>NC_028454.1:25493306-25549824 GCF_000263155.2 Setaria italica
CCGGATGGTTCCATTTAGAGAATTTTCTAAAAGACAACTTTAGACTGGTGCATCTGTTTAGTTTCACTTTCCTACAAACAACATTTATGTGTGATCCAACGCTTTTGCAAGATAACAAGAATCCATCGATAATGTTATCACAAATGCATAGCCATAGAGTGGGCGTGCTATGGGAGGCGAGGGGGTTCGGAGGGAGGGGAGGAGGCGCGCTGAGGGAGGCGGGGGGGTGGCGTGCTGAGGGAGGGGGCAGGAAGGTTATACGGGAATTTTTCTTGCCGAGTGTCCTATATCTAGGCACTCGGCAAAGATTGTTTTTTCATTTTGCCTCCTCCTCCATAACAGTTTGTACTCATATTATATGATTATATTATGCGGTTGTAGGTCAAATTCACTCAACAATATGTATTTGGTTGTTCTACTTATATTATTTCATTATTTTATGCGGTTATAGTTCGAATTCAATTTATATCAATTAAAATTCTATAATTGCACTTAATACATTAAAATTATCTAACGGTTCCAAAAAATTACAAAAATTTCACATGAAACAATATATGTTCTGTACTTCCTATAAAAAAGTTTTGTAGTCAAAACAAAACTCGACCGTCACTCTAACTCCAATTCTTATCGAATCCTTCTCAACGCTACTATTCTTCTTCCGAGATGCTTCGGTTTGTAAACATCGTACGTGACGAAATGTGTGAAACCTTCTTAATTTTTTTCCACAACCTTCACGTATGATATCATCACATCATGACAAATCTCATGATTTTCAAACTTCGCTTGCTTTTTTTACAATTTAAAAATCATTTGGCCACACGTTCGTGGTCGTGTTTCCTGAATAAAATGTTCGAAATTTCTTTTCATTTCATGGATCATGTCTCAAATTTGGCTAAATAACATGATTATCATTTTTCTACTCATTTTACAGGTCAGCGAGAGAGGGACTAGTCCCAAGTCTCTTTGTGCTTGTGCTCTCAGGGAGCGTACTAGTGTGCTGTGGCTTGTGGGAGAAGAAGCCGATCCCCTCCTCCGGCCCTCGGTGCCTCCTTTTATATCGTAAGGGGGGTGGCCGGAGTTACAGCTGGGATCGGGCGAAGAGGACCGTAAAAGTGTAAACGTAGTATGGTAAAAAATATGGCAGGAAGGGAGGAACAAGTTCCTAGACGCCCGACGCCTTCGCCGGCCCCTGACGAGCGCCGGCGTGCATGCCGGAGGGGGGGGGCGGCCGTGTGCCAACTGTCGTTGCGCCCTACAGATAGCTCCTTCGGCATTCGTAGGCGTCGGGTTATGATGAAGGCGTTTCGTCGTTACCCCGGTGTCCGTTGGGGAGGACGGTGGATGCTACCGTTCTGATGATGGCTCCTGGAGAGAGGGCGTCACATCCTTGCTGCCGGGCGTGCGGGACCTGAGGGTGCGCGGGGCCCGAGAACAGGCGGGTCTCTCCTCCGCTCTGGTCGGCGCAGGCCATGAGTACCCTGCGGTGAATGGGAGGGAGCCGCCAGCACTGTAGCTT
This sequence comes from Setaria italica, assembly GCF_000263155.2. Taxonomy (NCBI): domain Eukaryota; kingdom Viridiplantae; phylum Streptophyta; class Magnoliopsida; order Poales; family Poaceae; genus Setaria; species Setaria italica. Next base: position 25,494,823 of record NC_028454.1, read on the forward strand.
GTACAGTATGGTCGTGCATGGGTACTTGCAGCGGGTTGCGTGAGCAGCGCGGTCATCCTTCCTCCTGCCAGGCCTGCGGCGCATTTATGACGAGGCCGACGGGGGGACCCATGGGACTGCTTATCTTGTCCACCTGGTCCGTATCCGAGGGGGATGTCCGCCCTGGGGGCCCTAGTGAGTCCGACCCCTGGGCTCGGGGTCAGACGAGGCGGAACCTTGGGGCGAGGGGTCGGGCGCCCCTGACCCCGGGGCCGTAGTCGGACGAGGCGGAAGCCTCGTGGAGGGAGGTCGGGCGCTCCCGACCCTGGGACCGTGGTCGGGCGAGGCGGAGCTTTGATTAGGCTAGGTGGGCCTAGGCCTTTCGCGTCTGCTCTTTTAAGCGGTATTTGGGAGATCGTTAATATTTCCCCCCAACAGTAGCCCCTGAGCCTGTGGTGGAGCAAAAGTGCTCCTCCGGAGGCTTCTTTCACCGTTTCGCCGCAGATTTTGTTTATGGTGTGCTTGCTTTATCCCAGTTTGGCCAGGGAACCTGCGAATCATGACCACACGCGTGGCCGTTGGTTGCGATGCTAGCCCCCGAGCCCCCGCGCGTTGCAGGAGACCGGTCGGGAGACCAGGTCGACTTTTGATCGTTGCCCCTCAAGCGTCCGTTCGCTAGGACGGAGGGGTCGAGCCGTGCCACGTTACCCTCGTTGGGCGAACCGTGGTGCTCGTTTTGAGCTGCGAACGGGTAGGTTCGAGTGGAGTCCCGGTCCCCGTTCGGGGGGGGGGGTCCGGCTCGGGCCAAGCTGGTGGCGTACTCCAATCTCCCGCCGGCCAGTTCATATAGTTCCCGGGTCCGTTCGGCCGGATTCGGGGGCTCGTTGCCTTTCCCCGTGGAAAAACCATGAACTTTATACCGGACGGGACTCGAACATGAGGTCGGGACGCCCTCGGCTTTCGCTCGCCTGGGTGTTGGCCGCTAGCGGACGCGTCCCTTCTCACCCCTTGCTCGGGGGATGTCCTGAGGCAGCTGTCGAACCCGTGGCAGGCCAGCCTTCGAACCTCTGGACCGTAATGGGCCGTAGGGGCGTTTTCAGCCCCGTATCCCTTTCTTACCTCTCGGTGGGCCTTGGGCCGGAACGGAGCGGTCGTTGCGTCTGGGCCAAACGTGGGGGATGTTGTGGGCGTGCCATCTGGGAGGCGGAGTTATGGGGAGCGTCGTCCCACGAATCGAGGAGGATAGGATGTTTTCGCGGCCGATCGTGTGCGCGGTTTTCGAAAAGGAAACGGGCGTGGCAGGGGCGTACCTGGCGCCGCATTTATGGTGGCAGGGGCGTTGATTTGGCTTCTCCCGTACCTTTCTTATAAAAATGGGAGCCTGCCGCACTGGTTCCGCCCGCCTTCTGCATTCGAGCCTTTTCGCCCTCCAGCCTCACGCTTAGTTCATCCGTGCCTGCTTCGTTTTCCTCCGCTCCAAGCCGCGCCCTTTCCTCCCGTCTCTATTGATCTTCCTCCTCCTCCGGCGATGGGTTCCTGGGGGATCTCCCATTTCACCTCCTCGTGCGCCGAGGGCCTGGTGCGGAAGGGCCTCCTCTGTGAGAGGACGGCTGCGGGCGAGTGGGAACTGCCGGGGACGGAGCAAGTGCCGACACCTCCCTCCGGCTACGTCGTCTCCTTCGCTCACTTCCATGAGCGGGGGTTCGCTTCTCCCCCGAGCCGCTTCTTCTGGGGGCTCCTCCACTACTATGGGCTCGAGCTCCAGCACCTCAACCCCAACGGGATCCAGCACATTGCGGTGTTCGTCGCACTGTGCGAGGGATTCCTGGGCATCGAGCCCAACTTCTCGCTGTGGAAATACTTTTTCACAGTGAGTTTGTACCAGAAGACGGAGAAGAAGGGGAGTCAGCAGCGGTCGCCTCTGGTGCCGATCGGGTGCGCCGGGATCCACCTTCGCCATACCCGCTCCAAGGAGTATATGGTGATGAAGACCTCGGCGTCCCACAAGGGGTGGCACAACCAGTGGTTCTATGTGAAGAACTACCCGGACTCCCCCTGCCGGCTTTCACCGGCTGCACCATCGACGTGGCGCCGGAGGTGTGGGCGTACGGGCCAGTGGAGAAGGAGAAGAAACGGTTCTTCGACCTGCTGCAAGCCATCGAGCGGCTGAAAAGGAGCGGGCTCACCGGCGCCGGGGTCATCGGAGCGTACCACGCCCGACGAGTGGCGCCGCTGATCCTCCGGGTCCGGCCGCTTGCCGCCATGACCCCCGACGCGCCGACCGAGGGCACCGTCTTGGCGACAGGTGCGCTCGCCGCTTCCGAGATCTGGCAACGGATTCGGGAAGCGCTGGAGGACAAGGACGTCGAGTACCCGATTCCCGGGCACCCATCGATGTGCCCGGACGCGGGCTTCATAGATCTGGTAAGGGGTTGGGGCGTCGTCCTCCTTTTTTTTTGTATCTTGCGATTGTCACTCTGATGTGGAGCTATTTTGCACTCGTAGGGCCCGCTAACTCGGGTCATGGACTCGCTCCCGCCAGTGCCGGAGGACGCTGAGCGGCGGACGCGCAACCGTCTCCTTGCCGAGGCGCAGAAGCGCTGTAAGGACAAGGAGACGGCGAAGAAGAGGAAGAAGGCCGCCAAGGAGTTCCAACGGCGGCAGAGGGGGCCGGTCGTGTCAGACGACGACGACGATGATGACGATGATGATGAAGAGGATGAAGATGAGGAAGATGATGAAGAGGAGGAACCGATTTTCTCCTTCCGTTCGGGCGCACTCGCCACTCGGGAGGCACCCCCGCGGACGGTCGCGATGGGTGAAGCGGAGGAGGCGTCCGCCCGGGCTTCGGCTCCACCAGGCCCTGGGGCTGCGCCCCAGGGACCAGTACAGAGCGTCCCCCAGGAGTCGACGCGGGACGCCCCCCAGGGGCCAGCGCGGGGCGTGTCCCAGGAGCGGGCGCGGGATGCTCCCCAGGGGTCGGCAAGGGGTGCCCCCCAGGGGTCGACACGGGGCACCTTCCCAGAGCCGGCGCGGAGCGCCCCTCGGGGGTCTTCGGAGCCTGCCCCCGCCGCCGCTTCGGAGCCGGCGCGGGGCGCCCCCTTGGAGTCGACGCGGAACGCCCCCCAGGGGCCAGCGCGGGGCGTCTCCCAGGAGCGGGCGCGAGACGCTCCCCAGGGGTCGGCGAGGGGTGCCTCCCAGGGGTCGACACGGGGCTCCTTCCCGGAGCCGGCGCGGAGCGCCCCTCGGGGGTCCTCGGAGCCTGCCCCCGCCGCCGCTTTGGAGCCGGCGCAGGGCGCCCCCCAGGAGTCCGCCCAGGGCGTTCCTCGGAGGTTCGCGGAGACCGCCTCCACCGCCACGCCCGCGACTGGAGGGCAGCGAAGCGGCGACAAGCGGCCGCTGCCGGATGTCCCGGGGTCGGCGTCAGGCTCCGAGGCGAAGCGTGCGCGCCGCCCTTGTGCTTCAAGAACGTAAGTTGGCCTTCCTTGCATCTCGTTCCTCTCCCCTTCTCACGTTCGTTCCTACTGATGTCTGTTCGTCGATGTGCAGCGCCGCTCCTCGTGGCCTTGCCCTACAGCTGGCGCCTAAGAAGGCGTTGCAGTTGTTGTCCTCCTCCGGGGGGCGGACCACGGTCCCGCCCGCAGCGAGCGGCGGGGTCCCTGGTGAGGCCGCGGATCCCTCCGCGGGGGCGGCCCCTGTGATGGCGGCTGGCGGAGCGATGGCGGCGTCGGTCGCGGGAGGGGGAGCGGACCCCACTCCGCCTTCGGTTCCCCCGGTCGCCCCTACAGCGCAGGGCGCGATCCCCCCAGGTTCTCAGGCCGGGGAGGTGATCGACCTTGACGCCGACAAGGCGGAGGAGATGGCGGCGACTGGAGGTGGGGCGGATGCCCCCGCAGCCGTGGCGGGATCGGCGGCGGAGGGAACGCCTGACCCTGAAAGCGCGCCGGCGGAGGCAATGGCGACGGAGGCGGGGACCTCCGCCCCGATTACCCCCGCGGAAGTGGCTCCGGCGGCGGAGGCGGAGGGGCCCGCTGGGGGGACTACGGCAGGAACGGAGGAGCCTCCCCAGGTGGTTGCGGCGGGGGGCGAGGTAGCCGCGGGGGTACCGCCGGCGGCCTCGGTGGCGACGAGCGTGCAGGTACCAGGGCCGTCGGTAAACCCGGCGGCTTCTAGTGCAATGGTGCCGACCTCGACGACAGCGTCAGGATCGGCTCCTACCTCGGCCTCGGCTCCCACCATTCCCAAGGCGTGGAGAGGGTCCGTCCTCCGCTGGTCATCCTGCGAGGACCCGTCGAGGCATCTCTTCACGCTGGACGACACCGCGGAGTGGCACAAGTGGCAGGCGGTGCAGGGCGGCCTTGCCCACGCTCAGGCGGCTCTGTCCTCGGCGTTGGGGGTTCTGGGCAACACCGTTCTCCCTGGCAGCCAGGTATGTTGCCCCTACTGTTGGTGATTGGCGTCTCCTATTTGCTTTATCCCTGATGGCACGTTGCTTTGCAGGCCCTCCAAGAGTGCAGTCGAGGCAAATCTGATTTCCTCCGGCTGGAGCGGGGGCTCTGGGAGCGCTTCAACGCAGAGAGGGAGTGCACCAGGGAGCTGTCCCTGCAGGTCACTGCCGCCCAGGGGGTCATCCGTGACCTGCAAAGGCATGAGGGGGTGGCGCTGGAGGAGGCACGGCGATCGGAGGACAAGCTCCAAGCCGTTATTGACAAGGCCCGTCTTGACCACGAGGAGTTCCGGGCAGCCGCTGAGAGGGCCCGCCGCGATGCTGAGGAGCTTGCCCGGCTGAGGGGGGAGTATGAAGCCCTCCAGAAGACCGTCGACCGCATCCGTCATGAGCGGCACCAGGCTTTGCAAGACCGGGACGCCGAGAAGGCCAAGAAAGAGGAGGCCGAGCAGGGACTCCAGACCGCCGTGTCTGAAGGAGCCGACCGGGAGCGCGAGCTGAAGGCCTGGGCCGACGGTGAGTCTCTTTTCCGTTCCCGCGTTCTCGTGGTGTCGCGGTTTGTTCTTTGACACGGTGGGCTTTTCCGGATGATTCCTGCAGGCGAAATCGCCAAGCTACAGGGCTTGCTCGACGCGGAGCGCGGTGAGCTCAGCGCCCTGCAGGATGCGGTCCGCGTCGTCTGCGATGACTTCGGCGTGATTCTGGAGGAGGGGTCGAGCTCTCTGCCGGCTCGTGTCCTCAGGGTACGCTGTCGGCGTCGCGAGATCACCGTGGACGCGCTTCACATCGGCGTGCGGCGAGCCTTCGGGGTCTTCGGCTCCCATTATTCCGGTATTAACTTTGCCGGGATGAGCGAGGGGTACGCCACCGATTACTCCGAAGCCGAGCTGGACGAGATAGATGCAGCGGTATTCGCACCAGCGGAGGCCCTCGCGAAGCTCCTAGAAGATGAGGCCGTCCCTCCTGCCGACCCCCCGTCAAGTTAACTGTACCGGGCTTGCGCCCAAATTGTAATTATGTCAGTTTCGGACTTATTTCGTGATGGCCATACGGGCCTGTTTATAACTTTGCCATGCGAAAGCTTCCGATCCCCTTTACTGTTCCTTTGGGCTTGAAAGTTTAGAATACGTTGTCGGGTGCGTCAGTAAGTTTTGATGAGCGAAGGTGCCGTAGCCGCTACGGCGTAGGTTTTTTCGCAGTCCGATCAATCTTGCCTGAGCACCGTTCGCGCATTCTTCTGTTTTTGCGTCCAAAAGTCTAGAAAGGGAGTGTTCGGTTTGAAAAGAAAAAACGTTTCTTTTGGGCGGTGCCAAGCGGCTGGGGTCGGAACCCCTGGTAGCCCCCGAGGGGTATGCGGTCCTGAAACGAGGCCAGGGTCGGATACCCCTGAGCTTAAAGGAAAAGGCATGAACCGAGACGGCTCAGGGTTTCTTTTTTCGCAGAAGAGCAAAACTGGTAGCCCCCGAGGGGTATGCGGCCTTGGAACGAGGCCAGGGTTGGATACCCCTGAGCTTAAAGGAAAAAGCCTGAACCGAGACGGCTCAGGGTTTCTTTTTTTCGCAGAAGAGCAAAACTGGTAGCCCCCGAGGGGTGTGCGACCCTAGAACGAGGCCAGGGTCGGATACCCCTGAGCTTAAAGGGATTATCGGAATTGAAGACAAGTTTGTGCAGAACTTGGAAATAAGAGCTATGGGTAAAAGCGCCTTAGCTGTTCTATGTTCCAGGCGTTGCTGAAGACCTGCCCGTTGGGAGTCGCCAGCTTGTAGGTGCCTGGCCGTAGTACTTGTACGACGATGAACGGGCCTTCCCATGGGGGAGTCAACTTGTGCCGACCCCTGTTGTCCTGGACGAGGCGGAGCACCAAGTCGCCGATGTTGAAGGCTCGGCCTTGTACCTTGCGGCTGTGGTAACGCCGTAGGGCCTGCTGGTACTTAGCCGAGTGTAGTAGGGCTACGTCTCATGCCTCATCGAGTTGATCTTGTGCGTCCTCGAGTGATGCCTGGTTTCCCTGTTCGTCGTATGCCTTGACCCTCGGCGATCCGTACTCTAGATCGGTGGGCAAAATGGCCTCTAACCCGTAGATCATGAAGAATGGGGTGAAGCCCGTCGCCCGGCTGGGGGTCGTCCTCAGGCTCCAAAGGACTGCGGGAAGCTCCGCAACCCACCGTCCGCCGAACTTTTTAAGGCGGTCGAAGATCCGTGGCTTGAGACCCTGAAGTATCATGCCGTTAGCTCGCTCGACTTGCCCGTTCGTGCGGGGGTGTGCCACGGCCGCCCAATCCACTCGGATGTGGTGGTCGTCGCAGAACTGGAGGAATCTCTTCCCGATGAACTGCGTGCCGTTGTCGGTGATGATGGAATTTGGGATCCCGAAGCGGTGGATGATGTCGGTGAAGAACTGTACCGCCTGCTCGGACCACATTTGAGCCACCGGTCTTGCCTCGATCCATTTGGAGAACTTGTTGACGGCGACAAGCAGGTGGGTGAAGCCCCCGGGCACCTTTTTGAAGGGTCCGACGAGATCCAGCCCCCAGACCGCGAACGGCCACGTGATGGGGATGGTCTGCAACGCCTGCGCGGGCAGGTGAGTCTGGCGGGCAAAGAACTGGCACCCTTCACAGGTGCGGACTACCTGGGTAGCGTCAGCGACCGCGGTCGGCCAATAAAAACCTTGTCGGAAGGCGTTGCCAACGAGGGTCCTCGGCGCGGCGTGGTGACCACAGGCTCCGGTGTGGATATCCTGGATCAGCGCCTTTCCCTGTTCGATCGGGATGCAGCACTAGAGGATCCCAGTGTGGCTTTTCTTGTAGAGCTCCCGGTCGATGATGGCGAAGGATTTGGCGCGGCGCGCAATCCTACGGGCCTCCGTTTTGTCTGCCGGGAGCGTGTCGCGGACTAGGTAGTCGAGGTATGGGGCTCTCTAGTCGATCGGGGGGTCGGCCCCTACAGCGGGGTCTGCCGTGATCTCCATGACCGCGGGGTCGGACGGATCGGCTCCCGGGGCCAAGTCGGGCAAAGCGGTGTCGACCCCCTCGGCACTAGTGCTCGGGTCTGGGACAAGTGGCGCGCTGCCGACCTCCCCTGACTCGGGTGCCGATCCCAGGGCTGGGGGTGCTTCGCCGACCCCTGCCAGTTCTGGATAACGGATTGAAGGCTTCAACTGGTCGCTAACGAAGACACCGTCGGGGACGGGCATTCGGCCGGACACCGCCTTCGCCAGCTCGTCGGCGGCTTCGTTGAAGTGCCTTGCGACGTGGTTGAGCTCTAGCCCGTCGAACTTGTCTTCGAGCTTACGGACCTCGTTGTAGTAGGCTACCATTTTGGGGTCATGGCAGCTCCACTCCTTCATGACTTGTTCGACGACTGACTGGGAATCGCCCCGGATGTCCAGCCGACGGATACCCAGCTCGATGGCGATGCGGAGTCCGTTGAGGAGGGCTTCGTACTCGGCGACATTATTAGATGTAGGAAAATGGAGGCGGATCATGTACCTGATGCGCACGCCCAAGGGAGAGACGAAGACGAGACCCGCTCCGGCGCGGGCCCTCATCAGTGACCCGTCGAAGTACATTGTCCAATACTCCTGCTTCTCTGGCGCCGATGGCGTTTGAATCTCCGTCCACTCTGCCACGAAGTCGGCGAGTGCCTGGGACTTGATGGCGGTGCGGGAGGCGTAGGTGATGCCCTGGTCCATGAGCTCAAGCGCTCACTTCGCGATCCTCCCCGTAGCGTTTGGGTTCCAGATTACTTCGCCTAACGGGAATGATGAAATGACCGTTACCGAGTGGGAGGTGAAGTAGTGGCGCAGCTTCCTTTTCGTGATAAGGATGGCGTAGACGAGCTTCTGGATCTACGGGTAACGTGTCTTGGATTTGGACAAGACTTTGCTGATGAAATACACCGGGCGTTGCACCTTGAGAGCGTGTCCCTCCTCTTCTCGTTCCACCACCAGGGCCGCGCTAACCACCTGGGTGGTCGCCGCAATGTAGAGCAGGAGGGGCTCATCGTCGGTAGGCGGGACTAGGATCGGGGCCTTCATCAGGAGGTCCTTGAGTCGGTCAAGTGCCTCCTGGGCCTCGCCGGTCCATTTGAAGCGGTCAGTCTTCTTCAGGAGCCGATAGAGAGGAAGCCCTCGCTCGCCGAGGCGCGAGATGAAGCGGCTTAGAGCCGCCAAGCATCCCATGACACGCTGAACTCCCTTTATGTTCCGGATTGGCCCTATGTCGCTGATGGCCGCTATCTTCTCTAGGTTTGTTTCGATGCCGCGCACAGAGACGATGAAGCCTAATAGCATGCCCCTTGGGACTCCGAACACACATTTCTCGGGATTGAGCTTAATACGCTTATCCCTGAGCCTTTCGAAGGCTAGTTCAAGGTCGGGAACGAGCTGGTCGCCCCTCCTGGATTTAACTACGATGTCGTCAACGTAGGCCTCAACGGTCCGCCCGATGAGGTCTCCGAAGCACTTCAGCATGCATCGCTGGAATGTAGCCCCCGCATTTTTGAGGCCGAATGGCATCTTAACGTAGCAGTAGGGGCCAAAGGGGGTGATGAAGGAGGTAGCGAGCTGGTCGGCCTCTTTCATCGCGATCTGATGGTAGTCGGAATATGCGTCGAGGAAGCTGAGGGTCTCGCACCCGGCGGTTGAGTCGACTATTTGATCTATGCGTGGCAAAGGAAATGGGTCCTTTGGACACGCTTTGTTGAGACCGGTATAATCGACACACATCCTCCATTTCCCGTTCTTTTTTGGTACAAGGACAGGATTAGCCAGCCACTCGGGGTGGTGCACTTCCTTGATGAACCCGGCCGTCAGAAGCTTCTGGAGCTCTTCGCCGATGGCCTTGCGCCTTTCCTCGTCGAAATGGCGCAATCCTTGCTTCACGAGCTTGGAGCCGGCCTTGATGTTCAAGGAGTGCTCGGCGACTTCTCTCGGAATCCCGGGCATGTCCGAGGGCTTCCACGCGAAGATGTCGCTATTCGCGCGGAGGAAGTCGACAAGCGCACTTTCCTATTTGGGGGATAAGGCCGCGCTGATCCGCACGACTCCTCCGTTGGAACAGCCGGGATCGAGGGGGACCTCTTTGATACCTTCGGCAGGCTCGAAGGAGATGTTCGGCTGCTTGGAGTCGGGCCGGTCCTCGGTGGCCTCCGAAAGCTGGACCGCCAGGTCGCTCGTGACGGTGATGGCCGCGGCGTACTCGCAGCACTCTACGTCGCACTCGTATGCCTTCTGAAAGGTTGTGCCAACGGTGATGACCCCGTTGGGCCCCGGCAGCTTGAGCTTGAGGTAGGTGTAGTTGGGGATAGCCATGAACTTTGCGTAGCATGGCCGTCCCAAGATGGCATGGTAGGTTCCGCGGAACCCCACCACCTCGAAGGTGAGAACCTCCTTCCTATAGTTGGAAGGGGTCCCGAACGTAACGGGCAGGTCGATTTGCCCGAGAGGCATCGCCTGCTTCCCTGGCACGATGCCATGGAAAGGCACCTTGCTGGGACAGAGGCGGGAACGGTCGATCAACAAAGCGTCGAGGGTCTCGGCGTAGAGGATGTTGAGGCCGCTGCCCCCATCCATGAGCACCTTGGTGAGGCGCGTCGTGCCGACGATGGGGTCGACGACGAGAGGGTAACGCCCCGGATGCCGGACGCGTCCAGGGTGGTCGGACCTGTCGAAGGTGATGGCCGGCCCCAACCAGTCCAGGAAGGCCGGAGTCGCTGGCTCGGCCGCGTAGACCTCCCGGCGCTCCAGCTTCAGCTGGCGCTTGGTGTCGTATGCCGCGGAGCCGCCGAAGATCATGAAGCAGCCGTCCACCTTGGGGAAGCCGTCTTCCTTCTCTTCGTCGCCCTTCTTTTCCTCATCGGGCTTTCGCTTCCGGTTGTAACGACCGACCCCTAACCTTTCCCAGTTAGGTTTGATCTCAGCCCTTAACCTTAGTCAGCTGTTTTGTTTGACCGCACCTAAGTGCTCAGTCTTCCGCCAGTTCCGACCCCTGGATCCAACCCCTTACTGCTTCGCCTCTCTCCCGACCCCGGCGAGTTCAACCCGCCATCGGATCCTGCTGATCTTCCTCACCCGTCCGATCTATCCCCGGTGGACCCGCGAGATCTTCATCCAGATCCCCCGCGCCAGCCGCACTCGAGTTGCATGGCCGCCTCAGAGTCTTCCTGCCGCGTGGCTCGTCTACTCCGACGCCATCGCCCAGTTTTGTCTCGGGCAAGCAGCAGAGTGGGTTCCCGCGCCCCTTTTCCCCAATGGCAGCGGAAGCCCTCTGCACCCCTTTCTGCAGAACCTCGTCTCCCACGCCCATCATCACGATACCAGATCCTGGCCCCAGAGACCGATGTCGCCCGTCTTTTCCGTCCCTTTCAGCAACAGTTGCGCCGCCCGGTCGTCGCTACACGATGATTCCCCCACCGCCAACCCCGACCGCGGCCGCGACAGTTCCTTTCCCCCGCTCTGTCAGAAGCCGCCCGACAATCTGTTGTTCCGCGCTATCCCCCGCGCCCGCGTCCGCCTGTCTTCTTGCCTGTGCGCCCTCGATTCTAGCGCCGTTTCACCGGTCGCTTCTATCACCTCTTCCGCACGACGACGCCCGCTTTCCGCCAAATCCCAACCACCGGTCTACCAGCGCCTACGCCGCCCTGACGGTATAGCGCAATGATCGCTGGCGTCACCCCCGGAGTTCTGCAGCACCGCCCGGGTTGCTCAATCGCCGCCACGGCAGAGCACTCCATTGCTTCTTCCCGGCCTTCGCGCCGCTCCGTTCTCTCTCTCCGCGACGTTTCCGTTCCTCTGCTCCGGCAGCTATAAAAGGAATGCCCCCGTCACCAGAGTTCCCTCCGCCCTTGTTGCCTCTAGCCTTCTCTAGCTCCCTGCTCAAGCTCCTAGCGCCACCCACCTCGTTCTTGAGAAGTTCCTCTCCCAGTTCCTTCTCAGTTCCTCCAAGTCACCCAGCAGCTTGCTCCTTTGTGCTGCGTAGAGCTCTCTTGTGTTCCGCAAGAAGCAGCGCCGCCGCCGGAGCATTGCCGGTCTTCGCCCTTGCTCAAAGCTTTAGTCCCTCCGCCCAAGTCTGCCTCTTCCCGACCCCAAGCTTTCCTTTCAGGAAGAAGGTGAGTTGCCGACCCTAAGTCCGCTTCGCCCGACCCCTCCTATCCGCCCGACCCCGGTTCCGTCTCGTCCGACCCTGTCTGTTCCGCCGACCCTTATCCGCCTCGCCCGAGGGCTTGGCTGTGATCTTTTCCTTCGACTCGAGGGTGTAAGTGTAAAACTTGGGAACCCTGAAGCGCTTGCGTCTAAGGATCCCAGTTGTCACATCCTCTAGTACAAGGATCAGACCACTAGTTTCCCTTCCTACCCTTACCTGTTGATCATCATCAGCTCTCTCGAACCACCCTAACCTCCTGCTCTTTGTCGCAAGTTTCTGGGCTCAGACGAGCCAGTGTTGCTGTTGAAATGACCGTCTAAGCTAACCCTTGCATTGCATTCGTGTAGAGTTGCACCTCGCCGACGGCTTCTACGAGTTGCACCCGGCGCCCTACGAAGAAGCTGTAGCCGAGTTCCTGCCCGCGGAAGCCGAAGTCGCCCCAGAAGTCGAGCAGCTTCCGTCCCCTTTGCTTGCAGGCAAGCCCCGGTTGCATGAAGATCCTACGTGTTTTGCCAAACTTGCGCATGCCTTCCGTATAGCATGTTTTTGCATTTACGTTTAGGAGTTGTGTGAAACCCTAGATGCACGACCTAGTTAACCCTTGATATGAGCACTAGTTGTTGGGCCGAGTAGTGGCATTGCTTAAATAGGAGACGGTAAAAGCCGAGTGATCTCCTGTCACTCGCGAGTTGTAGGAGTTGCATGTTTTACTCTCCTGTTACAACTATAAGGACGATGGATGGGGCAGGGCTTGGTAACTTTTTGGTGGTCGGATGGTCGCCCCGTCTGTCTATGAAAACTTGCTAAGGACCGACAGTGGTGGTGTTCGTGATCAAGTGTTTGAAAGTACTAGCCTCATACTTAGTATGGGATGAGGAAGCCTAGTACCTGATTGAACCTAGATGTGAGCGGTCGCCCCATTGTTCTTGGAACGGAGTTTTCCCTGCTGGTTGTCGCACGTGGTGGCAAAGCGTGGTCACAGGACGGCAGAGGCCGGGTCTTTGGAACCTTGCACCAAAGGAAATGGGCCCGACACGGGTTAGGGGATTGATGGGGAAGGCCGACACAGGAAGCGACCTCCGGGTGCGCGGATGTCGTGGGGCTAGGTTCACCATGCATGGTTAAAGAACTCGAATCGATTTGTCTACCTCTCACAGTCTGAGATTTCTTGATCGCTATGTCACCCTGAGTAATTGAGGAATCTGATGATGGCAGTGTTTGTTGTTATATCTACACATCTTGTTTGGTTCTATGTTTGCTTAGAATAGGTTGCACAACCTAGACTGGTAAATAAACCTAGAACCGGAGCTAAAACTTGAAAAATTGGTTACTAGCGCTTTTGGCAAACAAACCCCTCAGCCAAAAAGCTTGCATGTCTAGAAGGAGGAGTAGTCCTTACTCCGGTCGGTTAAGTCTTGTTGAGCTTAGTAGCTCAGCCTTGTTGTGGCTTCTATTTTCAGGTGAAGTTGCCGCGTCCGACCCCTCTCTGGTTGGTGCTTGGCCGCCCCAGCTCCCGCCAGGCTGGACGGTCGAGTGGTACCCTTCCTCGGACGGCGAGGAGAGGACCCAATGATGTTCTGGCTGGCCTCGCCCAGGACATCCGACCCCGACGAAGTCTTCCACTAGTTTTTCTCTGTTGTTCTTGTTTTGTAAACCCTAATGTTGGATTTTATGGTGGAACCAAAATGGGTAAAACTTGTTTAAATCCGTGGACTCGTTGTATTCTCTGTAACCGCTCACCTTCGTGTGGGTTTGCTAGACTCGATCCTGTTAAGTGGTTAAATCGGATGAAATCCGACGGCACCCCGTGTTAGCTCGGGTTAAGCAGAAGTGTCGCATGTTAGGCGACTTAACCTTGCTTAATCAAGTTAATTCGAGGTGGTTCCGCCACACCGGTCGCCTTTCACCGGATTGCCCACGAAGTATCTCTTCATGAGGTTGCAGTCTTTGTAGGCATGCTTCACGGGGAACTCGTGGTTCGGGCACGGTCCCTCAAGCAACTTGTCGAAGAAGCCGAGAGCGCCCTCGGGGGGCGGCTTCCCTCGCTTGCGCTCGACTACGGCCACGAGGGGGGCCTCATGCCGTTGTTTGCCCTTCTTCTTCTGCTGGCGGTTGGAGGTGCCTTTGTCAGCATCCTCCTCCCGTTTCGCCTTGCCTTTGGAGCGGTCGAAGATCGCTCCAACAGCCTCTTCGCCCGAGGCGTAGCTAGTGGCGATATTGAGGAGCTCCTCCGTGGTTCGCGGGCCTCGGCGCCCCAGCTCGTGGACGAGGGGCCGGCAGGAGGTTCCTGCTAGGAAAGCTCCTATGACGTCGGCGTCCGCGACGTTGGAGAGCTCAGTGCGCTTCCTGGAGAAGCGCTGGATATAATCCCAGAGGGACTCGTCCGCCCCCTGGCGACAGCTCCGGAGGTCCCAGGAATTGCCGGGGCGCGTGTACGTGCCTTGGAAGTTCCCTATGAAAACCTCCTTTAGGTCGTTCCAGCTGCGAACTCATCCTAAAGGGATATGCTCTAGCCAAGCTCGCGTTGAGTCAGCTAGGAAGAGGGGTAGGTTGCGGATGATAAACAAGCCCCGCCGGCTTGACATGCGAGCTGGTAATCGCTGAGCCATACCCCAGGATTCGTCTCTCCTGAGTATTTGGCTATACTTGTGGGTTGCCTGAAGCACGACGGAAAAGGCGCATTCAGGATGCGCGCAAAGAAGGCCCGGGGCCCAGCCGGACCGGGGCTCGGGCTGCGGTCTTCCCCGCTGTCGTAGCGCCCGCCACGGTGGACGTGGTAGCCTCGATCTACCCCGTCCTCCCTGTCCGCGCGGGAGCGTCTCTGCGCGTTTAGGGTGTCGCGAGCGTCGCGGACGAGGCCGACGCGCTGGTGGACGGATCGAGCCTCGCCTCCCGCGGGTGGTGGTGTCCGTCGGGCGGACGCGGCCTAATTTGCCCTAGGAGGAGGTTGATGGACAGATTCCCCCCGCCTTTCCGGGGGCGCGTCGGGTGTCGTCCTGCTGGCGTTCTACCCGCGTCGCCGGGACGCGGAACTTTCCGCCTGCTTGACAGCGGCGCATTCGAGCAGGTTGCGCATCTCTTGGCGTGCCCGTCGCTCCTCGGGCGTCGCTGGTTCGGGGAGCTGTCGGAGCAACACCGCTGCGGCTGCGACAATTTGGCTGGCGCGGGCGAAGAGCTGCGGACGCTCTTCGTCCGCGCAAATGCGTTGCTGGACGTCACGCGCCCGTTGTCGTGCTCCACCCTCGTGGTGGGGGTTCTCGACTTCTTGGCGGGCGCCTGCGCGCGCCTCCGGTTGTTGAGGGCACTCGGCGCCCTTGGTAAGGCTCCGGTCGTAGCCGCGGCGCGCGAGGGGGGAGCCCTTTGTCTCCCCTCGGCATCGTTGCCGTTGGATCCCTCGGAGTACGCGTCGACCACGAGGCACTCGCGCGAGGGGTGGGGGCTCCCGCTGCTGGAGCCGGTGTCGGAGATTGTCCTTGTCGCGCCTACGAGCTCGTTGCTCGCGGGTGACGTGGTCATGGACCGCGCTAGGAAGTGTCCGTAAGCCCCCGTGGCGTTGCGCAGCCCGAAGGGCCGTCCCCCTGGTGAGGTCCTTCCGGTATGCGAGCGGCCGCTCACCGCTGTCCCGGCGGCGGGGCCGGGGGCAGCCGGGCGAGCGGGCAGGACGAGGACAGGGATCAGCTCGATCCCTTCCCCGGTGGCGAGGAAGTCCAGGCTCCCGAATCGGATCAGGGAGCCCGGAGCAAAGCTACCATCGTAATTGGCCATATGAGGCTGGGAATGTACGCGCAAAGGTCCCCTACCTGGCGCGCCAACTGTTGTTGTCAAGATTGTCGGTGGAGGATCGCCGGACCTGTAACTCGAAGGTAAAAGTGAGGACATAAGATACGGATTTATACAGGTTCGGGCTGCCGGAGTAGCGTAATACCCTACGTTTTGTTTGGGGTGTTGTGTATTGCGTCCTGTGCTTGGATGTTGAGTAGCCTAGTTGTTGGCTATTGATGATGGTTCTGCTGATCTAGGTACTCCTACCCTCCTTTATATACTTCACGGGGCAAGGTTACTAGTCGATTTACCAAGCAAGTACCGAGGATCTATCCCTGGCTCCGTACCGGGCAGGCGGGCCACAGGCTGCATGGACATCTATATCCGCTTGAGCGCGGCGAACCATGAATCGTGAAGCCAGTCAGAGGAGGGCGCAGAGGTCAACGGTGATCGTCGAGGAGCGCCTGATAGCACGTGACCTCAAGGTCTGCCAGCAGTCCGCCATTGAGGCACTCGCCCAATCCTGTCTCACCCTGGGCGCCGACGCCCTCCTCGCTGCCGAGAGCCGGCACCTCCTGTCCGACCCCGCCAATCCCTACAACGTCCTTAACCTTATCTCCGCCGTCCCAACCGCCCGGGACCTCGCCGTTGTCGAATCCAAATATCGCGGCCTCTCCAGCCTTCTGCTCGACCGCTCCCACCCTAGCCGCGCCCCCTGCCTGCTCACCTTCGCCTTCGCCGATGCCGCCCGGCTCGTCGCCAACGCGTGGGCCTTCTGTCAGACCCTCTCTGCAAGGCCACCCTCGACTCCAAACTCGACGCCGCAGCCAAAGCCACCACCGTCGCCGCCGCAGCTCGTGGAGAACATTTGCGTGTATCTGTATCCACCGCTCCCTCTCCAGAGAGGCAGCCACAGCCCGCGGCTCCACCGTCACTGCCCGCTCCCCAGCCTGTCACGAAACGGAAGAATCCGGAGGCCATGAACCAAGCACCAAGACCGGCAACACGGAGGCGCACTGAACCTGAACCTGTCGAAGTTGATGGCCAACGGCCGAATGCTGAAGAAGACAAAGGTTTCGTCGGAAGGTCGGAGCGTGTCATGAAGCAGTACATACGGCACGCCAAGAGGAACACGATGACGGCGACGTGAACACGACGCCGGAGCACACGTACGACAGCGGGAGCGGCGTCGAGTATTCAGCTTGAGTTTGTTAGGCTCGGTTTGATCTGTTTTTTTTAGCTCGCTCTTGTTACTCTAGACTAGCACAATGCCTGTGCATTGCAACGGTTAATACATAGTCCGTATTATATTGTGTCGTCTGCAGCTGGAGGTCAAAATCAGCAAGATGAGGCACACCGTACCATTTCATAAAAAAAAAAAGATGGGGCACACCATCGAGTGCGATCCTGCCCATGCAGAATGCTACTTCCTATTTCAAAAATCTTGGAGAGTCAAAGTATCTCAAGTGTGATCAAATTTATATGGTGATATAATAATATTTATGATGTCAACTAAGTATCATTAGATTCTTCGTCAATTATATTTTCATAGTATACCTATTTGATGTCATAAACCTTTATAATTTTCTCTATAATTTTGGTCAAACTTGAGATGCTTTGACTCTCCAAGATTCTTGGAATGACTTATAATTTGGAATGGAGGGAGTATGATTTTTCCTTATTTTACCCCATACAACACATTTTTAGAGTTTTACGTGTAGTTTCGTCGAGTACATCCATTATCACTACGTGCCTTTTAATTTTACTCTTTTATGCGCTTCCTGTTACTGGGATTGAATGACAAATAGTCCAGCCTCCCAATTCCAAATTATTAGTGAAAGAACGAGGTCAATCAATTTATAAAGTACACATTCCTCAAACTTTTGCAGGAGCAAAAGCTGAAGAAGACATTAAATTGTAAGATTTTAGCTTCATGATGTTCGTTGGTTTGGACTACTATTATTTTTTTTGAACATTAGGACTACTACTATTCACTATTGTATATTTAAAAGTAAAAAATATGAATGTGCGGTAGCTTGGAGGCCTCGATCATTCTTCTCTCTTATTTTTCACCGTCTACACGCGTAGTTGCTCCCCGCGGTGGACCCGTAAAGGAACCTTATCCTTCTCCCAGCGCCTCCCAATCTTCCCATGGACACGGAGTCAAGCAGGAGCAGCGCGAGAGCATTTCAAGCGGCGCGCTGGACGGCAGTGAGCACGTGGAGCTGCTGGCACCTCGTGGCCAGTGAAGCTCTCGTTCTTTGGTTGCGCGGGAATGAGGGGCAGCTGCACGCCGGCGAGAGGCCCCGTTGTCATCTTCATCGTCCTCCCACGTTGCAGCAGCAACGACGCTGGCGCCGCTACCCGCTTCCTGCATGAATGCGTCGCCTACCAGCGCGCAATCGACGCCTGCCTCGATTCTCTCCTCACCCGCCGTGTCGATATCGACCGCGCCGCCGCCTCCCTCCTCCACTCCGTCTCGCCGGTGCTCTCGCTCACGGCCTCTGACGCCGCCGCGCTCCTCCTCCACAACGGCGCTCGTCGACGCGCTCTCCTCCCGCGTCCGCCACCTTGACACGGCGCATTCCAGGGCGGATGCCACGCTGGACCGGTCCCGCGCGCTCGAAGCAGTGAGGCGGGCCTTGGCTGCCGACGATCTCGCCGCTGCCGCCACAGCCGCGCACGAATTCCTCACCATCGACGCGCGGTTCCCCACTGACGACGACCTCCATCGCGACCTTCTGAACATCAAGCGCCGCCTTGAGGGGCTCGCGCAACGCAGGCTCGCAGCTGCTGTCGACGCACGGACCACCCTGTCGTGCTCCAACTCGTCCGCCTATTCCCACTCCTTGTGCTCGCTGACGAGGGAGGGCAGCGGCGGGGCGCCCCGCTCCGGCCACCGCCCGCGCCCAATCCCCCGTCGCCTCTCTATTCCTCTATGTTTTGAGAAGCGTTTTCCCATTTAACCCCCTCCCTTCTCTCCTTTTTCCACCCGAGTCCCTCCTCTCTTTAGAATATGGACCGTGGGTTGATTCTAGGAAAGTTGAGGGACATTTTTTTAAAATTACCACGACGGACGAAAAAAATTTGGCAAAAGCGTTTCTTACTTTAATATTAGGTATAGATATGGATACGTAGCTTGTTGAACTTTGCCAGCGAAGATAGGAGATCGATAGTCCCTCAGGGAAATGACTGGTACTTATAAATCAAGTCGGAGTACTCATCAAGGAAGATTTATCATGCACCTCCTGCCACTTTGCAGTCACAAGACGGATGGCTTCCAAATTTCCATCCAACGTCTCCAAGAAAATTAGACCCCACCATTGTTCCCGTTCGTGTTCTTCCTTGAGTTTGGCTCCTTGCCTTTCCATCTCCTTCCTCTTCCTCTTAAACTGAACAGAGCGGCTTGCACCTACAACTGAAGGTCTAAAGCTCAACTATTGGCAGTAGTACATGCATTCAATTTTGCTTCACATGAGAAAGTTTTTTTTTGCGAGAAAGAGATGCAACTTGTATTAAACACAGAGATAGCACAGTATATCTCGATTTTACAGTAGAGTCCCTGAGTAAAATGGAGATTACAGCAAGAACCCCACTGTTTACCTTCCTCCTCAACACCGAGCGTCGATGCTAGATTCGAGATTGTAAGACTGCATACAGGATCTTCAAGCCACCAAACTCACCTGTCCAAATCGAAGGGCGGACTCCAAACATTGGCAAACTGCAAGAGATTCTTGGTAAAAGAGCATCAGCTGTCGACCACCGCCTTCATCCTCCATGGATGTTAAGCATCCAAACCCAGAAGAACCAGAGCGAAGCACAAGCTTCTCCAGAACAAGCACCATCACTTCCGTCGAAAAGAACAGCCCAAAAACAGAGTCCCATCCGTAGGCAACCGGATGGACCCAAAACAACCTCACCAGACAAATCGAGATAGAAGTCTTACCTGATTCATCCCGAAGGAGCAAAATCCACCTCACCATATAGCCGTCACTAACCACCAATGAGAGGAACAACAGCCGCAGTGGAGCAAACACCTTTTTTCCGCCTAGAAGCGAACAAAAACGGAGGCGCCGCACCCCCAACAAACCCTAACTCCACCGTCAAAATCCGACGACGAGCAAAGACCTAGGCCTAGACAGACTCCTATCTAACCTATATACATCTGCACGCCGATTTCGCGGCCCACCTCCCTCTCCGATGCCGCACCGGCCGTCATAGAGGAAAGTGTAACACCTGCTATTTAGTCATCAAAAGTAATTCTGAAGAAATGGAAGCAAATCATGAAGAAAAGGAGAAGAAGTTAGCTAAGAATCAAATTCGAGTCAAATTTGACCGAAATTTGAATTTTGAATTCGCAATTCAGAAAAATTCGGCAAAAATATGGAATGAAGGGATGAGAGTGTTTAGAACTTGGAGATCAAGATTGAGGACAAGATCTGGTCCTAAATATCTCAAGAAAATCAAAGAAAGAAAGTAAAACCGAAATGTACTATTCATCATCCCACAACAGGATTTCAGGAAAACAGCACAAATGTCTATTTTGGAATTTGATTTCTGCCAAATTTTTCAAATAAATGGACTAAGGCAACTGTACAGTGATGAAGTATGGACTTTGGACCAGCATATTAGGGTGTTGTTGATCAAGAACTACCAAGGGAACCAATTTAATTTAAGGCCTAAAGTTGGCACTCTGCCATTTTCGGCCAAGTCACTAAAACAGCAAATTGCCTAAGTCTGAAACAGTGAGAAAATGGCTGAGTTTGGAATAAATTTCAGGAAAATATAGTGTAAAGGGTATAGGTGTTTATGGGCAAAATGGAATCTTTGGAAGTTGTAGAACACAAATGGATGGAAGTTGGACTGAGAAGAATGGAATTGGTGCACTGAAAGTGAATTAACAGATGGGTACATGGCCATATCAAATGACTGACGAACTGAACTTCAAGTTTCAGAACAATTCAGTTAGATGGGGGAAAGAATTCAAAATTCGACTATGTTAGGATATTTATCTCGGGTCAGAGCAAAAATAAAACTTGTAGAGCTCAAGTTTATCTACAACATTGCTTAAAGGACCGGGGAGCCGTCGGATTCAAAATCAACCGTGATTTGGATCTGAACTTTCGGGCGTCAGGAGCAAAAGAAGGGGGGGTGACAGAGCCGAGCCCGACGTGTCGCCACCGGCATTTTCGGCCGACCGCCAGCACAGCAGCTATGCCACCTCCTCACCACACAAGCCTACGAGTAGGCCACGGTATCGTTCATGCGCCCGGTGAAACCTTTGTATAATTACCGCTCCCGCCGCCGCCCTTTTACTGCCTGTTCTTTTACCGCCGCCGCCCTCTCTGTCAAGCCACCACCGCCGCCGAGCAAAATACTCCCACCACACCGCAGCTCTCGTCGATTCCCTCCGTCCACACCTCCACTCACACCCCACCAGCAACCCTAGCAACTCGTTGCCCAGCATCCTTGCTGGAGTACCCGTACTCGCCGTCGTTTCCATCCGCCACCGCCGCACCTCCTGCTCACGGTGAGCATCGTCTTGCCGCTGTTCTCTGTCCTTATGGGTAGTCGGAGATGAGTCCTTGGGGTACTAGGGAGCCGTAGGGGTAGTCGTCAAGGTAGGTTGCACCGTCGTTGTGCCTAGTCGCGACTGGCCGTAAGCGCCGCCGCCCGCCGCCGTGGAGGGAATGGCTCCGGCCATCTCCGGGGGAGCTACCGCCGCGCACGGGTGCGCTAGAGCATGGGGATGCTTCCCCGGCCTAGCCCCGTCGCCGGTAGGGTGCCGGCCGGCGAGCCGCACCGCCCCCTGTCGCGCCCAGTTTTTGGCGGGAGGAGGAAGAAGACTCTGGTGCTGCGGGCCCGCGCGTTAGAGAGGAGAGGAGGGGAAGAAGGCAGGCCGGGCGATGGCTTAAGTGGACCGAGGGTCCAGTCGGCCCAAGTGCCGGTGCGGGAAAGGGCCGTTGGAGGAAAAAGGCCGGTAGGCCGGTAAGGCGGGCCAGCAGCTGCGCGAGAGAAGAAAAAAGAAAAGGGTGGGCCGTTGGGCCGGTGCTGGGTTGAGAAAGGAAAAAGAAAAAGAAAACGGCCCAGTAGGCCCAGTAGAGGTATAAGAGGCCGGCGGGTAGGATGAATAGGAGAAAGGGGTGGGTCCGAGCCGCGGGCCCAGCGTAAGAGAGAGGGGGTAGAGTTAGGGCGCGTGAGAAAAGTAGGCCGGGAAGTTTTTCGGGAAAAATTTAGATTTCCTTTATAGAATAATAGATTAAATCCGTTTATCACCTTTTAAATCATAGAAATTTCTAGGGGTGTCCAAAATTAGTGACACTAATTTTGTTAGGATTTTTTTATTTTCCTTTATGCATTAAAATTTTTATACCCTAGGAAAAATAATAAAAATTTGGGTATTTATTTAATGCCTTTCTTTTAAGGTAATTAAATAAATACTTAATCTTAGTAAATGCATAAAATATGGAATAACATTTCATAATCACAAATTGTTGTTAACTCATAGGAAATTAGGTTTTAAGGTTAGAAAATAATTATAACATTTTCTAAAAATAAAAGAAAGAGCCTTAGGTAAGGTTAGTAAAGGAAATAAAAAAATTGTTGGGTTAATCTTTTCGGGTTTTTGTGTGTTGGCTTGCAACTTCATCATGATAAATTGTATAGTCCTTGTTGGCTTGCAACTTTATCATGAAGGGAAGTTGTATAGTTTTGTATTTAAAAAGTTGCCATCCTAACCCCTGCATATGTTTTGTCATAGACACCGAAGCACCGGAAGGGGATTTCTCGGAATTTTCAGAAGGATCTCCGGAGTTCGAAGAGATCATTGAGTTGATTCCCTACGAGGCCAATCCTTCAGGCAGTGCTAACTTTTTTATAGAACAAGGCAAGCCCCGGTGCATTATACCTATTATTTTGGAGTCGATATTTCATGTGTCCAATTATCGGGTAATTGCTATATGAATGCACTAGGTCTAGGAGTTGCTTGAAACCCATTCTTGTGCATTATCATACCTTGTTTTAAGGACATCTTTGCCACTTGTTCAAACATTTAGTAAATAACCCAAGTCTAGAAATGTTTAGTTGCTTAAATAATTGGTTTACCAAACCTTAAGGTAAATATTGAGTCATGCATGTTATTTATGGAAAGATAACTTGGAAGTTAAGAAACAGACAGAAGCTAAGGATGTAGTTCTGTCTGCTAGACTAATTTGGTTAAGGCCCGATTCATTGTCTTAACCTTTGATCAAGTGAAGGACATCTGATCACTTACTGGGTATGGGATCAGTAAAGCCCAGTAGGTTAGTAAACCCTCTGATCGGGAATACTTCGTACCCGCGCTTGACGTGCTGGAGATTGGCAGGGGCGTAGCCTGAAACTCACATGGTGATCAGGCCAGACGTGGGGTCCCATGTGGGGGTGCGTCCCTGGGTCCGGGTAGTCTTATTCCCAATCATTGGATTTGCTAATCGAAAAGTCGTTACGTACGACCTGGATAGTCGTATATAACTGGTGATCAGGGTACTCTCCTGCAGGATGTAATTTGATCCGGATCGCCGCAATTCTCGGTTATGAATGCACTTGATCACTGTTGAGCATCGTAGCATAAATTCATGAATGCTATATCTTTCCACTAATGTTTTGATGTATGACTTAATACCTTGTTGTTTGCAATTAACCTTTTATCATCATCTAGAATGGTTAGGTAATAACTTAATTGAAATAAAAGATAAAGCTAAGGACACTCTTATAGTAAGCTCTTTTAGCAAAAAGTGTGTCAACCAGTACACTGAAAAAGCTATCATGTAAGTTCCAAGAAAAGCTATTATATTGGTTAGTCGGGTAAGCCTTGCCGAGTACCCCGTACTCAGAGTTATCCCTTGTGGCTGTTTTCAGAGGCACCGCAGGAATCCACCGAGGAGGAAGCCCCGAAAAACTAGGGTATTGTTATGAGTCTCACAATACCCTTAGAAGCAAAATCTTGAATGCTCATCTCCCACCTGAACCATTTATGTTTAAATCCTAGAACCTCTGTCTAACCTGCACTGTTAAGTTTATTTCAAAATATGTTTTGTAATAACTCGTACCTCGTGTATGTATGTAAAAATGTAATATTTGTTGATGCTTTCCCATCGCAGAAACAATCCTGGTATATGGCTATGAGACACGACGTGGATCTTTCGAGGAGTCCTAGGGACACTCGACGGACGACCGGACTTATACTGTTTTAAGTGCGTTTCGGATAATTGCTGCATCGGCAGCGATTAGGCGCATTTAAACCAGTTTAAGTTGGACAGTTCCGCCACAGAAAGGGTCTGTCGGAATCGCCGTCAGAAACAACTTCCGCCTTGAGGTCGCCCTTTTCTCCTAAAAGCACTGTAGCAGGGATAAGAGAGTCGAGTTTCACACGTGAGAAAGATTTAGGCAGTTGTATGTCCGATTCATCTCGGTTGAGGTCGATTTTATAACAGTGAAAGGATCGATTTTAGCACAAACAAAAAAAAGACATTGCCTTGTTTTTTTCTAAGAATAAGATCAGACAGATGGGTTAGGTCTTGATTCCAGAATCTCAGCATTGCTGTGGTGAAATGAGGCCAGTGCAGGCGCGAAGCTAGGAGTGGAGATGATCGGGGTCATCTCAATAACTCTTCTGCTCCTCCTTTGGTGGGCCCTCAAAGAGAAGAAAAGAAGCCTGAAACTGGGGCCTAGTACAATGAAGTCATTATTATGTTGTTGGGCCTTAAAACATTTATGGGGTTGTGCGCGTGTGTGGCCGATTGGGCTAATATCAGGCCCGCAACAACCGTGTGCTTATGAGACTTTCCCAATGTCCTCCGTCCCTATCAATTTAAAGAGTTGGACCAACCTTGGAACCGATTAGTGCAGTGAACATTCCGCTTTAATCCCTGTAACCAATCCTTTTTTTTCCTATTTTGCAGTGTCTGTAATTAATCCCTGCCAGGTTATTCTTAGGCCGCATCTGCTGATTCCCATTCAGGAGTCACTGCCCCCGACCAGGACGAGCACACATGCACGCAGAAACCTCGGAAGAGCGCGACAGCAGCACGCCGGTGCCGTCGCCGTCGCAGCCCGAGAGCCTTCTCGTGGCGCTGAGAGCCACCTAGCAGGTAGTCCGTGCCAGCGTTACGTGTTGATGGTTGGCAGGTGCTTACTCGAGCAGCGTGGCTCGCAGGATGCACGAAAACGGACCAAAGTCTCGAGCTCCCCCCTTTCTCTTCTCCTCGGTTGGTAAACGTTGGGTGACCAACCGCTACAGGTGGCGCACGCGGACAGTGTCTACAGCGAGCAGCGGTTAGTGAGGTCGGCGGCGAGGTTCCCGTCCGGCGCCACGTAGGCGCGGTTCTCAACGATAAGAATGTACGGATCAGGTGCCGAGGATCACCTATTCTTTTTTGAACGAACGGCCCACAACATCTGCGTTTATACTGATATAGCATGAAAAAATACAAGATTATGCGCCTGAAAGGTCATAACTAGGCAAAGAAGAGAAACTAAACAAAAAACAACTAAGAAAAACTCCGACAAGTTGGAGTGAAACATCAACACATACCAAGCTCAACACGCCTCAGGCACTTAGGTTGGTCAGGTGGGGATAGCGACACCACCTGACACACCACAACCCCGCTGCTCGTGTACCAACAGCATCGTCACCTGGACACAAGGCCTTCAGAGGTTACCTACCTATTATCACCGCCAGCGCCGTCGAAACGATGATATCCCACACCGAGCCACCACTGCCATGCAGGGTTAGCCACCGTGATCCGCTGCAAGCCGTGTAGTCGTCATGCCATCGGGTCCGCTTGCGCCTCCTCACGAAGTTGACCTGCACCGGACTAACACCCGTGAAGTAGGGCTAGCCACTGTAAGTCGCTGCAAACCGTCAAACCGACGCAAGAACAACTGCCTCTGGATATCAACTTCTAACCGCGTGCACCAAGCTTAGGATGTATACTGCAGTACCAAGCAACCCAGTCGCGTCGACGAAGAAAGCGAGATGCCACATGGGGCCACCGGCAGCCATCGGAGGATCACCTCGTACCGAAGCAGCCACCGCTCTGCGGGACCGCCCAATGCCTCAACACGCTGGTCTTTTAAGCGAAGCAAATCTGCCAACCACCACCAACCACGACAGCGTCATGCAAACTTCATGGTCACCACTGGTGCACGGCCCCTCAAAGCGTCACCCTCAACTACCAAGCAGAAGTCTTGCCCTCTAGATGCTGCACCAACATCCACTTCTTGGCTGCCAACAACCGCCACAGCCATCCACCCCCGAAGTCCTCAACTAGGTCTCCACCACTCCATCGCAAGGGCCAAAACCACCATGGCAAGAGCAAAGTACCGAAACGGCCGCCACAATGCGTGACCGCTCACCACCAAGCAAAACAGAGAGAGCATACGGCGTGCCACCCACCATCATCAACACCAAGCAACAACCAGGTCGTCAGGGGGATGGGGAGGCAGAACGGGAGCTCCAAAGGTGACACCTTCAAGAAGGAAAACGACGCTAGATGCACCATCGCCGCCCGACCAAGAGATCTTAGGCAAGGTTTTCACCTAGAGTTCCTGTAACTGAAGCTAGGAGAGCGCCATGATAACGTCCCCAATAAGAATTGCGGCACCCAAGACGTCGCCGTTGTCAACCGGACGCACCGAGCAGAGCTTCCACCTAGCATCCCTCAGCCTGCAGCCACCACTAGCCTCACTAGCCTCTCTGCCCGCCATGGCAACCATCAACAAGACTCACCACCTTGCCAACACCCCCGCCATCAACCAACCACCACCCCGGTCCTCGCGCGCAACGCCATCACGCCGCTGTACTATCACCACGTGCGGACCTCCGCACATGGGCCTTGTGCGCAGCCTCCTCGCCGTGCAAGCCTCCTCCAGCGCCTAGCCGCCTCCCTCTTCCATCTCCGCCTCCGCACGATGGCCCGATGACACCCGCACCACCACCTCGGTGCTTCCAGCATGCCCCTGCACAGGCGTCACCGCCACACCCCCATGGCATTGCCGGCACACCTTGCACATGCCACCCTAGCCGCGACACTGTTAACGCTTATTATTGATACACTTTTAGTGCCATTTAACTAGTGTTTTCATGCATATTCTTATACTAACCTACCACTTGGCATCTGAAATAACCTTGTTTTCGCATATGCAAGATATTTTGGAGGTTATTCTGTTTTCGCAGGAAATTGGGCTAAATATGCATTTTTGGATAAAGCATTGAACGAGCAGTGGACCAAAGGAAGATGAAGACCAGGAGGCACAAAAAGGGCCCAGGCAGCCTGGTGCTCCTCAGGCCGATCGCCCTGAGCTAGTCTCCACCGATACTCATTTTTTGCAAGCAATCCTCCAAGATGACTTAAGAGCTAAGTTTGTGAAGATATGGCGAGGATCACTTCGGGATCGAGGGGTAATCAAAGAAAATCAAGTGGAGATTTGGAAACTTATTCAAGATCATTCTCATCCCGAAGCTATCGACGTGCTAGGCCCACATGCATAAAAAATAAGGTTCCAGAACATTGAAGAAGACTTAGCGACGAAGTTGGGCGTGAGAGGATAAAAGGAAGGACCTTCTAGTTTTGGATTAGACTATCTAGCATGCTTGGTATAATCGTGGTGATTAGAACTAGTATGTCGATCCTTCATGATAGTTAGACATGTTCATCTATGTTTGCGCCCTTAAACTACCTGCGCTGACAGGGGGTATCGTGACATGGTCTTCTTCCATGTAAGGTGGGGGTTTTTGGAATGTTGACTGGAGGTAGTAGTTTAAAGATTGCCTTGGATGAGATGCATGATGCGCTTGCTTATTAGCTAGATCTGCAACTAGAAGATGATAGGCCCTTGTTATCCTTGATTATGCTATCTTATATGTATTTATGGATGTAATCAACATATGCTCTATCATTTATATCTATTAGATCCGTTAAGTTAGATAGAAAATCTTAGTTAGTTTGCTTTCGATCCACAGATCGACAAAACTTGAACGCATACTCTGAGGAAAAAACTGCAACTGATCCATACGCTTGCAGTTTAAACTGACATGCTTAACTGCCATCGACAGACACCACGCCGTCGCTGCCCGAGTCGCCCGAGCGGGGACGACGCGGGCCGGGTGGTGTTTTTTGAACTGGATTTATCTCTGTGCCGATCACCAATTCTTGGCATGGAAAGTGCCTGATCAGATTCAGATCAGAGACCAGCCATACAGTTTGGTCTTTCGCGACGTGAACTGTGCAACTGCTTGTACCCCGGCGCACACTCGCACGCTTGGAGGCGGTGGGTGGACCCGCGCTCACGCCATCACGGCGGAGCGGGGCCTGCGCCCTCGGCCCCTCTCGCACGCAGTCGTGGACTCGTGGTGGCTCATTAATTGGCCCGGCGCGCTCGCGCTGGTCGGCAACGGCGCGCCGCCGCCGATACGACCGATCACATCCACCCCACCGCGCCTCGCCGCCCCGGAGACTTTTTTGCGCTGCGCTCCAGTCTCCACACCCATGCCAGCGCGCGCGACGCCGACGCGACGCGACATCCCCCGCTCGCGAGGACGCATTCCCTCTCAACCTCACCAGCTCGCCCTCGCTCGCTCCCGACGTGTCCAACTGTCCAACTCCCACCAGCCAAGCGCTGAAGCGCGCCCATCCCCGGCTGACCGGCTCCCCGCCCCCGTCCGGTCCAGCAGCGATCTCGGTCAGGTCGCGCTCGCGCCCGAGCCCAGCCATCTTTTGATCCAACACCCTTCGTCTCCTCCCATAAAAAACTCCCCGACACCCGGCCGGCACGCCGCGTCCGCGACCAACCGCCTCCGTCCCGTGTCGAGCCATGGCGGCGCCGCCCCAACCCCGCCCCGCGCTCCTGCTCGCTCTACTCCTCGCGCTCCTCTGCTCCTTGGCGTCGGCGGACCCGCGCACGTCCGTGGCGGGGCAGCGGTGCGCGGAGGGCGCGGCTGTCTCCGGCTCGACGCTGGCCGACAACTTCGTGCCCGCCATGGACGACCTCAACACCAACGTCAGCGCGCACGGCTTCGGCACCTCCGCCGTCGGCTCGGGGGGCCCCAACACCGTCTTCGGCCTCGGCCAGTGCCTGCGCGACCTCTCCCCCGTCGACTGCATGCTCTGCTTCGCCGAGGTCCGCTCCCTGCTCCCCAAGTGCTACCCGCGCGTCGGGGGGCGGCTCTACCTCGACGGCTGCTTCGGGAGGTACGCCAACTACTCCTTCTTCGGGGAGGCCCTCGACGCCGCCGCCGACGCGGGCGACGACGTCGCCGTCTGCGGCTCCTCCTCCGCCGCCGCGGAGGGGGGCCGCAACTACACGGGCGGCGCCGGCCCGCGGGCGTTCGGGGCCGCCGTGCGCGCCGCGCTGGAGAACGTCACCGCGGACGCGGCGGCGCCGGGGAGCCGGGGGTTCGGGGCGGGGTCCGCGGCGTCCGGCGGCGCCACGGCGTTCGCGCTCGCGCAGTGCTGGGAGAGCCTCAACGCCACCGCGTGCGCCCAGTGCCTCCGCGCCGCGTCGGGTGCCGTGGCGGCGTGCGCGCCGGCGACGGAGGGCCGCGCGCTCTTTACCGGCTGTTACCTCCGCTACTCCACGCGGCGGTTCTGGAATGCCAACGCCACGGCGGGCGCTGGCTCGGGCTCTTCAGGTACGACGATTCAAATCCATGCACCACACATTATTCAATGGTTTGGCTGCTCTGCTCTGCTCTGCTACGGTATGCTTGGAATTGCTCCTGCCTAGGGGATACTTTCCTCACCTTTTGACGCCCGAGAGTTGCCTAATTCAATTAGATGCTGCTCAATTTTGACTTTATTTAGCAGCTGATCACGTTATTCTTTATGTCCCGTTGAAATAAATTGAAGGAATGCCTGTTCAAATCATGGTTAGTCAACCTCACTTTGTTGACTGCATGTTTAGGAATGAATAAACCAAAGACGTTTCACTATTGGCATCTACTAGAATGTACTAGGGAATGTTATCAAAACCAGCAACTAACAAGCCTGTTTTGGATTGGCTTTGACCAAAGCATTTGCTGGTTTTTTCAACGGTATCCTGAAGGCATTAAGCAATGTCTCTGTTGAAACAATTGTTTAGGTGGTTATAAACTGAGCTAGAAAGAAAGCCAACAAAGTTACCACAACGTCACTGCACATGTATTGAATAGTCTAGTTACTTTTCCTTGAATTGTCTGTCCATTGTCCAACGTGAAGCCCTCATTTCTTTTCATGACGAAAAAATGGACAGTTTCTCACCCATGAATGCTTCTTGTTTATTTTGTCACTACTTAGTTTTTTTCTACATTTTCTTGATTTGACTAAAGACATTAATATCATGCTGCTCCTTTCATTTTCCCTCCTAAGTCCTAACCTTAATATCATGCTGCTCCTTTCATTTGCTTTAGCTCTTTTTTTTTCCTCTGAAAATTACCTCTCTGTAATATGCAGGAAACAAGGGTGTTGTTTGGATATTGGTAGGTTCATTTCTTGGTGCTTTTGCAGTTGTCCTCATTATTTCTTTTCTGGCATGGAAGAAAAGAATTCTCAGGAGAAAAAACGAGTGGAACTCATTTATAGGTCAGTTTCAGATTTAAAAATGTTTGGTATTCAGTGGATTTTCTTCTTCATATCTGATATGTTTGCAACGGACTACAGATATGTATGGCGATGGACTCTCCGTGAGAATTGCACAATCTAGTTTGAATTTCAAATATGAAGAGTTTAGAAAAGCAACAAATTATTTTGATCCATCAAATAAACTTGGTCAAGGAAGCTATGGAGCTGTATACAAGGTATAAAAAGTTCACCTAAACTGAAATCTTAGTATGATTTTCCCCAGCAATGGGTTAAAAATGAAATCCGAAACTTTGACACATTGATCCCAACTCTGTAGGCTGTTCTTCTTGATGGTAAGGAAGTAGCTGTCAAGAGACTATTCCTAAATACGAGGCAGTGGGTTGATCAGTTTTTCAATGAAGTCGACTTAATAAGTCAAGTTCGTCATAAGAATCTAGTTAAGTTGCTTGGCTGCAGCATGAATGGTCCAGAGAGTTTGCTTGTTTATGAATACTACTTCAACAAGAGCCTTGATCTCTTCTTGTTTGGTAAGGCCATGATGTGGTGCTGTCTGTTGCTATTGTTGTTTTTTCTATTTATTTTTGGGTACTATTCTTCAAAAAGTGCCGAAAAATAATCGAAAATGATTAGCATTGGCTTAGAATTTTTCAATCAGTATGTTCATGTTCGTGGGTCAAAAATGTTTTCTGGTAGTATCCTGTTGGATGGTTCTAAAAAGGGGAATCTTGTCATTCTTTTCTCCCATGTAATAATAGATTTCACGCACAATTGACTTGTCTGCCCACAAAGTCTCTTCCTGCCAATCTTTTAAATTGCGACTTCCATGGCAAGGTCCAGGTCCAGGAAAAGCTACAAAAGCTATTGCTAGCTAACATGGAAGCTATACTTCTTCATGCATAATTCATATTTGAAGAAGCTATTCGACTAAGATATTCTACTTCGTGTTTTGATATAAAATATTTCATCTGATTGTTCTATGTTCTTAGAACGCACTCTTCAGTTTTTGCAGTTTTCTATAGAAATTTATAAGGGCAATAACTAATTATCTTGTATCATTCTCTCAGATACAAGTGGCAGAAGAAATTTGACCTGGGATCTCAGAATCGATATCATTCAAGGCATTGCCGAGGGACTTTCTTATCTCCATGAGGAGTCAGAAACACGGATTATCCACCGAGATATCAAAGCTAGTAATATTCTATTGGACGATAAGTTGAAGCCCAAAATAACAGATTTTGGCCTTGCAAGAGCTTTTGGAGAAGATGTTACTCATCTTACTACTGGTGTTGCTGGGACTCTGTAAGATCCTTTCTCCATATTTACATCCACGGATCTCATGGAATTATTCATTTCAAATATCAAATGCCAATAGTGCACTTTGAGATTTTAAACTCACAAAATAAGTTTCGTGCAGAGGCTACATGGCTCCTGAATACATAGTACATGGTCATCTGACAGAGAAGGCTGATGTCTTCAGCTATGGTGTCCTTGTTCTCGAGATTGTAACAGGGAAAAGATGTAGCAGTTCAAATGGTTCACATGGAGGACAGGTTTTGTTAACAAAGGTACTACACTGATCTTACTGACCTCACTATTGAAATTGCTTGATTTCTGTTCTGATAGTTCTGTAATCATATGCTGGACACTGGGTCTGTTTGTTCCCGAAACAGAGCCAATAATCAATCTAATAGTCTGTTTAATTTCATAGAATAGGTTGAAATTCTTTCAAAATCTAATGATTAGGGGAAAAAAGGATAGTAATGATATGGACAAAAGAGTTGAGCTTAGCATCTTGATAATGGCATTGTGGCATGTACAGTGGCGGAGCTGCACCTATGGCAACTAGGGCTATTGCCCTAGGTGAAGCTCTAAAAGACCTATAAAACTTCATTAAATTTGAAGATAAGTTCGAAGAATTGTAGAATCTAGTCTCAGGTACATGAATCCATCCCTTGGTGTAATAAAATCCTAGCTCTGCTGCTGGGCATATATGAAAGGATCTAGGATGTCGACTAGAGGGGGGGTGAATAGTTGAACCTGAAAATTTTCAACAACTTCGAACAAGTTTATTAGAAACTTCCGAAGTTTCTGGAGATTGTTCCGGAAATTCCTCAACTTGCGGAATTTCCGGAGAAATCTACGGATTCTCCGGAGATTAGCGAGATTGCACTATACCTCTATGAAATGCTTGACCAAAAGTAAATTGCTGAAAATAGGTTAAGCAATAAGGTCACTAAGCCTTGGAGACAAGATGAAACAGCTAGCAACCTTCTAGAAAAGTAGATCGAGCACAAACCCTAGAAATATGTTCTATGCTTGAATATGAACGAAATGAAGAACAACAAGGACAAGAGACACAAGGATTTGTTTACCGGAGTTCAGCTCCACACTTGAAGCCTACGTCTCCGTTGAAGAACCCACAAAGGGTGGGTTTTTCACACCTAAGCCACTTTCCTCACTCTAGCGACCACAAAGATCGAGCTAGAGTCACTTACTCAATCGTCGGGGTAATACAAACTTTCCGTAGGCAGCCACAAGCTTGGATGCTCCACGAGCAACGTCTAGCTGGCTAGGAGCTTGAAGCTCCAAGAGTAACAAACGCGAAATCACCGGCTTGACAAAGAACAATGTGCTCAAGGGATGGGAAATCAACTCACTAGCACTCTCTGTTGCTCTCCCTTAAATCCCTCCTTAAATCCCCACCAAATCTCACCAAGAATGTCAAAGGGGAGTAAAGAGGGGCTTTTAATGTGTTTCAGAAGCTTAGCACGAAGTTGGGTCCAGAGAGTAACTGGGGGGGGGGGGGGTCCATGTCCCTTCCCCCCTCCCACCCCCTCTTTTGAGTTACTGAAAGGGACTAGCCGAATAATGTAGCTTTTTGTCCTGGTGGTAACTGGGGGGGGGGGGGGGCATGACCCCTGCCAGCCCCTCCTTGGCTCCGCCACTGCTCAGAGCACGATGATGTAGCTTGTGTGCTGGTGGCATGGTGCGCGAAATGCGCACCCAGTATTTCAAACTTTGGATTCAAAAATGTTGATTGATGTTTTTTCAGTAGAAAAACAAAAAACACCATTGGGCCTAGTTGTTAGGCTTAAATCATTTGATTGTTCTGCATCTTAGGAACCATTTTCAGAAGGAAGTTCCAAACATGAATTTCCAGATTAAAGTGCACTTTGCTCGAAGCATGCAAATTTGCATCTCTGTCAAAGGAAAGAGGCATACAGATGTAGTTAACCTTAGAAACAAACCACTCTTCAAGACAAAGTGATCAACTCAATAACATTGTCTGAAGCCCCAGTAAATCCTTATACAACTAGGAAATGGTAGTAGATGCAATGCAATCTGTAAGTGACCAGAAGCATGACACGAAAATTAATTACACAGAGTTGCTGAGAAATTGCAAAGATTTCTTGATGACATAACCTGTTGTCCAGAGAATATGGTGCTTAATTTTAGTCAATGGTAACATGATCATGAATTCATGATTTGTTGCATGGGTGTATGTACTCTAAGTACAAAACTGCACGCCAATGTAGCATGTCACATGGTACCGTAGACCTTTTACAGTTTTATACCTGACCATGCCAAGTTCCAGTCAGCCACTAAGCTACTATCATATAACATGTTTAATTTGAATAAATTTTTAAATTTAAGGTGTGGAAACACTACAAGGACAACACAGTTGAGATGATTGTTGATCGAAGCATCTATGAAGACACTATCAGGGATGAGGCCATGCA
This sequence comes from Setaria italica, assembly GCF_000263155.2. Classification (NCBI taxonomy): domain Eukaryota; kingdom Viridiplantae; phylum Streptophyta; class Magnoliopsida; order Poales; family Poaceae; genus Setaria; species Setaria italica. The sequence goes on from NC_028454.1 coordinate 25,528,493, forward strand.
TATACTGCAGATTGGACTGCTATGCACCCAAGCAAATCCTGATGACAGGCCTACAATGGGGAAGGTGGTGGAGTTGCTGAGAAACCACAGGAATGATTTGGAGATTGTGTTGAGTGATCCTCCATTTCTGGATGTTGAGGCTGTTGAGAACATCAAAGAAGGGGAGCATTCACGATTGTTGTCCACAAATTCTGCTCCTTCACTGTCAGGCTCGTCTCGATCTTACTTAAGTGGCAGATAATCTCAGCAATGTGTTTCTTTAGTTCCTAAGAGGAATATATTTAAGATTTTGTACAGTTCTGCGTGATGTAAAGTGATCATATTAGCAGGTAGATCTTTTGAAAAAATCCAGCAGCCTATAAATCATAAAGAGTGCTAGAATGGATGGCACCACCACAATTGTACATAATATTTTGTCCCACCACAAATGTACATAAATACAAGTGAGGTCATGTTACTTTTGCAGTTTACATTCATTTGACAATCTTAAGGTGTGTTTGATTTGAGGAATGTGAAGAATAGAAGTAACAAACAACTTAGAACTTGTCTTGTTCAGAAAATTCAATGAAACATCATCATGCTACTAGTTTTCAAATTTGATGGCTGGAAAACTGTACTGGTCAAAATGGATAAATGATTTTACACATAGTTAATTGATGTTCAAAGCATTCCTTTGACTGAGTACAATGTCAACTGAAATAAATGAGGTGTCACGTTCAAATTGGCTGACAGTCTCATTCACGGTAAGGTTTCATTGACTAGTTGGAACATGTATGCTGATTGTTATTCCAGATAGTTGTCTGCAAGATTGAAAATGCTATTAGGGTTCTTCTCGATTCATTAAAAGTGTGCTGAAGTCAAGCGAATGTGAAATTGCTTCCTCTCTTTGTCAGCAATGTATCACAATCTCTCTCTAAAAAATGGGGGGAAAGAAAATGTAACCCAAATATCTCACGAAGATTTGCAGGAACTCAGTGGAGGACGGGCAGCATAAGGTATCCTTTCTTGTGCCCTTAAGCTTCCTATCTACCCTCAATGTTCAGCTAAGAGTATCAGTACCTCATTCTTTGTTTCTTTGTAGGCTTGATTTTATTCTATGAGCTCTCAAAGCTTTAAGTTCTTACTTGTATGCACCACAGATTGTGAAGATTTGGTTTAGTGCAAAGTGGTGCTTGCTGAAAGCATCTATCGTTTCCAATTTTCGCCATGAAATTCTAAGATAAGCAAGAAATAGAGTGGTTCAGTGGCTCCACAATGAGATGTTGCTGTTCTTTTTTTTGTTGCTCTTGTCATGATTGCTTGTTTGTCCTCCTGGACAACATCCACTACGCTGGCTGACCCTCGGGCAACTGTGGTTCGTGAATTCTGTAACAAAACCCGAGATGACGGTCCTGAAGCAGTTTGGGCCAACAACTTTGTCGTTGCCTTAGAAAACCTGAACTCGGATCTTGAGCAAAAGGGATGGGGGGGTAACTTCCGTTGGGCAAGATCCTATTACGTTCTATGCGCTCGTGCAATGTCTTGAAGATCTCAACAAAAGGTCGACTGCACGCTCTGCTACTCAGAAATAAGGTCTCTTCTACCAAAATGCTATCCTGAAATTGGAGGCCGCATATATCTTGATGGCTGCTTCATGAGGTATGCAAATTACTCTTTCTTCGATGAGGTCATGGACTCGTTGGATACAAGTGTGTGCTCCTCCAGTAAGCACAGCTCAGACCAGCAGGGTTTTAGTTCATCTGTGAATGATGTGTTAAGTAATGCGACTTACTTGGCTGTCAAGAGCAACAAATTTTTCGAGAACACGCAGGAGAGCTGCGCATATTTGTATTAAGAAGAAAACATTGAGTTTTGTTTACAACGCGGGCCTAACCGGGCACACGCACACGGGCTACAATCCCTAAGAGGACTATACGATTACAGATACAACCGGCACTCTGAGGCGTGCTAACAAAGCCTAGTTGTTCGCGATGATCCTTCCCGTAGCCGGTGCCGCCGCCTCAGGCCACCCCAATGCCGCCATGTACTTAGCTCCTGCCATCATCCAGAGCTGCCCTTCTTGCAAGATGGTGTGCAGCAAGTCGCTTTCACTACGGCCCGGATGACCGTCGAAGATCCTACTGTTCCTCTCTTTCCCGACACCAGGTGACCAGCATGACCACCGAGTCGACCCCTTTCTGCTTGAGCGCGTTGAGCCCGCTACGAAGCCGCAACCACCAGTCAAGCATCTCCGTGATGTTCGATGGTAACTGAATGGGCGTCCCCAATGCTGCAGCAATGGCGTGCCGAATTTGCTTGGTGTAGCTGCAGGAAACGAAGAGGTGGTTGGCAGTTTCCAGTTCCTGATCACATAGCTTGCAAGACGCTGGGCCCTGTAGGCCGTGGCGATGGCGCCGCGCCGGTCTGCTGTCCAAATCCTGCTTCGCACCGCAAGCCAAGTGAAAAATTTTACCTTTAAGGGCGCCCAAGCTTTCCAGGTCAAGAGAAACAAAGGATTTGCAGTCAGTTCAGTCTCTAGATCACCAAAAGTTGCAGCTTATGCACTTGCTCAGTGCTGGGAGAACCTGAACACTTCGAGCTGTGCAGCCTGCCTCAGTGCCGCTGCAGCATCGGTGGCCAACTGTGCACCGGTGGAGGAAGGCCGTGGACTCTTTACTGGCTGCTTCATAAGATATTTCGACAGCACCTTTTTGGAACTCAGAGGATTCTGCGTCAAGGTTCAGCTCAAAGAAACGGGTTGTTCTTTGGACAGTCCTGAGTTCCTCCGTTGGTGTCACTCTTGTACTTATCATCTCAGTATTGGCATGGCAGAAGAAGAAAGCTCATCAGGCAAGAGAAACATCATTGAGAGGTTAGTATTGCAGGCTCGTCCTAAACTTCGTTTACTCCTGGCTGGATCTGCTTTATATTTGCTCCAATTGCTTTTAATACTTGAGAAACTGCAGGTTTCTATGGCTCTGACCTTCCTGCAAGGATTTCTCAATCAAGTCTCAATTTCAGTTATAAGGATTTAAAGAAAGCAACATGTTCGTTCAGTTTAGCAAACAAGATACGGCAAGGCAGCAACGGTACTGTGTACAAGGTGCATACATGGAAGTAAAACAATGCATTTTAGGCTTACACTTTTTTTGGGGGGTACAAAGATGTTGATCTGCAATATTGCAAAGGACCTGTCACTCAGAGGTTGTAATTATTTGCATACAGGCTGTTCTTCCTGGAGGGAATGAAGTTGCTGCAAAGAGATTGTTCCTGAACACAAAGCAGTGTATCGATCAGTTCTTCAATGAAGTTGATGTCATAAGCCAAGTACGTCACAAAAATTTGGTGAAATTGCTTGGATGCAGTGTGGATGGCCCAGAAAGCTTCTTGGTATATGAATACCACTTCCACAGGAGCTTAGATCTGTTCATATTCGGTAAATATAAAGCTCATTTTATTCTAGTTTCGTGCTCACGTATACTTTTCCTGCATGGACTTTGATTTCCTGTTGAATTAGAAGTTCCACGCAGCATAATTTAAGCATGATATGGAGGAACTGTTCTGGGTCCGAAATGAAGCTTTTCATTTATTCAAGAAGATAATGAATTTATACCATACCAGTCAGCACAATCGTCTCCTTTTGCGTTGACCCACACACATTGTTACATACTGATAGTGGCTTAATACAGGATTTTATGAGGATAAACGAGTTTTGCGACTTGCAATGCTCTTCTGGTTTCCTTTATGGAGCTTCATATATGATTTATATGGTGATATAAATCATCACCACATTGAACTGAAGTACCGTTCTTATTCTATATGTGCAGCTGATGACCAGAACAGTCGTTTGGATTGTAAACAAAGGTTTGATATTATTTGTGGCATAGCAGAGGGTCTATGCTACCTCCACGAAGAGTCAGAAACTCGGATCATTCACCGGGACATCAAAGCCAGCAACATCCTGTTGGACCAAAAGCTCAAGCCAAAAATCACAGACTTTGGGCTTGCTCGAGTTCTCTGCGGTGACAGTGTTGAAATAATAGCCTAGCCCATGGTAATTTCAGAATTTCAAATAAATCTCAAAGGCCCATGTGGGCAAGAGGTGAAGTGATGCAAGTCTTTAGTCCCACATTGCTAGTGGAGGGGAGGGATGACTAAGTTAAATATGGAAGTTGTCTCCATTCCTCCAAGTTATGTGTGTGGGGAGAGAAGGAGAGCTCCACATGCCTGCACTCGCATGCCTTGCCGGGTGGGGTGGGGCGAAGGGTGTGGGCGTGCGTGGCACTTGCATGAATGGTCCGCCGAAATCCGGCCCCTCGCCTTGCGGGGGTGTGACTTCCTTTAGTTTGCCGTTTTATTTTTTGGTTACTTGGTCACCGGTTTAGATCACGATCGCGACGTGAGAATCGTGGGCTCTCCTATATATGCGACCTACCGGCCTCTACCAAAAACAGATCTATTCGAGCTAGGGTTTTTGCCTCCTCTCGCTGCCGCGCCGCCACCGTAGTCTACTCCATCCCGATTGTCGGCGTGCACCGGTGATTGGGAGAGCAGGTCTCCGGAACCGTTGTCTTCAGCGATCCTACACCGGGAGAGGGCGAATAAGGTTTTTGGGAAGCGCTCTGCGCGACTGCTCGATCGCTTCCTCCGCTTCGTCAAGTTCTTCGTCGACTCCTTCACCACGGCTCGTCTACCTCTTCGTCACTCGGGCGTCATTCGCCGTCGCGAACAACGTCAGGCTGCTAATCGTCATCGCCTGCTGTACCCGGTAGTCGTCCAGGAGCCGGTCTTCATCAAGAAAGAAACGTACGATCTCTTATCTCAAATTATGTCTTCCATACTAGCTATTATGATACGTTGCAGTCTGATAGTACTGGATAGTATGGTAGAATGTGTGATTCTATTTGCAATGATAGACTTGTCTAGATCTTGCGTAGACATGTCTAGTTTAATCTGCTATCTGTTCATCATATTCATGATTTATTTTTGGATTAAATTAAAACTAAAAGTGCTTATATATCCGACAGGACAGAACTCATCTCACGACAGGAATCGCTGGGACAGTGTAAGTACTACCAGCCTGCTTATCTTCTGTTATGTTCTCTTCACTCAGTTATACAGCAAGTGAGATGGTCCAATTTGCAGCGGTTACATGGCTCCCGAATATGTTGTGCACGGACACCTTACCGAGAAGGTGGATGTGTACAGCTTCGGCGTGCTGGTTATCGAGGTCGTCACCGGGAAGCGGTGCTGTGCATTGACGGGGTCTCACTCTGGTCATTCACTTTTAGCAGAGGTTTGAGCCATCTCTGATTCTCTGAACATGGAAGCATGGATTTGGCTAATCAGATCTGTGTTTGGCAAAAGTCTGGATTTTTCCAGCATCAAAGCAAATGCTGAACAGCTAAAGTAGTAACCTTTACATTTTTGAGATATTATTTACTATATATAGTATGATCACTAAACAACTGAAAAATGCACAAATGACTAGAAGAGAGAACAACACGCACCTATCTGACATTCTGGCATTGATATGAAAGTTTACATTACCGAAATCAGTTTTGAATCAGCAAGCACGATACTACTCTTGTGGATTGTTGCAGGTTTGGCAAAGTTACAAGGCTAACGCTATGGAGAAGATCGTTGACGCGAGACTGCAGCGGCAGGTGGGTGCCTCTGCCTTCGAAGAAACAACGCGCGTCGTCCAGGTCGGGCTGCTGTGCACACAGGCGAACCCCGACAAGTGGCCGGCCATGTCGAGAGTGGTGGAGCTGCCTGAGGGACAGGGACGGAGCGCGTGGCGGCGCGGAGTTCGTCCTGGGCGACCCGCCCTTCTTCGAGGTCGACGTCGCTGTAGTAGGTGGCGGCGGCAGCAATGAAGCATCCACGCTGTTGCCTGGCAACTCGGCCTCCGATGAAGTCTCCGGATTGTATTACGAGTTCACTGGTAGATGATCGCTGGGCCTGGAGTCCTTTTACAGTGTTCTGAATCTGAATGGACATTTTCCCTATCCGAGGTGCAGACTGCAGACATGCAGTGACGTTGAAACTGTTCGTTTTGCCTCTTCATGCCGTTTGGATGTACACTGAACTGTACGTGTCCACTTTCAACGACGAAAATTCTCTTACATCCCGTTTGGATGTCGGTCTTCGCCTCAGAATTGATTTTGATGTTCCTGAAATTGAGAATTGGTATTAGAGCCAATACTGTAAAATTCAGCCGGAACTAAAACAATGCTTCCTCAAAATCGAACCTTCCCCCTCCATATTGAGATGAATCGGCTCGGAACTGACCCCTTTATCAAAATAGCGCAGCCGCTCACACCCTCCTCCTCTTCTTCACCATTGCAGCCTCCACTTCCTCTTTCTTGCCGTCGTGGCCTCCGCCACCTCCTCTTCCTCATAGCCGGCGCACCTCCTCATCTTCCTCACGGCCGGCGCCATGACATGAGCGAAAGGGCAGGACCGCGAGCCACCCCGCCCTTCCCCACCTCCCTCTGTTGGCGGGACTTGCTCCGTCCCCTACCCTCCCCGCCTCCATCAACGACGGGATGCGCCGGCGCCGCTCCTCCCCGCCTGCCTCCACGGGAGGGCCGCGCTGCCCCTCCTCGCCTCCTTCCTCAATGACGGGACACGCCGCCCCTCCGCCGGTGGTGGTTCTCCTGAGCGGTGAGCACGGTGTACATGACTGATTATCAATTCATTGTTCCGCACATCCAAACAAGAATGGAATTGGCATTCTTCATTAGATTCCAAAAGTTAATGCATAGTCATCCAAACAATAGAATTGGAATTATGACCCAATGCAAAATCATGACTGATTTGGTATTGGAACCAATTCAATACCAGGCTCTCCAATATCGACATCCAAACACAGCCTTAGGTATAACATGGTGCAGTTTGAACTCGGATAAATAACATTCAGATGGAGATGTTTTAATTTTGGGCCTAGGCGTCCGACGATGGAAACGTCCCACCATCGCAACATGGCGCGCAAGGTGGGAGGAGGCCGCCGCTCGTCGGTGGATCCGATTCATGCGAAGGAGGTTGCCGATCCCGTCGTCAGCTCACCATTGACATCGTCAATTCGTCTACGTGACGATATGATGGTGGTACATAGTTAGGAGATGCTAGCTAGACGTAGAATACCGATAGGAGAGCTTAGGTTATGTTGTGTCCTACTCTACTCTATAGCTTTGCCCTATCAGCAAGTAGATTGAGAGGTACTTCCTCCGTTCTAAATTGTAGGTTGTTTTAACTTTTTAAGTGCATAGATGTTTGTATGTATCTAACTTTTTTAAGAAAAAGGAAATTGTTTCCATCCTCTGCAACGGCACACAGCAAAGTTTTTACATTATTCTCAGCACAAAAGCTAATAATAAAATAGGGAAATGAGCACACACATAATAGGGAAAATCAAAGACAAAGTCTATTATTGCTTCTCCATCTATTATTGGTAAAAATATCCAAAGTGACAACCTCCAGTGCTTTGCTTGCCGAACGTATGATCTCCCTTGTGTCCTCATGCTGTAGTAGGGACCGAAACCGCAGCCAATATGCTTCTCTGAAAACAACTTGCATAAAAGAATTAAAATATTTATTTCTGAAAAATCAAGTCGTTACATGTGCACCAAATAGCCCACATAAATTTTTTTATCCTTCTTTCGTATGCCCGTTAACCAATTTCTAAGCATATGTGTTATTGATCTAGGTGGGGTTAACCCAGTAGCTACATGAACAACTCTCCATATGGTCTTAGCACATGGATAGTCAAAAAAGAGATGTTTAATTATTTCATTACAATCACATAAACAACACTTTTAACTTCCAACCCAATTCCTCTTAGGGTCTGTTTGGATGTCGATATTGGAGGGCTTGGTATCGAACCCAGTTCAATACCAAAGCAGAGTAGCATTGGAAATGGATTACAATGCCAATTCTGTTGTTTGGATGTAGATGAAATTGCTACTTGGAATCAAATGAGGTGGCAAATACCAATTCATGTTTGGATGTGTAAATGGCAAAATTGGTATTGACATCATCTTCTCCATCTCTCCACCCGGCATGGCTCAACTAAGAAAGAGGGAGAGCAAGAAGGGGAGCGACCGCCACAGGCCGCCTGTGCGCCGCACCACGTGCAGGCAGCCGCCAGGGGAGGGCCAGAGCTTGCCCCTCGCTACCTAGAGCTCATGCCTCCGCGTCGGAGTGGGAGCTATGCGCTGCCGCCGCCGCGGGTCGCCGCTTCGACGAGCGGCATGCGCCGCCGGCTGCAACTCCACCCAGCGCCCACCGCGACGAAAGAAGAAAGAGGGGGCGAGTGGGCGGGGCAGGCCTCCGCGCTGCCATCGCGATTGCCGTGAGGAAGAAGAGAGGGGGCACCGACTCCGAGGAAGAAGAAAGGGATGCGAGCGAGCGGGGCAAGCCTCCGCGCTGCCATCGCGATTGCCGTGAGGAAGAAGAGAGGGGGCACCGACTCCGCCCCAGTCTACGCAGGCTGCGAGGAAGGGAGGGGGCACCGGGTGCGAGGAAGATGGGAAGGGGCGCTGGGCGTAAGGAAGATGAGGAGGGAGACCAGGGCGGAGGGGCAGCTCGCACCGATGACAGGGGTGGCGTAGCTCGAGAGAGGGGGAGAGATGCAGGAGATGGGGGGAGGATCGATTCTAGCCAATACGGAGGGGAATGGCTCGGTATTGAGGGTGAATGGTTGCGAGTGTGGTCAATACCCGCTGGGTATTGGGGTTGATTTTCAATACCGAAGCCAAACGCTAATTCCGATTCCGAGGCTGAAATATCTACATCCAAACGCAGTGTTAGCTAAATTAGCCTTTGTTAAAATTACACCTTGCTGGAGATGCCAAAGGAAGATTTTTATTTTTAGAGAAATTCTTAGATTCCAAATAAATTTATTGGTGAAGGGATACCCTGATTCATCAAATACTAATGCATAGACTAAACTGTAAAACGTCCATGTCGATGTAGTTCCCAGGTAAAGCTATCCCTCCCTTGTGAAAGTTGTTGTAAGGATATTTTGGCTACTAGGTTGTGCCAAGAAGTTAATTTATCCCCTGTTAGAGCTCTTCGAAAGGAAATATTCAGTGGATTTTGGTTCATAACATTTACCACTGTATCATGAGGATAATTAACTATATTAAAAAGGTTAGGAAACTGCTCTCTAAGAGGTTTAGAGCCCACCCTAGTGTCCTCCCAAAATCTGGTTTGTGAACCATCTTTTATCTTAAATGTCCTGCACCCCACAAAGTCTTCCCTAACTTTTAATAGACCTTTCCAAAAATGTGAATCACCAAGTTTAATATGAACTTGAGTAATACATTTTTCACTTGGATACTTATTTCTATGTAAGTCTGCTAGGTACCTTCTTCATTAAGAAATTTAAAAATCCATTTACTGAGAAAGTATTTGTTTTTAATTCACATATCAGCTATTCCTAAACCCCCTTGATCTTTAGGACGACACAGGTTGTTCCACTTTGCAAGGTGGTGTTTTTGTTTCTCATTGTTGCCTTGCAAAAAAAATTTGGACCTATAAAAATCCAATCTTTTAAGGACGCCTTTCTGAATTTCAAAGAAAGACATCATGAACATGAGGAGGCTACTTAGAACTAAATTCAGTAAAACTAGCCTGCCACCATAGGATAGGTGCTTGGCTTTCCAAGTGCTTTAGTTTGCGCTTGCATCTTTCCTCAATTATACTCCAATCTGCATTATGGAGTTTACGATGATGCATCAGAATACCTAAGTATCTGAAAGGAAAGGATCCTAGCCCACAACCAAACAATATAGTCTACTCTTGTTTATAATGTTTAGCTTCTCCGTAACAGAAGATCTCACTTTTGTGGAAGTTAATTTTAAGTCCTGCTAATTATTCAAAACACAGAGCAGCAGTTTCAAATTTTTTGCTTGCTCCAAATCATGATCCATGAACAGGATTGTATCATCTGCATATTGCAAAATTGACAGCCCATTTTCCACTAGATGGGGAATGACCCCTTTGATTTGACCATTGTCTTTTGCCCTCTTTATCAAAATAGAGAGCATATGTATGCACCTAAATGAAGTACAAAGTGTACAGACATCTATAAATCTCTAGGTACATAGATATTTGTATGCATCTAAATGATCTATAAATCTAGAAAGTCAAAACGACCTATAATTTGGAGCGGATAGAATACAAAGAAAAGCGGACTATAGCATGGGAGAGATAGGTTCCTAGTCCCTACTAATCCAATCTAACATTGAACCAAGTTGAATGCACTTGTAATGATGCTACTATTCCAATTTGGTCTAGAACAAAGCTCATAAATGGTTCAATGCAAAGCGTACTTGTGGCGCGCCCACCGTATTAGGTATACTCATGCTCTTGATGATAAACGAGCTTATCATCGTAGCAAGTACTCTTAAGACGTCGCAACCATATAAGAACCGTCAAGAAAGATCCCTTCTCTTCTTTTCATTAATTTTTTATGAAGTGCCATTCCTGTGTAAAATTACCCAAATGCCATCCTAGGAGGCAGAAGAGATTCAAAGGAGATTCATAACTTCTAGCAAGTCCAAAGGGCGACCACAATATATTTGGCAAAGCAGTCTAAATAGGTGAGACCTACAGTTAGAAGTCCATAGCTATAGAAAAAGCCACAATGGTAAGTAGTAAAGATGGATCCTACCAGAGGTAAAAATAGCTATAGAAAAGGCCACAATAGCAATATGTCAGCATGCAAAAGTTATCTAGCAGCCAACTACCCTATTTGTTTAATATTATACTATACACATATGCTATTTTATTACTGCTCATAGTATTATAGATCTCTTTTTGCTATGTCTCCCCTATGAACTACTTGCATAATGAACTGTTTTTTCAACGTATTGTGGTCGCCCTTTGGACTGGAAGAGTGGTAGTATATTCCGATTCACAGGCTTTGGCCGCCCGAGATCCCCTGGGGTCAACCTCGCTGCTACGCGGGAAAACGGGAGCAACCCCTTGGCCTCACGGAGAGACTCCTCCCCGTCATCGGGGCCTAGCTGGCCCACCGCAGGCATCCAAGTAGTGGTTCCTGCCGCTCCTGGGCCCACTTGCTGCCACGAGTCACCAGCCCCGGGCCCTCCAGCCCACGTAATTACGGGTGACCTCTGGTGATGCCAACTGGCTGGCTAGTCCGAGATTAATAGGTGAGAGAGGGATGCGACAAAACGGCCGTTAGATTGGATTAGTAGAGTAATCACCTGAGTTTAGAGTGTTCTGGAAGCTCAGCTTATGTGCTTTAAGTTAAGGCAACTTGCTCAATGGTGACAATGTAACAGCCAATGGTATGAGTGCAGCATCTAGTACGTGCCGTCCATTTTTTACCCTTGTTCTGCATGCATGCGGGGTAGTAGCTATAGACAGATTTTTGGTAGTGGAATGTTTCAAGGAGTGCGCATGGAATGCCCATACCATCACAACGCGTGCCAAACACGTATATGGGGACCTAATTAGCAAATACATGATGGTCTGTGTGTATACAAGAAGTTACTTTCGGATTCTCATCAATGAAAAAATTGTTAGCTTTGGCCATCGGCATATACTATCGACATAAAACTAATGTTACAAGATCATTATAATTCCATATTTTATATTTTATTTTGAAGATCATGTTTTGTTAGAAAATTGGTAATTAATAAAAGTGTCATCGTGCATACTAAGATGCAGGTTTCTGCCGTTCTAATAAATGATTTATCCCTTAAGCACACGCCAATCGCTAACCTTTTAATTTCTCTCTTTTCAAATATATGACGCCAATGAGAAGCTAATTATTTCGACCCTTTCCTAATGAATGTTTAAATTTTAAAAATAGAAAGTACTATCACCGATTGGGTCGCATGTTTAATGATATATAGTGACAACAACAAAAAAGGATGATTGTCACGTGTAGCTTATCATTTAATGTAATAATGCGCAGTTCTCCTCTGCATTTAGAAAAAAAGAAAATGGCAAACAAACTATGGGTAAAAACCGATCGTGGGAAATGACGCGCGCATATTGTTTTTTTTCCTTGTCCATCGATGCATAGGGATTCCCGAGCTTGAGCTAGTCATGGTGAATTGAACGGTGGCAACTCATGGGGATGGAGATGGACACACTCGGTTGGTCTATTTTGATCTTTTGATCCACGTATTACTGGTGCAGCGTCAAGCAATGTAGACGTATTATTAGGTGTTAATACGATGAGGGCCACTCCCTTTTCATGGCACCGGGGAGCCAGTGGTAGGCACGTACAAAAGCCAGTCGCCCATGCAACGCGGCGCCCTGCATCCACAGGCTCGCTTGCCTCCGCCACCTTCTACGCCCACCGCACACGCTTAAAAACCGCTCCCGGATCTAAACCTCCCACCCCATTGATCGCCCACAGGCCTGGAGCTAGCACCGCCACTAGTTCCATTCCCTGCTGGCCGGGTGGATCTCTTCCTGCACAGCCACGAGCCCAAGCTACCAAGCTAGCCAACCAGCTATGGTGACCATGGGCAAGAAGAAGCTGGCCGACGAAGAGACCTGCTGGTACGGCGCCGGCGCCCGCGCGGACGCTGTGGGCGGCGTCGACGACCAGGGCAGGGCGACGGAGCTGCGGCCGCTGGCGCTGTCGTCGCCGCACACGCAGGCGTTCCACCTCGCCTGGCTCTCCCTCTTCGCCTGCTTCTTCGCGGCCTTCGCCGCGCCGCCCATCCTCCCGGCGCTGCGCCCGTCGCTCGTGCTCGCGCCCTCCGACGCCCCCGCCGCCGCCGTGGGCTCGCTCTCCGCCACGCTCGTCGGCAGGCTCGCCATGGGCCCCGCGTGCGACCTCCTCGGCCCGCGCCGCGCGTCCGGGTTCGCCAGTCTCATCGCCGCGCTCGCCGTCGCGGCGACCGCGGTCACCGCGTCGTCGCCCGCCGGGTTCATCTTGCTGCGCTTCGTGTCGGGCCTCTCCCTCGCCAACTTCGTCGCCAACCAGCACTGGATGTCGGGCATCTTCGCGCCCTCCGCCGTCGGGCTCGCCAACGCCGTTGCCGCCGGGTGGGCCAACGCCGGCAGCGCCGCGGCGCAGGTCGTCATGCCGCTGGCCTACAGGCTCGTCCTCCGCCTCGGTGCCCCGGTCACCGTCGCCTGGCGCGTCACCTACCTCATCCTCCCCTGCGCCCTGCTCGTCACCACGGGGCTCGCCGTCCTCGCCTTCCCCTACGACCTCCCGCGGGGCGCCGGCGTCGGCGGCGGGGCCAAGAGCCGGAAGAGCTTCTGGAAGGTGGTGCGAGGAGGCGTCGGCGACTACCGCGCGTGGGTGCTCGCGCTCACCTACGGCTACTGCTACGGGGTCGAGCTCATCATGGAGAACGTGGCGGCCGACTTCTTCCGGAAGCGGTTCCACCTCCCCATGGAGGCGGCGGGCGCCGCGGCGGCGTGCTTCGGCGCCATGAACGCGGTGGCGCGGCCCGCGGGAGGGGTGGCGTCGGACGCCGTGGCGAGGCTGTTCGGGATGCGCGGGAGGCTGTGGGTGCTCTGGGGCGTCCAGACTGCCGGCGCTGCGCTGTGCGTGCTGGTTGGCAGGATGGGCGCCGCGGAGGCACCGTCGCTGGCCGCCACCGTGGCGGTGATGGTGGCGTGTGCGGCGTTCGTGCAAGCCGCGTCAGGTCTCACCTTTGGCATCGTCCCCTTCGTCTCCAAGAGGTGAAGAACCTTCTCCTCCTCCTTAAAAAACCATGCATGTTTGCAAATTAGTAGCTGTATTTTAATTCGAATTACCTAGCTAGATTCTTTTTTGTTTGATTATTCAGATACATCTTGAGTTATTTACATAGATTCTAGTACTTGATTACCCCAGTACCTTTTTTGTTGAATATTCAGATATAGATCTCTTGAATTATTTACGAACATAGAAATTTTTTTTCCCAAAAGGCGTAAGGTGAGAGTGATAAGAACCATAAGGTTAAAGTTGATGTATATACCTCTCAACTGAAAAGTGGCCACACCAGCCACCTATTTCTTTTCAAGATTTTTTTTTTCTCAAGCACCGCAACACCTAATTACTGCACAACAAGGACGGCTATCCTTGTCTAGGAACTATAAAAGAATCTAGAATAGAATCCTTAGGTACTGTTTGTTGACGTGGATATATTTGATTATTTTCTGTTTATTTTCTGACGAAATGTTTGTGGCAATTTACTACTTTTGCTCTATATATTGATGTGATTTTTAGTAATAAACTCGACAAGTCCGGCCTCAACCCTGTGCCTTTGGTCGTTGTCCTCTTTTGTAGGAAAGCAGTCACCCTGAAAAGTGACTTTGCACTTTGCTGGGTCGTTGTAACCCTTACGCCTTGGGTTTGTTGGCTTTGTGCACGCAGGTCGCTGGGCGTGGTGTCCGGGATGACGGCGAGCGGCGGCGCGGTGGGCGCGATCATAACGAACCGGCTCTTCTTCAGCGGCTCGCGCTACACCATCGAGGAGGCCATCTCCCTGACCGGCGCCGCCAGCCTCGTGTGCACGCTCCCGCTGGCCCTCGTCCACTTCCCGCGCCACGGGGGCATGCTCTGCGGCCCGACCGCGACCGGCGACGACGACGACCACGACGACGACAAGGATGCAAGCAGCCATGGAGACTACACGCTCCTGAAATGAAAAGGGAACGGGGACAGAATTCGCCAATTCGGCCGGCGCATGGGAGGGAGGGAACCTGTATATACGTAGTGCCTTTCTCTGGGGTCCAATGGTCTGGTCGGCTAGATGTTTTAGCAAACGACGAGCCATGTATGGTTGGTCAGGGGATGCGAAACAGCATCGGCAGAAAAATGTCGGTGGCTATCTCGATCACTTGCACATACATAGATCAGAGGGTGTTTGTCCGTGTAGTTAGCGGTTGCTTGTACTTGTGTGCGGTTCGATGAGTGAGATGGTGATGGGCCGTCCAATTATAAAATTTTTGGGTCCAATTTAATTTGTTAAATTTGATTCGAGGAGCGGCCCATCGGCCACCTCAGAGCACGACTAGCCCATCTGGTAGAGACGGGACGGTCGGGGTGGACTTTTATATCCACATGCGCCAGCATCATCGGCCTTTTTCGCGTCATCATGTGTAAAGAAGGATCGCCTCAGCCCAATATGCAGTCTTTGTTCAGCAGCAATGTAACGCTCTACAGCGCAGGAAACTGCTGCGCATTTATACCACTAAGAAAGAGAGAGAAAAAGGTGGGTGCCGCGTCGTCTTCGTCTCAGTATTTACTTACAGGATGCCGATCTGAGGAGTTCAGAGGAAACGTCCCATGCATGATGACTGATGAGTGCAGACTGCTTCGGTTGGTTGGCACAGCGTGTATTTACTTGTGCTCTAGAGCATGCATGATATCCTTGTATTACTTTATGCTACGTATGAGCTGAAAACTTCCTAGAAGAAACAAGTGCATCTGCAGCTCACTTTTCAACACCTCATGGATACTGCCATTTTGTTTTTTTTTTGAACTCAACGCGATTGGCTTTTCTGAAAAAGAAAAACGTCACTCTGAAACGCCCTGCCAAACCAAAACTACCGACCCCAAAAAAATTATAAACGCATGACCTACAAATGAGTTCGTCAGAGAAAAGAGGAAAAACGGAAGAACAAACCGCTCCTAGGATGATGAAGTGCAGACTCTTGGACGTTTACAGCTTAAACTGTACTACTGTCTTGCCGATGCTTCTTCCAGTCTGCCATGATCATGTGAACCGAGTTCATTGCAAGACTCGCCACACTGTTTCTCTGATCCAGCTACTGATTTACGCTGCTTCGGCTACCGCTCTATCCCTGGCCCAGCGAGCAAGTAACCTTAGGCCTGTTTAGTTAAGCTTCCTGACAGCTTCTCAGCGTGAAAGTCATAAACTCAAACAAACAGCGAACTTCTCGTGCAGGTTTCGGAAAACTAGAAACTCAGAAAAGCTGAGTTTATATAGAAAGCTGAAAAGCTCAGTTTTCTCAACTTTTCATAGCTTTTTGAGTCCAGGAAGCTAAACACATCTTTTAAAAACTAGTATTAGCTTTTTAGAAAAAAAAGCTAGCAACAACTTTTCAAAAAACCTCAAAAGTTGTCACTCAAAGAAACAGAACCTTAATATCAGTGCAAGAAAAGGGGGGCAAGAATTAGGGGAAACCAAGCCAAAAGTGTCACTTTTCTCGCTACAACTTCCCTTCTCTTTTGTCTGGCCATTCCCAAATTGAGCTAACTGAACCACTATAATCAACACAACGAAAGGAAGAAAAAGAAAGGGGAGGTATTTCCTAATTACCACTCCCTCCGCTTTCAAAGCACAAACTAATTAGTTCAAAACCGGTCTGCAGTAACACCTGATTAAAGCTGCAAACACTGTGAACTTGTGAAGCTTGCAATCTGCACTCTGACAAATAGGTTAACCTCCAAACGAGACTGCCGAGCTGATCTGCTTGTCAGCGTTGAGATTGAAGCTTGAGTGGATGTGGCCATGAAGAGATGCATCCATCCACTGATCCACAAGGCGCAGGCAGCGCACAGCTTTTTACCTGAACGGCACAAGTTTGGGGATATGCACCCCATGTTCTACGCCATTAGGATGTAGGTATACACAATCTGGAAAGTTAATATAGCACGCATATTGATGCATTTCCAAGCTTGCCCTTTTGTTTTCACTTATTTTTGTCAGGAACCCTGCTGTTTCAGGTCCAGTTATCAGATGGTAAGTTTGTAACAGATTCAGAACTGGAACTAAACCCTAGTTAGTTGTTATAGATAATCGCTGCTACTAATGCAGAGTTCTCTCCGTTCCATGTTTAGGCCAAAATCACAAAAAGAAAACCCATTCCAGGATCAAAAAGAAAAATGCTATGTTACATTGTATTGCCTATTAAGAATGCGCTTTAGTCATGATCAAATGAAGTAAATCCAGTGTAAATGGCAAAAATCAAGCCATTAGATTACAAACTGAAACTGTCCTTTCTCATTTTCTTATCTGCTATATTGCCTGACTGTTAAGGATGTGCTTTGGGCATGACCAAACAAAGTAAATAAACATAGGACTTTTCTTCTTCTCTCAAAATTTCTTTTCATTTTCTTTTTATGCACTACTCCCTCCTCCCAAATTGTAGACCGTTTTAGTATTTCTAGATTCATAGTTTTTACTATATATTTAAACATACACTATATCTAAATTAATAGCAAAAGCTATAAATTTAAGAAATGTCAAAACGACCTGCAATTTGGGATGGATGGAGTAGATTGCAAAACGAAGTGTCCTGCTTTAAATTTTGGCACATCCAAGCTAACGCAAGCAAGCAGCTTAAGGTTTTTGGCCACAACAGTTACCTTTCTGAAATTTTCACGGGTGCAAGCAAGCCCTTTTTGGCTTGGATGTACTTGGATGTCAATGGTAATCTTAATTTCAAGGGATGATCAGTGGCGAGAAAACAAGAATGCAAGATTCTTTTGCGAAAGAAGATTTCTAAGCCACCTTCACAGAAAACGTTTCTCCATGAAATGAACTTCCCAAAGGACGCTTTTACCTTTCAGGTAGCTATGAACTATGCACACAAATGAACTGAAACCAGCAGCGGTTCAGCATATCTCACAAATCCCATGTTTTACTTCTAAGGAATTTGGGTTTCGTAAATGACCAATCGCTACCAACACCCAAGAATGGTACGTGCATATAAGTTAAGAAGTTATGGTTTGTGTTAGGCTTGGTACTAATTTTTTTTTGCCAAGCAATCATTTTGGTCGTGAAATGATGTTTTTATTTTCACCCTGCCATTTTCTAGTCCATGTCACATACTTTATCTAGGACTAATTTGGATGAAGCACCAGAGGTCCAGAACCAACTAGGAGCAATGGGAATAATTTGTTCTGACAATACAAATCTTACAAGTAATTTAATAAATAACCACTACCTTCTTGATTAAGCAATTGTTAACACTAGTAAGGCAGCAGTTAACCCATCCTTTAATAAATCAGTAACGCTTTTTCTTTCCTAAATCCTAATTACTACAAGCAAAGAGAGTCACCAACAGTTTTGGTACACTCCTACGTTCCAAAATGTATGTCATTCTAATTTTGTCCTAAGCCAAACTTTTTTTATCAGTTTTGGTACACTCACTACGTTCCAAGTTATACTCCCTACGTTTCAAGTCAGTTCGGTTCAATCTACCATAGAATATGTATTGTCAAGTGTATTTAGTATAGTAAATGCTAATATGTATTTTTTTTATAAAATTGGTCAAATTTAAAGAATTTTTACTTAAGGCAAAGCTAAAATAACTCACGTTTTAGAACAGAGGGAGTACTACACAAGTATCACTAACATAAGGCAGATACAAAAGAGAAGAAGCAAACTACTCTTCTGGGAAACATATCACGTCAACCAAATGCACACAAACCTGGGCAAATTTGAAATTCCTTTTCGCTAATTCAAACATTTGATAAAATTTCTCAAACTTACCATATTACAGACTAAAACTATGAATACCAAATTTGTTGCAGGATATATCAAACTTATCATATTATCAGAAGTTGTTAAAGCAGGGAGGGGAGGGCTGGAAAGGCCGCACGGAACGAAAGAAAGAGCAAGAAAAGGCAGTAAACCGATGCTCACAGGCCCAAGTGGTGCCGGATTTTTGTCAGTCTCCCCTCCCCTCTTCCCCTTCCTCCCAGTTGGTCTAGTCTTGTATCCAATACAGCCTTTGCCCTCTCATTGCCGCAGTTCCGTTTCGCATCCCCCTCTCCTCTCCATTTCCACCCTCTCCTATGGCCTGAATTCCGAGACCCCCCGCCATTCGCCCCACCCCCGAATCCAGCGTCTCATCGATCGCCTCGGCGCCGTCGCAAGGAGCGAGGCTCCGGTACTTACCTGAAACCGTGTTTTTTTTTCTTTGCCTGCTGGTTCTTGCCGTTTTGACCGCTTTGTTTTCCCCCAATATTTCGAACTTTATCGGTGGTTCGGTTCGGGGGTGGGGTTTGAATCTTGCTGGTCGAGATTCTTTGGCTGGGGATTCCGGGAGCTGGTGCTTGTTTCTTGTGTTATTATTGGAATTGCCCCGGGCTGACGCTTTCGGTTGGTTTGTTCCGATGCAGGTTGCAGGTTCTTGGTTTCTTGGCCCGAACCCAGGTAAGGGAATATGATGGACGGTGAGGGGAGTCAAGGGATTAAGAAAGTGCATTTCAGGGATTCCTCTTCCCAGGTGCCTCTGATTACCTACAAGAGGCGCCGGCGGCAGAAGCCGCAGCAAGCGGAGCCACAGCAGCAAGCGGAGCCACAGCTGGAGACGGAGCCAGAGCAAAAGGCTGGAGATGTGCCGGCGCAGCAGGTATAATCTTCTTGACTTTACAAGGAACTTGCAATGCCCTACATTGAAATGGAAGGAGATTGCATCTCCAATCTGGTACAGTTACATTGAATTTGCAAATGCTATACTGCTTGTAACTTGTCTGCTCTCCATGTTTTCCCGTTCGCCTTGTAGTATCAAATAATGACATGGAAATGATTGTTGTTTGGAATGGACCGATTCTGCACTTTGTGGTGTGTGATTGCAAAATGACGTGTTCTAGGTGCATCATTGATGCAGGGCATCAGTAATATGCATTTTATAAATACAGTACACATATTTCGTTTAGTGCCTCATGAACTTGTTGGAGTTGCCTCTTGGAGTAAGGTTACCAAAATGGTGAATTATTAGTGAGTAGGCTAAGAGCTTGCTATCTAGTTGCTTATATGTTCTTCTCAAATTTAGCTTGATGTCGCCCGCAAAAAAAAAAGGTTGATGTCATCGATCGAAACTTGATTTACATAAGGCTGAGTCCATTTGTTCGTGGCATGTAGTTCTGCAGTTCTGCTCATGTCGCTACATTGTATTGTTTCTCTTGGTATGTTTTTTAGGAGAATCTATGTAGTTCCCTTCCTGGGGTGTAGATTAAAATTCACATTCAGCTCTGATTAGTTTATTGTGAGAAATAAAACTGGATGTAATGTAGGGCATGTCCTCTCTTATCTTTATGTGCCTCACTCTAAGAATGGGATACTAAGGATTAAACATATAATGCTTCTGCTCATTTAGATTTATTTTCATAATAATCACTGTAGCTGATTGATGAACTCTATAAGTTCCACCTTCTAATAAAAGTGTTGATTCTTTGGTTCCAATAGGACTAAATTATTTAACTTTGGTCAATCTATGTTTTTTTTCCTTGAAAGAACCACATTGCTTACATTTGTTTAACACCGATTCCTAGCTTTATGGTTTTTTTTCTAATTTTCCCTTTTGAGTATGGAGGCAGTTTCTATTTAGTTTTCTTGTCATAGCTAGCTGCATTGATAGAACGAAATATCTCATGGTTCGTATTCGCAGGTTAGTTATAATATGGCTGTAAAATTAACTTCATCAGCATCATGAGAGAGGAGAATTGCTCTGGGCTGAGGCAAAAGTCTCTTGTCAGCCTTCCATGTATTTTTGGATATTACGCATGCAATTTCTTTTGAAGATGTAACATTTTTTTTTACTCAGCTAGATTTTTTCTGATGAAAACTTTGCTTTTGCATTGCTAATGATGAAATTTGAAAGTGGTGTATTTGCCATGTCAAAGAAAAAACCTTGAGTGGTACCTTTTTTCAGTCAGCCTTTGGGCAAAATAGAATGCTATGCAGGAACTTTTCATTTGCTAGCTTTAACCGTTCTGTTGCTATCGTTAATTTACTTCATCTCTTGTTACGATGCTCCTACCTTATACATTTTACTTTAGGCCATTTAGTTTCTATGACTTTGCTGATCTGCTGAACTTCGGATACTTATGGCTAAATTACATCTTACCTCTTCTACGCCATGATTTGAAACTTTATAATTTTGCAGACTAAAGATACTTTTTGGAAAAGTAGGGATATGGGATGGAAGTATGGCATAATGATTGATGAAAATAGACAACACTGGAAGTGTATGTATTGTGGCCTAATTAGGTATGGTGGTGGTGTATCTAGACTCAAACGACATCTAGCTGGTGATTTAGATGTCAAAATGTGCCCCAAAGTTCCAGCAGATGTTGTTGAGGAAATAAGGGAGCATTTGCGGAAGAAACGAGAGAGGCGGAGGAAGCGAGCTGCACAAAATGGTGGCAACAATGTAAATGCTAAAAGCTTTTCTGATGATGCAAATGCGGAGAAGGATCTTCTACCTGCTGATTCAGTGCTGCCAGCTGGAATGGGCACTAATGTTCTTGAAGAAGTCACTAACCAAACGATTGTGGTTCATCAGGATCCTACTTATCCCAGGGTATATAAACGGACAATAAGCAATTTTTTTTCCTCTTTGGTTTGTTTTCTATTTACTGTCACAACTGCTTTGATATCTGG
>NC_028454.1:25549924-25631388 GCF_000263155.2 Setaria italica
GGAAAGAAAGAAGTGGCCACATATAAAGGAACATGATCATATTTGACTGAGCCACAAATTGATCGTTTGTGGAAAAAACAGTGTCAATAAAATAAAGTATGGCTTTGTAACTACGAGATTCCGAATTTGTCTAAATTTTATCCTTGTATGACTTGCACTGAAGGGAAAAAATTACTTACCATTAGCTGCTCGCTGTAAACCTTCATACATGCCTTGTATAATATCAGCAGTCAGATGAGAGATCTTTAAGAACCTTTTGATTTCTGCTGAGCATTACCTCTTTTTTACCCTTGCGAATGCTGAGTGTTACCTTTCACATTCATTTGCAGGTGCCGATTTTGCGAGCAAGGGATATTGGCTGGGAGCATGCTGTGGATCTTGATGGAAATAAAAGGCGGTGGCAGTGCAAGTTCTGTTCTCTGTGTCGAAGTGGTGGTGTGACTACTTTTAAGGCTCATCTCATTGACGACAGCTGCCCGAATGTTCCAAAGGAAATTTCAAAGAAAGTGTCAAACTTCATTGAAGAGAAAAGAGCAACACGCCTTCTTTTGAATAATTATATCTTTAGTGTTGATGAGGATGAATTTTTCGACACACAAGTTCAAGGGGATAGGACTGCAGAATATGAAAATGATCAACAACCTTCAAGAAATGCTACACTTTTTCTAACATTAGATGAGTGTGCTAATGAGGTATCCCATGCATAACTATTTCCTTGCCCATACCATTCCCTTTCTTTTCACCTTACAGGTTTATCATATCATTGGTAGTTAATGCAGTAACCATGTCTGAGACTTCGATGGCAAATTCTCATTTTTTTTCATGTTTTTCCCCTTAAGTAGCTAAGCATCAAATCTTAATTCCTGAGCCTTTAAGGGGGATGTCCTCCAGTCCTGCTAATTGAATTCATTGTTTCTATCTCACAATATTATATGGGCAAAAATTACATTACTGGAACTTATCCCCCTTTTTACATAAAACTTACCCTTTTGTTTTGGTTCTTTCTTTCTTTCCCTTTTCTTTTGCGGAGAAGATGGCAGCTGGAAGCAGCCAATGTGGTGAAGAAAGTAGTGGCCAACCAGTTGAGCATTGCGATCAGCCTGAAGAGCAGTGGCCACTGGATCATGGCAGCATGGATCAAGTGATCAACAATAAGAACAAGATTTTGGACAAGAATACTGATAATTCACAAAATACCAAGGTAGTTCACCTTCATAAACCTTAGAGGAAAATAAAGGATGGTATTTCCCCCTGTTATTGAGTAGTTCTTTAGCCTTTAAGGGGGATGTCCTACAGTCCTGCTAATTGAATTCATTGTTTCTATCCCACTTCAGAGATATAAAATAATGTGAACAAAAAAATTATATTACTGAAATCTTAGCCTTTTTTAGCATAAAACTTACCTATTTGTTTTGTTTGTGGAGAAGATGGCAGCTGGAAGCAGCCAATGTGGTGAAGAAAGTAGTGGACAACCAGTTGAGCATTTCAATCAGCCCGAAGAGCAATGGGCAATGGACCATGGCAGGACAGATCAAGTGATCAACAATAAGAACAAGATTTTGGACAAGAATACCGATAATTCACAAAAGAGCAAGGTAGTTCACCTTCATAAACCTGGAATCAGGAAAATAAAAGATGGTTGGCCCTGGAGGAAGCTGTCTATTTTTCCCCTGTTATTGAGTTATTGGTTAGGTCTTTAATTATTTTAATACTAATGTTTAAATATGCTACTGTATCTTTATGTTTTAAAAGAAAAATATACTATGTTCTAATCTTTAAACTTGCTTGTAGATATTGAAACCACGCCGGAAAAGTGCATTTAACACAAGGAAGCACATAATTATTGTTGATGAAGTTGCAAGGCATTGGAGGTGTAGATACTGTGGAATGGATGGGTATGGTAAAAAGTTTCAGCTCCATTATCATCTAGCTGGTGCGTTTCGTCACCCTAAGTGCCCAAATGTTCCTAGAGAAGTATTTGCAAAGGCAAGGCACCATGTTCCAACAAAGAGAAGGCTCAAAACGAATAAGGCTGAGCAACAAATTCCTTCCAGGCCACATATTCTTGGCCAATTCGGTGAAGAACGGCAGAATAATGGTGCATCCTGTGGGAATCAATCTGAACTATCAATAAAAAATGAATCTAGTGAGGTATCCCTTACTATTTGTACTTGCCGTTCTTTTTTCAGGTTTCTGCTGATCCTGTGATCTCGTACCTATCTGTTCATTGTGCTGAGAATTGGAATATTAGTCCGCTATGTGTAAGCCTGGTTGGAACTGGAATGAGTGGAAGGGCGCAAGCTCCTTGTCCTTCATCTGTTTATTATAATGATGTGCAATATCGCTGGTGTGTGCATTGGATCTATAGCCGTGCCTGTTAATCCTTCTTCCACAGTTGAAGTTGCTTTTATCATGCTATATTGATTCAGAATTTTAAGTTTTATTTGCAAGGGCAAACTCCTTGTCTGCCAACAAAAGTTATAACAAAGCTGTCCTGAATTACTGATTAACTCGATGTGTATTGGTTCCTTTTAAACACTTCTGCAAACTATTGAATCCAGGATTAAGATTCCATTTTGCTGACTTGAGCTAATCTTTTGGTTTAAAGTGACTTTTAGATGATTCTCAATTTGTCATTGAGTTTTTCTGCTTTTTAGCGGCAGCATGTTGTTTTATCATGTTATTTGGAAACAAAACTAGTGAAATCCTACTTTGCTTTGCCAACATGCCATTAAGCTATGTCAATGGCAAGTGGCGCCTGGTCCCCATGTCATTGACACACTTGATGATATTTTTGGCAACGTGCATGGTATGGTGGCAATTCCTCCTATACCTTTTGTGCAAGCATATTCTGTCCCCTGTATGGTTGACTTTAGATGTTAGCAGAAAACTGTATCAGACTAGAAACTGCCAAGAACTGAGCAGATAAGATAAACCTTTTCTTAATTTCCCCAAAAAATTCTTATTGAATACAAAATAATATCAGAAGTAGATTTTATTAAACTTATGATCCAAGTATTTTATTTTAGTCCATATCAGCTCTTTCTCCCTTTTGAGCGACATACTTGTTTGTTCAATCTGTTTCGGTCTTCATTCTGTGCCCTACTGGAATACCACAGTAAGGATATATTAAGTACAAGAAAAGTTCTGAAATTTTTTTTTATGAAAAAAGCTATACAGAGGTTAACAAGACCAACCTAATCTGTCTACACACAGATAATTGAAATTGCTATTTAGCGAGATTGTCCAGAAGCCAGGTTAAATGACACGATAGGAATTTCCTAGGAGCTTTTAACTTCAAGAGATTCATGTCAGCCAACACGGATCTCTTCAATCATTATTTATTTGGAGTCACCTTACCAAAGATACATCTATTTCTCTGTAACCACATGTACCAGCATCCAGGAGTTGGTGAGCTCTATGAAGACCATTTTGTTGGGATGAACAATTACTTTGCTGCTTCGAGTACTGTTGAATGACCAAAAGGTCCCTTGGACTAAACTGGCAACCAAAGAACAAATGATCAAAATCTGATTTAATCTGGATGTTTTTCTTCTTTAGGATGGTTTGTGTTAATTTTTGCCATCCAGTAGTTGGTGCTTTAGACCTTTAGTTGCATTGAAAAGACAATCCCTTAAAGAATCACATCCAACTTTTCCAGAAAAATAACAACATAGCCTGTTAAAGCTTGTTATGCCCAACTTAGTCGTTAATTAAATTCATTCTTTCACTGAATGGTGTTTTCTTTACTTTTCGGGCTGTTATTTATCCCTTCAATTTAGGGTCATACTTAGAGGTATGTTCTTTGAGCTTGTAGGTACACAATTACCCAGTCAGGATTCAGGGTAGTGCATGGGAACATTCTCTGATATATGAGAAAGAAAAAGGAAACTGGAAGTGCAAGTGGTGCAGTGTTGAGGGTTGTCATGGTGTAACTAGATTGAAGTGGCATCTTGTTGGATGGAAGAATCTCCCTCAGTGCCCAGATGTTCCAAAGGATGTTGCCAAAAAGATAAGGGATCAAATGATGTCAAAGGAGAAGAAGAAAGCAAGAAGATCAGGTTCATTTGTCGGTAATGGCAGTTGTGACGCGCTGTGCTCTCCTAAGAGTTCACAACTTGATCAGGACCATCTCACTACAACAATGCATGACAGATGTTCTTCCCTGGCTGTTGATCAAGCTAACAGTGAATCAATGGCATGCCAGATGTTATCCAACACTACTCTTCTTTCACAAGAGAGTGCTAATCCTCAGGTCTCTCATGAGCAACAGGGGAAGGAGCTTGCAACCCCTCCAGAATGCTGTCCCATTCAGGTAATCTTCTCCAATTTCACTCTCACTCATAGGTACAAGGCAGAAGATGGGGGGAGAACAGAGAGCACGAATTAGTGCCGCTGAACTAGAGCTGTAGTTGCTTCTACCTCTTATAAATATTCAATAGAGCATAGAGCACAAGTCAAAGTATAGTACAAATACAGTAGGACACTACCAACTACTATTACTTAGGACATACTCCCACTACTCCACTATTTGCTATTGCTGCTACTGCTATGGGTTGGGCCTTTAGCCAGTCCAGCAGCACAAGTGATCGCGCATATGGCGAGGCAGCAGGATACGCATAGCAGTTTACTAGCGTTGCAATTAGTTTGTTAGCATCATATGCTGGTTAGTTAGTTAGAGCTACCTATTCATTAGTTAGTCTTTATCTCGTAGCAGTTAGTTTGTTAAATCATGTGAGCCATGGCTACTGAAGGATGAACTGCACCCTGTAATCGGCAAGCAAGAAGAAACCCTAAAAGCTGCCCATCTACCCTAACCAAGTTTATATCAGGTAGCTAACCTAGGTCATATGTGCCTTATATAATATCTATGTTCTCCTAACAGATGCAGCATAGATCTTTCCTGGTCTATTACGAGTCTAGGACCAGATTTCACGCAAGCGTTGTTTGTAATATACTAATGTATCATATAATAGCACCTTCCTTAGTGTATCAGCTATTCATGGAACTTATTATCAGCGGTAGTTGGTTCTTTTGCTTGTACAAGGGTGAAAGCTATATATGACTTCTTTGGTGCACCATTAGCTATAATTAGAAACATGGATACTAGCAGTAAGTCAAAACTATACTGACTAACTGCTAATGGTTTTCTCCATGTAATAACTGAGTTAAATATTAAAAACACCTACTGTCTTCCTCAGTTAGAAGCATGTGGAAATCAGCAGTCCATGTGCCTGAACCATGACTAGTCTTTAGATCCCTTAGAAATATTACTATTATCAACACCTTTAATATTTTTTGTAATGTTTTCCTTTTTTCTGGTGGTTCATGTTGGCTTTCATCTACAACCTACCCCTACTTGTTTGGGATAAAAAGGCTTTGTTACTATCATTCTTTTACACATTTCTGCTGAACTAACCTTCATTCTGCAGCCAATTATGGAAGTACCAGTGGGGAATGGATTATGTGGTGACACAAACAACTCTGAGGAGCAAAGAAGTGACTCTAGAACTAATGGATGGTGGAGATATGTTTTGGACGGGCTAATGCGTTTGCATATGCCTGGTATACAAGGGGATGCTGGAATTGCGACATGCGTCCGTGATGCACTTCTGTATGGCTGTGCTGAATTTGGCACAGTAAGTGGGATCATTCCAAAATTACCTCGCATTGTTATATTCCGTAGCATTTTATTAATCTATATAGATCCCCTATGCTACAAACAATGAATAATCATATTCTACATGCTCTTTTGATGAAAAATTAGGTCATTAACACTCTTCTTGCATTTTTTCTGTAATTATTTATTTGTTGGGAATGCTGTAGTCATAATGATCTATTTTAAAGAATAAATCACCATGATACCGTCTTCAATAATCCTTTTCTTGACTGAAATCAGGTAGCTGGCAAAGTGGAAATGGATTCTGATAAAACAGTGACTGCGAACACCGCTAAGTGCCAGAATGTTCTTATGAACATTTTAAGGTCGGAGAACTTTGCTGTGTTGTGCAGTGTGCTTTGCAGAACTGTACATCAAGATGAGGGAAGAACTAGATATTTTGATTTTGATGTGATAGATTTAAGAATGAAAAATGGAAGTTATGGGCATAAACCTGAATTATTCTTGCACGACCTGAAACTGGTAATAGCTTCATGACTTTTCGCTTGATATTTCTTCTAGTATTTCATCATGCACTTGGAATTTTTGTACTCTTAGTATATTGCCAACATGTAATATCTTTTTTGCATAACACAATGCATATTTGTCTACTAAAAGTTTCTTCTATCACTCCCATTGGCTTGGATTATTCTTGTGCATGATCAACACAGGTTGGTGACGTTGTTGGTTTAGCATTTCGTAAATTTTCTTCACTTAGTATTGAAATAATTTTTGTTTCTATTGTTCAACACCAGATAGAGCTCTCCTGCATGTTCAAGGGAAAAAAAACACCAGATGGAGCAATTAGATGGTCACTATCATAATAAAAACTATGAAATCATGGTAGCCATACTGGCTGGAGCAACTGTGGTGTGTCCAGTTTGCAATCAGAGGAACACTACTCTAATTTGCCTATCCTACATACCAGATCGGAGTCTTTTTTATTATTATTATTTTGAGAGTACAAGGTCAGCGTAGTGGTGTGCGTGTGTATGTGTTGTAAGGGTTCTTATCCCTTTTTCCTCTTAATATAATGATACGCAGCTCTCCTGCGTGTTCGAGAAAAAAAAGGTTGGACATACACATGCTCAAGGTTATCTCTTCCAACCTAGAGAATGTGTGCTAGCACACGTCTAAACAGGGATTGGATGCCTAACCTCATATAGTAGGTGCCCACACTTAACAGATCAGAGTCTTGGACGTCCAGTAGACAGCTATATCTTGCATCAAATAACAACTATCTTTGATATGTGTCTGTTCAGATACACAATTTGTTTTATTTTCTGCCCTAGTAAACATTGTGTGTTTTAGCACTGCTATTTTACCTAAGCTGAATATACATTTTGTTTTTGATGGGCATATATTTTATAAAATTTTCCATAGTGGTATGTTAATCAGCACTTTTGATATTGATACAGTTATGGGAAAATCTTAAAGTGGCTGGTCAAAATATTATTCTCCTAGCAAATAATCTATCAAACCTTACAGAAGACTCCTACGAAAAGCTGGTAAGTGCTCGATGCATGGGTTTATTTTTAGTTCTCAATATGCTTTTCATATTTCCCTTGAAATTTCTGAACAGCCTCTCTCATTTTGTGCTTTTAAATTCCAATAAGAATGTCGTGAATATCATATGCATTTGTTTAATCGGTTCAGTTTTTTCTCGCTGGTATATTCATTTGCACTGAATATGGAAACTGGTATTACATTCTCTAGGTTGGAAGAGCGAGGCTATCAAGTGATGGTGAGCCCAATGTGAGTGCTTTGTTGCCAGCCCTTTTGCTTCATTTATTGGCTCTGCTGTTAAAATCATGACTTTCCTCACCTTGTTCCATATTAAGCTACCTCCATTGACCATTGCAGGGAGCTGTCGTGACCATCTCTGAACCCCAAAGCCTTGTTCAATCAGATGCGTTGGTACCCTCAACCTCACAGGGCTTCAACCAATTGGATCAACCAGGTCCTTCATATCTCTCTGATGTTCATAATAACTGCAACCAATGTGGCAAAGAAGCAAGAGGTGGGAGCATTCTCAAATGCAGTAGGTGCATGGTATCTTGCCACATTTCATGTATTGAGCCTCCTAATCCATCCATTTCAACTGGAAGCTGGTGTTGTAAAAACTGCAGCGCTACATGTATCGAACCAGTTGAAGATGACAATAGCTTGCATGGAAATTGTGTTGTCTGCGATAGGCTTGAGGTGTGCAGGTCTCCAAAATGTGAAGATGCACCTAATGATGACTCAAGAGCAATGGTTATTTCCAGTGTGAGCTCTGTTGGGGACCCAGAACTGCCAGAGGTTGATACAGGTGGCTCATGCAAGATATGTGGAGATCCTGAAGAGGATGACAAGAGGTTCTTGATATGTGGCCACATCCACTGTCTATACAAGTACTACCACATTCGGTGCTTGAAGTCCAAGCAGATTGCTGGTGATGTTCAGCAGGACAAACCGTGCTGGTACTGCCCATCTTGCCTTTGCCGAGTTTGTCTCTCTGACAAAGATGATGACCTGACCATTCTGTGCGATAGCTGTGATGAGGCTTACCATCTCTACTGCATAACGCCTCGCCGTACTTCAATACCCAAGGGGCGGTGGTATTGCTCATCGTGTAGTGTGGCGAGAGCAAAGGAGGGAATGAGACAGTATGAGAGAACACTGAAGCTCCACCAGAAGGATAACGCTGGACAGCAAAGTAGGAATTATGAAGGTTTGGACTTGCTAGTATCTGCAGTGGAGCAGCTCAGCGCAGACGAGCTGCTGGTGACTCCAAATTAGCATGGAGCTTGGTTATAATCTTCATTGCAGTATATCCTGAACTCTGTTCTTTTGCTCTGTAAATGGATTGCTGTTCTGAGAGACTGAGACTTGAAGGATTTGTTGTTTGAAGAGCCCTGCCTCAGTTTCAGAAGACTGACAGGAGCAGTCAAGAAATTAGCTGCAGTCCTCTCACTGAACTCGTTATCGACAGTTTCTGATGATACAAGGATAACAATCCTGTAGGATATTGGTCTTGTTTATATTTCCTTTTGCTTTTATTTCACTTTCATGAGGTGATATATAAAACAGTTTACCGGTATCAGAACTGCAAGGGGGTTATGTAGCTTTGTATCCTATTTAGCTATGTACTTGCAGAGGCAAGTTTGCGGGAAAATCTCCAATTAGAGTGAGAAAAAAACATTTTTCACAATTGCCTCAGGTTTTCGTAATGGTATAGTTATGGTCTGAGTTATTCAGTTCTCTTTACATTTATTTTTGAGGGAATTGGCGGGAGCACTGCCCTAGTCAAGAACTATTCTCGGACTGCCATAGCATGGCAGGACTAAGCTGGCGTACATTGCAAGATGTTAAATTCCTTAAGAACTGACAGGAAACGATCAACTCCATTGACGGTTTGTTATTTGTAGACAAGGTCTTCTATTAAAGCGGAAAAATTCCTCTCTGGTAGACTACATTACTTAATGTACAGATGTCATCTTAAAGCAGTATAATGCTGAGCCCCCACTAGTTTTTCCCCCTGTCTTTCCCTTCTCTAGCTCGCTGTCGCTCCGGCGAGCTTTTAGGTTGATGGTTTCGGGAGGGGGCTTACCAGCGTCAGCCGGACCTAGAGGGAGCTTCGGGGTGGCAGGGGTAATGGGTGGTGGTGGTGGGAGAGACGGTGGCAGCGGTGGAAGCGGCGTTGCGCCAGTGGAGGTGAGGGGGGAGAGCCATCGATGGTGCCAGAGCATTGACGGACTTGAGGAAGAAGATTATCGGGGTAGGAGCAACGTTGGGAGAGGGTTTAGCATCGGGTTGTGATGGAGGGTGGCGGCGGAGGCGGTGGCAGTGGCGGTGGCGCGTGAGGTCGAGCGCACTTGCGTTGCCTGCATGGCTGTGGGCTGCACTAGTCTAGTGAGCGGATGATGACGAAGAAGGTGATGGAAAAGTAAAGAGATAATGTGAAGAAAGAAGATTGAATCAGAGCCATCGACTTAAGATTGTATGGACAAAAAAATCAAGTGTTGGCAAGGTTGTGGCACTCGAGCATGCACTAGATAGGCACTAAAAATATTGTTCAATTAATGAAGAATTTTATGAGGGAGGGGGCTATGACCCACTTTGGTTGGGACTAAGCTCCGCCCAAGGTGAGTTGGATGAGAGAGAAGAAAAACAGGCTACAAGCTGACCTAGATTCTAACAAATCTGATGAAAAAATGAGAACGAAGAGATTAATTAAGTATTAATGATATAGTCTATATATCTAACCAACTACTATGTGGGTGTGTTATTAAATTGGCTCAATATGACGTGTTTATAGCTAAGGGTAGGCTAAATATTAGTTTTCTCTTAGCCACATACTCCCTCCATTCTCTTTTGATAGGCATATTTCACCTTGACACGATGATAAAAAAAAATAACTCTACTTATCATCTCATTAATGCAAACAATGCAAACATGTTTTTCTCATTAGTCCTCGAATGGTTGCCTCGATGACTCTTCATTGTTGATGCAATTTATCAGGCACGTAATAAATTTTTTGAAGCACTGGTGCGAAATACAAAATGAGACCTTGTATCAAAAAATATGAATGGCCAAAACGTATTTAAATTTCATATTTTCATTATATAACTTCATACGTTTTGCAATACTAAAAACTAGTATAAGCATTCATGCTAAATGAGTAAAGAGTGAATCTTCTCATCGATATCCTCTTAACTTTAATTAAAAATCATAATTCGTTTAGTATTCTTCGAAATGAAATCTTCAATTATATCTTCATATTTAATTTCTTCCGGAATATCATTTCCAATTGCAATTATCGCCGATCCATTAGGTCTTTCTAGTTTGATAGTACTCGAAGAGATAATAACGACGAGTTGGTGACAATAGGCAACTCACAATCCTCGTGGCGATCGCATCGACCGTGGTGTATCCTGCGTGCGTGGCCGTGCATGTCGGACAGACGAACAAACAAACCATTGAAGCCTGCAGGCAAGGCGTCGCGCTCATGCTCAGTTGCGAGGAATGAGGTGTCCGTCCTTCAAGTATGATTCTCGTTTGTTGGCTTTGGAACACGGAAGAAAAACATAAAAAGAGGGATCAGCAAGCACTTTAGGTGATTAACTGCTCATTAAGTGGCCCTTCAATTTGGGAGGCCGGCGATGTCGCGCCGTTTGAATTTATTGATGCGATTCACATTGTTAGCAAATAAAATTATCATCTATGGAAATATTAGTTTTGCAAATATACATATAAAAAAGAATGAAGGAAGTATCACTCAACCATTAAATATTGTTTAGACTTCTTATTAATGATTTTTAATTTTTTTACTATAAATGACATTATTAAACCGCAACCGTTTACCTTTCCTCAGTTACGTGCAGATCTCAACCGTTTGGAACCAACCGACGGTCAGGATTCGCGGGTCCCGCAGCCGCGGCCATTGTCATGGAGACCGTTTGCTGCGGCCTTGTCGGAACACTCGCCCCGCCGCTCGCCTAGCGACCGCCGCGGCAGTTTCCGCTCGCTCTCGCCGGCCACCGTCTCCGCCGCGGTCCTCGAACGCCACGCTCGCTCCTCCTCCTCCGCTCCCGATTGAAGGCTTCTTCGACACCCACCTTCGCGCCGTCCACCAGACCCACCGAATTCCCCAAACCCTAGCGCCAAAATCCCCATTTCGGTCGCGCCAATCGGAACCGGATTTTCTCGGTCTCCGGCCGGCGCCGGCGGCGAGTTTAGCCCAGCTCTCGCCTCACGGCATGTTGCAGCGAGTGTGTGCATGAACTCCGCGATGGATGAGATCAACCTGCTGCGGCAGGCGCAGCGGCAGCACCATCACCACCTCATGGTGCGAGGCATGGGCGAGGAGATTGACCTCGAGATCGGCCCGGGCGATGACCCCTCCTTCTCCGGCGCGGACCTCGTCGCCGTCGCGTCTGGGCACCACGACACCATCGTCCCCGCCGACGACCACAAGAGCCTCCTCATCCCGTGCTCGCAGCCCGGCGCCGTGGACGGGCATGTGCAGCCTCCGCCGCCGCAGCCACAGTTGGCGCAGGGGGAGGAGCATGAAGGGATGCTCCAGCTGCCTTCGGCGCACACCAAGAAGAAGAAGAAGGTGGTGAAGAAATGGAGGGAGGAGTGGGCGGACACCTACAAGTGGGCCTACGTTGCGGTGCACGACAACACCACCAGGATTTTCTGCTCAGTGTGCAAGGAGTACGGCCGGAAACACCGCCGGAACCCGTATGGCAATGAGGGAAGCAGGAACATGCAGATGAGTGCGCTTGAGGAGCACAACAATAGCTTACTGCATAAGGAGGCCCTCCGACTGCAGATGGCCTCCAAGGATAAGTTGCAGCCCCCCGAGATTGAGAGGCCGGTCTATGTCAAAGGTTGGTGTTGTCGTCTTGTTGACCCAGCTTCTGCAATTATACTTCTGTCTCACCTTCAGACAGTTGTAAAGACTACGCTATTTGTAATAAAATTTGTTCCTAAAACTAGCATACCATTTGAATATTTGAGGAAATATATTATTTTCCAGTTTTTATCATGTACACTGCACTGTGAGAAGTAGATAAGATGGTTTTTAAGACAAACTTACAGTCCGCAAGTATACTGCTATTTCACCTGTGGACAATTGTAGAGACTAGGCAATGTGTAATAAAATTTGTTCCTAAAACTAGCGTATCATTTGGATATTCAAGGAAATATATTAATTTTCAGTTTTAGTCGTGTATACTGCATTGTGAGAAGTAGATAGCATGATTTTCAAGCTAAACTTTGTTCCCACATGTTTGATGATGTTATGTGTAGCATATTCATTTCCAATCCTAAGTAAATGCTAGATTCTGTGCCAGGCTGCCAGCAATACACAGTTGGCAAGTGTTTTAATGTTCTACTAGAAAATGAACATATCATGAAGCAAGTAATTATTTCCATTTTTCGTTCTCTTTGGAGTGGAATCACCAGTTTTCCTCAAGTTGTTATAATTTATTGGTAACTACATATGCTATATGATGTTATTGTCAGTGCTTTCACTTTCTTTATGCCCTGTATCTCAGTGTGCTCCATTTTCTATCAAACCAACACCAATATGCTATTTCGCCCCTTGCAATGATCAACAACTCTTATGATATACGACTTTACTCTCAGTTTTTTATCTGCATTTTGGTATTGTCTATTCCAGCTTTGTCGAAAACAGCTGCATCAATACTCGAATCTGTTCTAAGGAGGGATCCCCATGAAGCTGAATTTATACAGTCAATCCAGGAGGTGGTTCATTCCTTAGAACCAGTTTTGGTGAAGAACACCCAGTAACTTTTCAACTCTCACTCTCTTCCTTGGAAATAATATGCCTAAACCTCGAATATAACATGGTTTGATTTGGATATGTTTCAGATATGTTCAAATTCTGGAGCGTTTGTTGGAACCTGAGAGATGCTTTATCTTCAGAGTGCCATGGATTGATGACAGAGGTGAAGCACATGTCAATAGAGGTTTCCGTGTGCAATTCAGTCAGGCATTAGGTCCATGCAGGGGTGGTCTTCGGTTTCACCCATCCATGAGCTTAAGTGTGGCAAAGTTTCTGGCCTTTGAACATGTAATATTATACTTGTCTAAAATGCACTGTCCATGCTAATCAATTTTATGGTACAGCATATTCTAGTTGTGTTAGCTATTATGATTTTTTTTATATGACAGTCATGCATTGAATAATGACTGCCATGCTTCATGACTACTAGAAAGCCATGGGTGCGATTTGCTTAATGCTGGAAGCATAAGTTCCTCCCAAGCCCATGCAATTCACTTTTGCGGTTCTGCCAAAAGAATATAGCGTTCAATAGCATCCAGATGGACCAAGTTATACAAGTGTTTGATGTTTGCATTTCTTTATGGCTGTACTTTAACATCCCTTCCCAATATTGTTTTTCTTCTATACAGACTTTGAAGAATGCCTTGTCATTATATAAACTTGGAGGTGCTGCGGGAGGAAGTGATTTTGATCCAAAGGGTAAAAGTGATAATGAGGTATGTGTGCTGTACTTTATTTCCTGCAGACAATAATACTTTTTACTGCATGTAAATCTGAAACTTTTTTCATTATAGATAATGCGTTTTTGTCAAAGTTTCATGGATGAGCTATATAGATATTTGGGGCCTGATCAGGTACTTGCTAATTAAACATGATACCGAGTCACTAGAGTTATCCATTTCTGTACTAATTAAATGAATTAATGACAGTTTTTAGTCTGTACTAGTAGTTCATACTTCAAGGGTTTTTTTTTTGGGCCAGGATTTCCCCGCTGAAGACATTGGTGTTGGTCCAAGAGAAATGGGTTACCTCTTTGGGCAGTATAGACGCCTTTCTGGTCATTTTCAGGTACAGTGGTGGATCTGAAGTTACTGATATAAAAACATAATGTCCATTTGCTGCTGCAGGTGTCGTTTTACTTTTAGTATCCTGGTTTTTGTCACACTAGACATCTAAAATCATGACACATAAGGACTATTGTCTAAAGAAACAAAATAAAGGGACTGATGTGTTGGAGTATAGTGATCAGCTTAAGCTTTTGGGTTGAACTGGTTGGTGCATGCAACTCAATATGATGTTCCCTCGTTCGGTTGTTGGGAAATTCTGTTAGATTCTTGCTTTTGTTCATTTTGTCTCCCAGTGGGCAACAAACAATACAGCCTTAGGGTAGTTGTCCAATCAAACAACTCAATTCGGTTTTTTTGGAGTCTGGAGGTAGTCAAATTCAGCTGCAACTGCATGTGGTGGTGTTTCTTTTTTTTTTTTTTTTGGGGGGGGGGGGGGTGGAGGGACGACCAATGTTTCTTACAGCTCCATTTGAATACCTCTAGCCGAACTTGTTCTCGCTCCTTTTGCCTTCTCTGAGGCTATTTGTTTAGTCTCTGCTTCCATTTCTTTGGGAGTTCCCTCTTGTCTGTAGATTTCAACTGTCGTGCTTATGCAGGGAAATTTTACAGGACCTAAAATCTTCTGGTCTGGTTCAAGTTTTCGTACAGAAGCTACTGGATATGGGCTGGTAAGGAGCTACCTTAAATTTTCTTTTGATTGCAGCTAGTATATGTTTTGTGGGTGCCATAGTTATTTCACAAGTAATATTTTTGCTGCATGTGTCGGCTGGACCATACAATGAATCCGTTGTGTTCATGCAGGTATTTTTTGCACGTGTTTTACTTGCTGAAATGAACAAAGAGCTTAAAGGATTAAGGTTTCTTACAGAGATCCGTTTGGTTTATCAATGTTATAATTTAACCATGTATCTTCATACTGTTCATATTTTTTGCAGATGTGTGATCAGTGGTTCTGGAAAGATAGCAATGCATGTTTTGGAAAAGCTTCTGCCATGTGGAGCCATTCCTGTTACAGTCTCAGGTATACAGACCCAAAAGCTTTTCAATTAATTACACAGGATATAAATGTCTCACAACTACTCATGTGTTTGCCACTTTGCCTATCCACAACACCACATCATTAACTTGTAAAATTTAGCAGTGCTCATTTATGATTTCAAAAGTAAAACTCTTAAAGGTCTGTATACACGTATATTGTTCTGATAGTTTTTCCTTGCTAGCTTTCGTTGAATAACAGTATACCTTTTATTGTTACTGTAGAAAAATAGTCATGTTACAATAAATAGCATTTCTAATGAAGGCCCAACTGTCGGTTGCCATATACTGTTGCAGATTCAAAGGGCTATTTATTAGATGAAGATGGGTTCGATTATATGAAGTATTCACTTCTAAGGGATATTAAGGCTCAGCAAAAGAGCCTAAAGTGGGTACATGCCTTTCCCTTACTTATAGTTTGTATATGTCGAGTTTTTGAGATATTCCATTTAATCAAACAGGGAGTACTTGAAATCATATCCACATGCCAAGTATATAGATGATGCAAAACCATGGAGTGAGCAGTGTGATCTTGCATTTCCTTGTGCCTCACATAATGAGATTGACCAAGGGGAGGCTGTCGCAATAATTAACTCTGGCTGCCGCGTTCTTATAGAGTGTATGAATTCCTAACTTTGTCATTTCAATTGCTCTTTTGCTATTTATCATCTGCTGATCAAATAAATTGCAACTGCAGGTTCAAATATGCCATGCACTGTTCAAGCAGTTGATATCCTAAGAAAGTCAAAAGTCCTTGTTGCTCCAGCA
The DNA here is from genome assembly GCF_000263155.2 of Setaria italica. Taxonomy (NCBI): domain Eukaryota; kingdom Viridiplantae; phylum Streptophyta; class Magnoliopsida; order Poales; family Poaceae; genus Setaria; species Setaria italica. The sequence continues at coordinate 25,565,751 of NC_028454.1, forward strand.
AAGGCGACTGCTGCTGGTGGGGTAATGTACTGCTGACTTCTCTTACAAATCCGTTCATTTGAGCTAGAGCGGTATGATGGCAGAAAAAAAAAATTGTGGCTTGTTTTGCAATAAAAAAAATTAAGTGCGCCATTTTCCGAGTCTGTCATTGCTGCACTTTCAAAATGCGCACATGACCTTAATGACAATTACATATAGGCTGAGGTCATTACTAATTACATGTCTGTATACAATATACATAGGGCTTGAAACTGTTAGATGTTTTCTCCTCATTCAATGTTTCTTCTTGGTTCTAACAATAACAGATAGCACTTGGAGAACTTGAATTGAACCCCGAGTTTAATTTGATGCAGTTGTCAGTGGAGGATTTTGAGAATAAAATTCAGGTAAAGCCCACTCCTGACTGTTGCCATTGAGCCTATTTGTTTCCTTCTGTATTTCCAAACTGTGATATCTTCTGAGTTTTTCTTTTTCTATTGGGTTTAAGCAGGATGCAATAAAGAAAACATATGAAAGGTCAATCAAAGCTGCTCAAGATTATGGAATCATGAAAGAGAACCCTGAGTTTGTTTCTCGTGCTTTGAGCCTTTGAAATAAAACGGTTGATACATTCACCTGGTTCAGTCTGGAAGCTGATCTCTATCACTCCTTATGCAGGTCTTTGGTGCATGGTGCGAACATTTGCGCTTTCCTTAATATTGCCCAAGCCATGACTGATCAAGGATGTGTTTAGTTAGGCCTTCGATTCAGTCAAGAAGCTACAACTAGTGCGTCCTGCAACCGTGCGAGGCAAAATATAATTTTCTGCTAAGTGCTTCAATGCTTCACACCTTCAGCTTGTGCTGCTCAAATCATAAAGCCCTAAAAAAACGCGAAGTACTTGGAGTTCACCCTTGGCTTATGCTAGAAAATGTGTGCGACTAAGGTTGTAAAAGCTTCCTCAGATTGGTAGGGAAGCCTTGATTTTGTCGGACAATATAGGAGAGCTCAGGTTGTAGATCCCCGATGTATTATCCATTGTTATAAACATCAATTTCGATGGGAAGTAAATAGAAGCAATTCTTGTCAGTCCGTCACTGATATGTTGATAATTATGTATCAGTTGTAAATCTACAGGTAGATCTAGCAATGACTCAATGAAGCTGCTATGTAATTGTTACAATCCACCTTTACCAAAAAAAAAATTGTTACATGCACCCAGAAGGAAAGACAAATCGAACTTCGAGAAACTATTGAAGTAAAAAAAAATGAATCTAAGTGATATTGCGAATTTGAGAGAGATCCATTTCAACTTTTTTAGTTGGAGATTGAAATTTGGATTGCGAAAAGAATAGCATTCCATGTATTATCACCAAGATCTTCCCGAAGTTATGCAACACGCTCCACAATAAAACATACACGTTATACCTGACCAAAAACACGACAAGTTATACAGCAAAGTACATTATGTAGGTGCAGCTCGATCTTCCAACACCCTCAGCACATATCTGTATAGAAGCTTAAAGAGGTCCACCAGGGGACAACCAAATGATGAGAATCGCACAAAATACTGAGCCCTGGTGCTTCACCCATAACATATTACCACATTGGGTTTCCTAAACTAAATTCTGCCCAGGAAGGTACTTCTGTTTGGCCTTGTAGCCTAAGCTGTTGACTTCCCTGACTGTTCAGCTAAATAATGCTCAAGCATGTCCTCTTCGTCATCTGTATAAAATAATAGAAGGTTTGTAAGTAAGGTTTTACTGGCAAACTAAGGGGGTGTTTGGATACGAGGTACTAAACTTTAGGAGGGTCACATCGAATGTTCGGACGCTAATTAGGAGAACTAAACATGAGGTAATTATAAAACTAACTGCAGAACCCCTATACTAATTCACGAGATGAATCTATTAAGCCTAATTAATCCATCATTAGCAAATGGTTACTGTAGCACCACATTGTCAAATCATGGACTAATTAGGTTTAATAGATTCGTCTTGCGAATTAGACTCTATCTGTGCAATTAGTTTTGTAATTAGACTATATTTAATACTCCTAATTAGTATCCAAACATCCAATGTGATAGGTACTAAAGTTTAGGGGTGTGAGTTTTTTATCTAGGAAGTTGTACCTTCAAAATCATCGTCAAATTCAATGTCTTCCTCTTCTTCCTCATCTTCATCCACAACTGTGCTTGCTCCTTTCTGAAAAAGATAGCTCCATGCAAGTTAGAACTTCAAGAAACAGACAAACAAATGGAAGATATGATAGGCAGGAACAGTTATGCATATCTGTAAGACTGTAACTATGCTGCAGTCTCATTATATTCAGGTAAGATGGGGAAAAAACTTCTAATCTAGGATAGCGTACCACTGCATGCCTTCCACTTTCAAAATACTGTCGTCCTGTGAGTCTCTTTTCCTTTGGGGCTGTAAGAGCTGAATCTGGCATAAGTCTGCAGGTCAAATGTGAAACATTATCTCTAAGCACACACTTGGGTACTCTTAGAAGTTGGGAATCAAATGCCATTGCAAGGAAATGTATCATGTTAAACAAGAGATTCCATGTGGTCACTAAGAGAAAGCTAACTTGAAAGCAATTTACTGGATGCTTACTTAGCACGCTGTAAGGCCAATTCAGCTTCAAAACGTTCTCTCCAGGCCAGGAAGCTCTCCACAGTAACAGCTTCACCATGGGGTACAATGACCTAACATGGAGAGGAAAATACCTTTTCCATTATAAATTATCCTGTGCGGCAATGATATTTGCGGAAAGGAAAACAATCCATGATTCCATAATACAAGATGTAAGATATATTTGAAATTTGCTTGTAAGTGAATCAGCAGGACAAGCAGTTATTTATACCTCCTCTTCTTTCTCTTCAGTCTCTTCAGGTTCCTCATCGCCTCCGTTCTGACCGTATTTCTCGCTTAGCCACTCTTGGGCTGATGAAACAAGAGTATAGACCATAGCCATGCCTAAATTTTCTGTTGCCTAGTGATGGGAGATTCAACGGAAAATGAGATGACATATCAGGTGACCGATAGTGAATATGCATCACAAAGTAACAATAGACTCGTAACATGCTTCCATCATATTTGAGCAAGTACCATTGATGCCAGTGGAATTAGTCCACAATAACCAGTTAATCCTAGAAAGCCAAGTTAAGAAACTAGAAGTTGACTACAACTATAGTTCTCTGGCTGAAGAATACAAATAATTACAATTTGGCTCACCCTGAACTATCTAATTTAAAAAACAATGAGCTTCAATTGCTGCACTGAGTTGAACATTATAACTATATGAGATTGATGCCAAACTTGGAGCTGAGTATTTGCATACCTCTTGGTCAAGCTTTTCCTTCAGGGATGCAAGATCATCTGGTTTAATTCCGCGCATACTGCATGAATGTGTTCCAATCCAATGCAAGAGTTGGAAATACAGTAAGTACACATTTCATGCCAAAAGTATCATGAACTGAAACCATGACTACAAATTTATCACTAGCATGATGTTGAGTTTGCTTTCAGCCATGCTGGCCAACGAGATTAACGGCAAAACCTTTTGACATTCAGCAGTGGAGGTTCGTCTGGGTATTTCTCTGTGTGCGCAAAGATGAGGGCCAGTTGAACTGCAAATCAAGGGCAGATAACACATCACACTAAATCAGATAAACTCATGGTGTATTTGCACAGTTTGTGTTTGGAATCTTAGATCATGAGGGCCAGATATGCATCCAACGACAAATTTAGTTTACCTGGAACATAAGAAGCCTCATCAAAATCGTCATCCTGACAAACAGTTGTAAACAGGAAAGGACCAGTAACTAAATTGGGAAATAAACATCAAAAGAGTAGCAAATGCAGCACTTAATACGAAAATCTCTACAGCTTGCAGGGCTTAAACGCACAGCCCTCAACATCGCCATTTGCATCAGTTGCAGAATCCTAAGAGAGCTCTGTCATGTCACACGCTGGACTCGGTTGGGAGTACTACCTGAGGGGAGAGTAGGATCTGGAAGCAACGGGCAGCGGTGGCGATCCCACTCTCGCTGGGGTCGATCTCTGCATCAGCACCAACACACAACGCGACACCGATCAAAATTCGGCACAAGAAATTTGCATCCACAGGAAGAGACCCCCAGAATCGAAAGCTTGGAGGAAACAGGGAACTAAAGACGGGGGGAACAAAGGTAGACAGCACGAACCCTTGATGTCGTCCATGAGGATGGCCTGCAGCGCCTCAACCTCCATCTCCTGCTCCTGCTCGTAGTCTTCCCGCGCCACCCATCGCAACCATACAAAAGCGAAGACGCGGTTAGCAGCAGAGCAAAGCGGGGAGAGCGAAATGCCTGGCGAACGGAAGGAGGGAGAAAGGGGGACTCTGGATTTGGTCCGTACCGGCCATGATCGCTGCTTATGGCTATGCTTCAGGGAGCTCCGGGTACCCTTCGGAGAAAGGCGAGGATGAGAACTCTGCGGCGGAGAGGTAGGCGGGCGGGCGGGCGGACGACGGCGGCTGCGTGCGTCGCCGGAGGAGGTGGGGTGTGAAGAAGGCTTTCGGAGCTTTTTTTTTTTTTTTGAGACCTAGGCTTTCGGAGCTAGGATGGTTCGCTTCATTATGGATGGGCCGGACCAACTGATGGGCCCAAGGCCCGCAAAATTCGTGGCGTTTAACAAATGTCACTCTGAGTCAATTTGGTGGGCCGGAGTGGCAAATTAAAAACCTGTGAATTTAATGGTAAATAAATACTGAAAATTCAGGTAAATATGCAGAAATTTAAAAATGATGTAACTCCATTCAGAAATAAATTTAAATTTAAATACGCAGAAATAGGAAGAGCTGATGATATATTGGAAACAAATACTGGCAAAAAAACTTATGAATATAGAAATATCAAGACGATTTACAATTTGGATCGGAGGAAATATCACGATTGGTGATTATTTCTCATGCTCCTTTTTGTGGTGGAAGATTCATTTTACACATTTGTACATAACTATATTTATATAACATAATTCACCTTTCCAGTGATGGAAGTGGTCATGGAACATAAACTTGTCTGCCCTCCCGTGAAGAGCACCCCGACCTACAGCAGTAGCTCCATCTCCTCCCCGTCCCCGCTCGTGGGCTTGATGAAAGCGGGCTTTTGAAGCGGAGGCTCCAGCGCCTCCGCCGGCCAGCACCTGCACCGCTGCCCTCATGGACGACCTCTCCCTAGGGTTCGGGTGGCAACACGCTAGCGCCAGCTTTACTGCGCGTTGACCATTAACTTTCTCTCTTAGCACACGTCCATGCGTCTAGTGCCGGCACATATGCCATGCTGTGTGACCGCACAGGACCCACACGTGCCATGCGCCATATGTCCGCGCTCCTAGCACGCCCACGCCCGTGTAACCGTGAGGGTCACCTCTGATACCAATTGTAATGCTCCAGTCCCAAATATGACTCAGTCATACTTGCACGTAGAGTAAAACACGCACTTACATCAACCCCGCTTACATTTTCGTTCTCGCTTCACGTAAAAGGGTTAACCCGGGGGGTTGAAATGCATTTGGCACTTAGGTTTATAGGTTGGTGAAACTCACCCTCAACTAGCAAGGTGGGACTATTATCCACACATATACCATGCCACTTACATGGACCTCTAGTGGGCTCAATTCATCCTTAGTTGGTCCGAGATGTCACAACCGCTCCGCCGGCGGCGATGGTGCCGTCACCGCCAGCTCGCTTCTCGCTTCAGGGTACAGGAGCTTGTCCATGCTACCCACGGGAAAGTACTCGTAGACTAGGAGAAGCTCGCCTCCCTCGTGGCACCAGTTGATCAGCTTCACCAGGTTGCGGTGCGAGAGTTTGTTGATGGTGTTCACCTCCGCCACGAACTCTTTCTCCCCGCGGCTGGAGCTACCTGTACCCGTCGACACCCGCTTCACGGCCACCTCCATGTCCATCTTGTGCAGGTAACCAAGGTACACGGTGCCGAAGCCGCCCCTGCCGAGCTTGCGGTCGGGGCTGAAGTTCGCTGTTGTGCTCTGAAGCTCCTGGAGCTTAAATCTGACCGGACCGTGTGCGTTGATCGTCTTCTCAAGGTTCTGGTAGGCTAGCCTTTCCTTCCATGTCATCCTTCTCCAAACATAGGATGCCAGGAACGATCCAGCTAGGATCAAGAACGCGACGAGCAAAGCCACCTTCTTCTTCAGATGTCCCCGTTTATCCCCAAATGTGCTGGAATTCCAAGACTTTATCTGATTCACGGTACTAGAGAAATGGCCTTCCGTACCCGTTGGGAATCCTTTTATATACCGGTTGGGAATCCTTTTAGTACCAATTTCGCAACCGGTATTGTTTGTTCGGTACTAAAGGGAGGTCTTTTAGTACCGGTTGAAATAACCGGTACTAAAGGGCTATTAAAAAATAAAAAAGTGAAATTGCGCCCGTCGCCCCCTGCCGCTCCCGCCCTCCCGCGGCCGCTGCCGGCCCCGCCCCGCCCTCCAGCGCCCCCGCCGCCGCTCCCGCTGCCTCCTGCGTGAGAGAAAAGAGAGAAAGAGATAAGCTACCGTGAGAGAGAAGAGAGAAAGAGATAACCTACCGTCGAGTGAGAGGAGAGAGTGAATTAAATGTCCCTGTGCCACCCGGTACTAAAGGTCCTCAGGCACATTAGTACCGGGTGGAGGTTCCACCCAGTACTAATGGGTGATCTTTAGTACCGGGTGAGCTCTCACCCAGTACTAAAGGGGTTATGGGGGCTCCGTATTAGACTCGCTACTAATGTGAGCATTAGCACCGGATCAAAACCAACATTACGAAGGAAATGCCCTTTCCCCGGTAGTGTCAGTTGAGTGAACTCGCAGGTCGAAGCTGCAAAGCCGACAGTGATGTCCTCCAACAGATACCGTGACAGATCAATCGGCCAAGCATTCGAAGAAACGTGCCCCTCCTGCACTGTGGCTACGCTCAGGACAGCGCCATCGTACTGTATCACGACGCGTACGTGAGAGGCGGGTATGTGAAAGCAGATCTGACGCTGTTGACGTCGAGCCCGACATGGTTGCCGTCGAGGTCATCCGCGGAGTTCTTCCTCGTGTCGAACTCCACGGCCACGGCACGGTTCGCCGGCGCGCCGTCGGTCTGGTTGCTGGTGATGCCGAGCCACCGGCCGCTGCTGTCGCCGGCGGGCAGCCGCGAGCTGTTCGTCAGAAGAAAAGCCATGCCTTCTCCAGTCCCGTTCTGCAGGAGGATGTTGAGCAGGAACTCCGTCGCGAACGGCGTGAGCGCCGTGTGCTCGCTGTTCCAGAGCTTGAGGGTTCCCCTTGTGTAGTAGACCCTTCCTGATCTGTGGGTGATGTTTCCGGTGTTGGGAGCTCCATTTGCGATCCCTGAACCTGGGCTGAGTCCGAAATCAGCCTTGTTGGCTGCGTCGAAGGTCGGGTAGCTGAACTGCAGGCAGCTGCAGCTGCTGCCTAGGATGACAAGGGCTGCAGAAGCTAGCATGGAAAAGACCCTGATGCTGCTGCTAGGGGATGCCATGGCGAGCTAGTGATCATTCCTGTAATCTCTCCGGCAAGGTTGAAGAAGAGGAGGGGTTATGCCACCTTCAATGCTTGAGAGAGCAGAATCCCAAATTAAATTGCAGAAACATTACGAAGCCATAGCCAATACCTGTCATTCATCAGGAGACGTGTTCACTGAACAAAAAATGCTATTCGACAGCTTTCAAATAAAAAAAATGATGTGCAGCAATGGAGCCAAAGACTGCGGAAATTTCTCCTAACATCTAGACTAGCAGGGACAGGTAGATCATCCTGTTTAAACAAGGAGGCTGTTGTTGAAGAAATAGAGCCACGATAGGGACATGTAAAGTTTTGATAGTGATAGATGTGAATCATTCAGATAGGAAAATGTTTTATTAGTCTAGATGACATATCAATGCAGACATTGCCATCAAAGAACGAGAGAACGAGATTGACGGTAGCCAGGTCAAATATTTCCAAGGTAATCTACCATTCCAATTTATTGGTATCGCCTGTTCATCGTGCTGCAACCAATAGTATTTTCATGCTGCCAGAATTTGGAGTAAACATGCGAAATATCCCTACGTACAAATATTTGTTAGTCTTCCTCTCCACATTGCAAATATAATTATAACATAATTCATGCAGGTTACCTGTAACAACCTAAATGTAATTACATTGTTGAGCATTGCATCATGAGCATCATTGTTTGCTATTATAAAATTTTTGTGCTTGTTTAAATTCATTTGCATTTTAATTTGAATTATTGAATAAAGTGAAAATGCATGTCTTGTGAAGAAATTTTATTTTTCCAATAGGACATATATTGAGTCATAGCTTGGTAAAATACTTCTTCCTCAAATATGAATTTAGGTGATTTTTCTCGGATTTTAGAAATCCATCTTGAAGCCGAAAAGCTCATCCGAAAAACAAAAGAAATTGCATTCCATGAAGAATTTTCATTTCAAATCTACCATAACTTTTCTTCCCAATTCAAGTAAAATGGGTTGCTCTTGATTTTCTGTATCAACACAATTTTATGTGGAATTTTTGGAGGCCTAGAAGATTACTTTTGGAAGATGGAGGAAACAAGAAGTTTTACCATGGATGTTATGTGATTTGTTCCCGGACTGTCCGCGCCTCAGCTGTTGGCTTTCCGCGAGTTGGCCGTGTGTGCGTGTCGCACTTACACAAATGCTGCGCCACATGCCCCGCTGGGTCCCGCCTGCCATCCACCTCACCCAACACCCCTCTCCCACCCTTACTGCCTCCCACACACACCAGAAGCTTCCTCCCTCCTCCTTTCTTCCCCAACCAAACCATGGAGGAAGAACTCCTCCCTCTCCACCAAATCCACCATATCTCGCCGGAGTTTGCCGGAGGACTGTCGGAGGATGTTGCCAACGAGCTTCTCTACCACCTCGTCCACCTCTTCCTCGTCGGAGACCAAGGAGAAGGCCATCCCCAAACTTCTTCTTCATCTTCCCCAAGCACCTCAGGGATGAACTTGGCCCGATCTACTCCAACGCCGCCCTACACCAACAAGCAGCCCCTTGTTCATGCTCTAATTGTCACCGGTGAGCCTCCCTCGCCTCTCCCCCTCTCCCTTTTGCCCTCAATCAAGCCTCATAGCCCATCCATGGCCTATCACCATTGATGATCTAGAGCTTTGGATCCTTAATGCATATCAAATCTATCTTCCTAGATGAACTCTAGACACTCCCAGAAACCCATAGAAACAAACCGCACCCCAAACCGACATCGGAGTCTTCACCGCCGAGCCACGATGGCGGTGCGGACGGTCCGCTCATCACCTGCGGACGGTACGCCACTTGTACCCGAAAAATCCACGGAACCTGTTCGTGTCTGCTACTTGGCCTGTCTTTGTATGGCGGACGGTCCGCAGTTCAATTTCCAAGTTTACACAGAACCGACGTGCTTCTGGAGCCCGCCCTCCGCAAGCACACCGTACCTAGCCCTCTCAGCCCTGTTTGTTTGAATGCATAGAACATGTGACATTTGTATAATTCATATGAAATTGAATATAGCTCGAAATAATATGAAACAAATTTTGCTAGTTCAATAATGATGTCTAGTATCCGTTAAAAATATGTTTGCTCACAAAATATTTAATTAGCTACCTAATTTAGTTAGATAAGTGTTTATCTTGTTAATTGCATCGTTAATTCTCTATTGGTCCAAAAATTATGAAACCAATTTTGTTAGTTCAGTTACGGTATGTATAATTCAATGGAAGTGCTTGTTTGTGTTAATTGTATGCAGATTGATACAATTTTAGATATATTTAAATCTAGTTAATTAGTAAAATGCATAATAATTTCATATATGCTTCTAAAATTATGGATCCAACTCTGATAGCTTCTTTTAACTATCAACTGCTGTTTTAAATTAATACGACTTATGAATTGGTCATACACTTACATAGAAGTGTTGAATTATAATCTTTCTTAGCTTGTTAAATACACGATCAATTATATAGAGATGTTCCTAAAATCATGAATCCAATCTTATTAGTTATCTATGATCATGATATGCTGTTTTTAATTGTTGGCTCTCATGAGAGGATTGTATAAGGATACAACTTTAATTATATGCTTGTTCTAGGACTAGCTTGCTTGCAAAATACCTAGGTAATCAATTGTGCTCATGTAAGCTATAAAACCACCTTTGTTAGCTAAGGATAAATGTGCTATAGTTATGTGATTAGAAACCATCATGATACAACATAGAATGATAATTTTTGCCTTAATTTATCAAGTATAACAAGTTTAGCTAAACTCTAATTTAGGGAATAACTTTACTGCTCTTAGTTAAGATGTGATGGGTTAGTTCCCCATTAATTCATGAATTGTGTTGGTTAACTAGTGTTGCTAACTATCTTACTTGAGCATGTTCATTTATTAATGTTGGTAACAATCATGAGATAATTTCTTTGGTGGATGCTTTATATTGTGACAATTTAATTATGTGATAGTTCATATGACAACTAAAAATAGCACAACTAGTGTTAATAACCTTCTCATATTACAACCCTTCTTAAAATGTATGTGCACATGTATTAGCTATTATTTTGACACATTCTCTCTATGTTATGCTTGTGTGCTCTACTTCTAATCTTTAAGTACTTACTTGATGACCAGAAATCATCTTAGCCTTTACTTCTCATAAGTCATTGCATGTCATATGCATTTACATTCATGTCATCCTTTCTAATTCATTCATTCATCTAATCTCGTAGATAATGACGTTCTGGAGTGTTGCGTTCTTGGAGCACCAATCTCAAGCAGGCACCTATGTATCTCAACTCTATTTTCTAAATGTGAAATGCTATTATTTATTAATGGTTATGTATAGCCTTAGCTCTATCTAGACATATGCAATGAGTAGAACCTATTAGACATGTCAACTCTTGGTGTTAGCCCAACTTATCTAGTAAAAGTATGAATGCTAGAAATCTCAATATAATTGCTTAGCCATGCTTAGTTCTCAGTAGAAGTCGAGGGGTGGCAAGGTCACCACCACTCGCGAGTTGTAGGATGCTTGCTTAATTAATACTTGAGTAGCCATGAATGGATTAAAATTGAGCAACTATGAATGATTATTCAAACTTGAGCAAGAATGCTAGAGTCATGTTGAGATTGGATCTCACTTGACTTAGACTTGTTTGAGTTGGTTAAGGACCGATCTTGGTAGCTGGACTCTTGAGCACTATTCCATACAAACCACATACTTAATATGGGAATGGTAAGCCAAGTAGCATAAGTCGCACCTTGCCTTGACTGGATTCGGTGCGGGATGGGATGAGGTGTGATCGGTCATGTCCGGTGCATCTATATATTTCCGGCCGTTTGTTCATAGTCCGGTGTGGGTATGTGAACGATTGGGGCATGAATCAAAGGCCGAGGGTATGGTCGTTGGTCTTCTGCCTCGTGTGGGAAAAGTTGTACACCCTTATAGGGTACTAATCTATTGCAATAACCTCACTCCAGGTTCCGGAGCACGCTCCTGAGTTTTGAATTTAAAAATAGAGTTACCGAATGGGTTCATGGAAGATTGAGCTCATGACATATGATCACTTTACTTATGCAATTATATTGGTGCTTGATGTAGAATTATAGATGCTATTCTTTTGCTTATTCACTTAACAAAACATGCTCGCATTTTATGGTTTAATGATAAAACTTGACAAGGCTCATGCATCCACCAAATATATAGTATTATGGATAAGCCTTGCAAGTACGTAACGTACTTATTGTGTTATCGTTAAGTTGTTTTTGCAGGTTTCCTTGTGAGCGGTGGCCGGTGGCTACATCCATCCCGCCAAAGCTGGCAAAGTGGATGGATGGTGGAGGTCGCTCTAAGCTTGTGCAGGTGGTGTCTTATGGGTAAGGACATCATTGTTGCACCTTGTTACTTTATATTTTCCGCTGTGTTTTAACTCTCAATCTTAGAAAAACAGGATAGGATAGCCACCTAGACTTAGGCTACACCTATGTTGGTTAAGAACCTCACTTTAATCGGTGAAAACGCTCTTGTTCTAATTGTTATATGTTGTAATTATAATCTCTGGATTTTTGTAAGATGATCAAGACTTCTAAACAAGGTTTAAATTTGCTCTCATATGTATCCTTGTGATGGTTGCCATGATGTAAAACGGTATGCGTGTTGTTCCTAGGCGATGCTTGAGGCGGATACCGGGGACTACCAGGATTATTTCGATTAAGTTGGGTCGATCAATGAATGGTAACCCGATTTAGTTGAGACAATTTGAGCGGTTCCTTACATTACATATTTTAGTTGAGATAATTTGGGCAGTAGTTCGCCATAACTATATAGGTATATCGTTGGAAGTTTTGGATAGCTGCGGAGGCGTTGAGCTACTGTTCATAGCTGCTGACGTGTGGATCCTGCGGCTTCAGTTTAGGGCACGTGGCTAACAGACTTAGATTAGGAATCTTGAAAGGTAGTTAAAAAAATATATTTACATTAAAAAAATTATAGAAATTGATATATTTAAAAAAAATATTGATTTTTTGAGTGAAGAACGTTTAAAATGCGATCCATTTTAACTTGTTGCGCTTAAAATGGATCAATAAAAATATTTATAGATTAGATGGGAGGTAGGATCAGAATCAGAATTATGAGAAACTACCTGGGTAGTGATTCCTATCCATAGTAGAAAAAAGTAGAAACACTGAAACATTTTTAGCCGGAACTGATCCCTTATGTGACCGTTTGGCAGTGTTTCTAGTGATGGGCCTTAGTCATTAAGGCCTTGTTCGTTTTGGCTGGAATGGCCCGGAACGTGGCCTGTTCCACCCGGATCAAATAGGTCCGGTTTGAAGTCAGGCCGGACTAAGAATGGTCGTTCGGTTAGATACGGCCCGGAATGAACTTTCCACCCTCTCCACAGCCCGGAACGCTTCCACTGGTCTCACCCCCCAGTTCCGATCCAGGCGACGGACGCATGAGGCGACGCGAGGCGGAACGAGGTGGCGGCGCGTGAGGCGACACAGCGGCAGCACGACGTGGCGGCGTGAGGTGACGGCATGGTGGCGTGGGACATCTTCAACGGCCACCACCGCGACGACGGCCGCCGCCTTCTCGCCGGCAAGCTGCTGCCTTTTCCTCTTCTCTCCCTCTCGCCTTGGCAGATCGATCTGGCGCTTGATAGGGGTCAGCTTGCCGCCTCTGGATCTTGGCCAGCAGGTAGGGGTAGCACCATGACGCTGCTACCCTTCCTATCTAGCGAGTAGCGACCACCCCCTGTTTCTTCTTTGCTACGGGTATCATCGGGGCTCGCCGGCTTTTCTTGTGGGGGGTGAAGTTTCAGTTCTCGCATGCTTCTTTGCTCCATCTCTTCCTGGGTTTTGCTGCAAGGATTAGTCCAACTATTCCGCGAATTTCAGCGTCCTTTACGTGTTCCTGCTCAGAAAATAATAACGGGAGGGATGCGCATGATTTTTCTTGTTTCGTCAGGTGGTGTTCTTGTTGTGAGTTCAGGACCGAAATAAATACAGGATGATTCTTGGTTTCTTAAGCTTCACCTTATTTGCTTCACCTTCAGTTCTGAGTGATCGATTCTACTGAGCATTTATTTACTAGTATATCATGTCTTTTTTCTTCGTTGTTTCTGAACTAGATGTACTCTGAGTAACAACCTGTTGCATAGCTGTATGCTTTGCTAAACAAGGAACAGAATGTTAGTTGTTTAAGCCTCCTAAGATTCCAAAGGAAGAAATAATCTTTAGATTACAATACTGTGCCTCTTGAGAGCTTCAATTTTGGATTTAATTGGTTATCTGTCATTCAAATTTAACTGTTAAATCAATCTAGGAATGCGTCAAAAATGAACCCCTATTGGTAGGGAACGGACAATGTGGACTTCCCTGTAATGTCTGTACAAGTAGAATAGCTTGCTATTTTGCCTATTTTTTACTCTTGTGAGAACCAATATGTGCCCATCTTTAGACGCGTTTGCTCTTATCAAATTCATGTTATCAATCTGCAGTTACTGATCGGCACCTATCTGTGCGTTTCCTGTTCTTGTGAGTTATTGCATTGCTCTTCCTTTACTCATCGATTGCCAAATTGTGTGTTTATTCTTTGTTCAGTCTGAACTTGTCTATCATTGGTTAAATCTGAACTTGTTTGTTCTTTGTTAAATTTGAAATTGTTTATAGTTTGTCTCTGAGTAAGCATGATGATTATGAATCTCAGCTTAAGAGAGACTTCAAAGAAACTTCGTTATGGATATGTTTAACTAGCACTTGTGTATATATTGTTGCTTTCACGAGTAGTGTTGTCTACAACTAACCTGTGAATAGTTTTAGTTCTACTGCTTGAAAATTGTGACAGTATTTCAGAAGCTTACTAAATCTTAATTTATACTCTTATAGTTTTATCTGAATTTCTCTTGTTTTCACTGTGGCTGTGCCATTTGCATATCCTTAGATTGTGTGTATAAATATCATACTATCATGCACAGATTATTTGTGTGTATAAATTGTACATGCTTCTGAAAATCTCTATCTTGTTTATGATATATTCTATGAATGTCTGCAACATTAGGAGCAGCCTCTACAGTTGAGGAACCAAGAAGTTCAAATACCTGATAAACAGAAGATCCTCAGTGTGAATTTCTACTTTTCTTGGCTTTAAATTGACACCGGCAATGAAGTTAAAGAGCTCAAGTGCTAACGAGAGGAGGGCGTGACTTGTTTTGTTCTTCTTTCTTTTCCAAGAGAGTGCTGTGATTCGGACTTCGCCGTGCTAGCAGAGGATACCTACAGTGTCTTGCTAGTTGCTACTTATAAAGGGCTCTGTTGAATACAAATATTACTTCAAGAATAAATTTGTTGCTACAAGCGTTTTGTTGCTACAATTGTTTTGGCTGAATTCGTTGCTTCAAGAACAATTTTTTTTGTCTCTGTTGAAATAGTTCTAGCCCTGAAATAATTCCTGTACAACTGAACATATTATTTGTGGGCTTGGTTCCTAGCCGGGATCGAGTGAAGCAAGGGGATCCACTGGAACGGTTCCTGGACTGGATCAGTCCAGTCCAAAGGAAACGAACGAGGCCTAAAGGTTGAATTTACTGTGCTGGCCTGCTGGTATTGCCGTGCTGTGCGTCCAGTGTGAAATGGCGCCGGTCATGGGCCTCGGCCTTATGTCGCAAAGAAATCGAGCCCACATCATCGAGTCAACGTCTTTACGCCTCGCCCAGTTCGTCATCGAGTCAACGTCTTTACCCCTCTGCTCGAGCTCTCGCCGCCGCCGCCACCACCTCCGCCTCCGCTCGAACCCTCACCGCCGCCGCCACTTCCACCTCAAAATTGGATGCTCGTGCTACCCAGTCCCTTCCTCCGTTTCCTCTCGTGCACCATGCCGCTCTCCCCATCCCCGGCCCCCACACCTCAGCCTTGACGCTTCGCCTCAGCGCCGCGCTGGCCGGCGGCCTCGCCAGCCTGCTGCAGGCCGATGCTCCAGGTCAACGCCGCCGCCTCCCGACGTCAATCACGGAGACCCCGTCACTGCGTCGTCGTCCTCTGCTTGAGCTTGCGACGGCCGCGGCGTGCCCAACGCGGTTGCTGCCTTCCCCTCAGCCATCTCCGCCGATGCAGCGTCCTTCAAGTGGGGTTGGCCAAGCGCGTCTTCCATGTGCGGTCAGCGTATCCTTCTCTTCTCATCGTTTCTCTCTGTCCTTCCCCTTGGCGGCTCCGTCGCTTCTCTGTCCCTGCCGATTTGTATCGAGATGGATTCGGCGGTGGTAGGGTCTGATGAAACCATAGCTGCCATCTTCGCCCAGGTCGACCCCCATACCGTCGACTTTCCTCGGGCTCTTCCGCAGCCATCGTCCGTGGCCGCTGGCCAACGTTATCAAGGCGCCAGGGGCCCAATCTTCCGTCCCAATCCCTTCCATTGCTTTGGATTTAGGCTACAGGTAATGTCTTCTAAACTAATCACTCCCACAATTTGAGCTTCTATAGATTGGACCATATGGTGATGTTTGTTTTTTTTTTAATTTTCAACTGCAAGATGGGAAACCTCTGAGATACAATATCTCTGATTATCTCTTTGCTTTGATATGAAATTTATTTTGTAACTATATATGTCAGTTATAGGAGCTTGATGCATGTAAACCACAAGATGTATAGACATTAGGACTTCTTCTGGAACATGTCTTAATCAATCGAAGTCACATACCTTTGCTTTCCTCAAATTAACATCAGTGATGTGGATCAGGAAAGCACGGATACAAACAGGGCTTCAGGAACATGATGCTGCTCCTTCAGATTAGCATCTGCTACGAAGATGGGCAACCAGATACTAAATGTTCATGCATGTTTCTGCTGAATAGGTAACCACATGTACATGTCTTGTGAACCTGACAATGGCACAGCTATGGTACGTTTGACTTATATATTTGTTTTGATTTGGTACACAGTTGGATTGTATTGACATCTTGGTTACTATCTGAAACACTTGGTGTGCCAATTCCTGCATGGTATATGTGTACTTGGATTGCAAAGTCATAGCCTTATCACGTAGATTACAAATTCATAGTTAAAATTCTGTAGTTCCTGATGCTCCATGATATTTTTCATGTTCCATACAATGGCTATACTGCTTACTGTAAAAGGCATGGTACTAAACGCATGGTTTGCCTATACATACTATTTGTTTACTACACTACATGGAACTCTACATATAAAATAACTTTACTACAACCAATTTATTATTGATATGTGATGATATGTCTATACATTGACCTCTTTACACCGTCCACTATTGCAGATCTCATAACTCTGTAGAGTTCAAGCTTAGTGCAGCTTTTTGGAAATATGCTATTAGAAGCATGACCTCTTGCTTCCCATTTTTGTATTATTTACCTGAACATTTGTGGCCTTTGATGTACTTCACATTTTGTGTTCCACTGGGAACAGTTGGTGCAATATTATGCGGGTAACAGAGATTCTCAAGATGCGAATCAAATTGTTATAGTCTACCAGGTTCCAATTTGCCTTCAAATTTACAGGGGTGCTAAAACATTAACCTGTCGTTTCCATTAAGCCTCTTTTTAATCTTTAGATATTGGTTGTTATGGTGGTAATAATATATTAGGTCAGCATACATGGCTCTATTTCCTATTCAGTTCTTTCACCAAAATGTAATGTGTCTTCTATTGGTAATGTAATTTGTCATAATTTTTGCCAAAATATTAAAATAAAGTTAAAGTGCATGGAAGCAGCAAATAAATG
Source organism: Setaria italica (assembly GCF_000263155.2). Taxonomy (NCBI): domain Eukaryota; kingdom Viridiplantae; phylum Streptophyta; class Magnoliopsida; order Poales; family Poaceae; genus Setaria; species Setaria italica. Next base: position 25,583,023 of record NC_028454.1, read on the forward strand.
TTCCGCTGGGTTATCTGTATAAAATGCTAGAACAGGGCTATAATAATAACTACTAACTATTCCTGTGGCCAAATAAGGTTGTACCTTTTTAACTGGCGTCGATGCTGTACATTGAGCATGCATCATTGGAACAGCACTGCGTTTAGCGAGCTAGCATTCAAATAAGTTTTGCGCACAATCAAGCTTGCGAACTCTACGGGCGCGGCGAAGGGCGCCGTTCTTCCTAGCATATACACGGAGAAGTGTCTACACTAACTATACACGAACAAGAATGGTGTAAAGGCATTTGTCATCATGGAAAGGAATAATTTTTCGTGACACGTGACAACATACTCAGTGGTAAGGAAAATTCCGCCAATCAAAATCCCCCCATTTCACTTGGCGCAGGAGTATATTTCTGCATTTTTTTTGTTGGGGCAATTATTTTTGCAAAAAAATGTTAATTAGCTGCGTTCGGTAGAGATGCGGCAGCAGTAAAAAAAAAACAGCTGCAATCTAGCGAGCAAGCAGTACAATTGCAGCTGGAAGCCAAAGCTTAGGAGTGCATGGATATAGGCAGCCGTTTGGCTAGCCAGCAGCTCGGCTGTTTCGGCCGTGCAGCTGCAGCATAAGCGCTGAGCAAAATCAGAAGCGAGCAGGCTCGCCGGCCTGTTGGCCCCGCGGCGTCGTGACGGGGCCCTAAGCGGCGGATCCATGTAGTATAAGCCCATGTGCAGCCCATGGAAGAAGGCCCAACCCCACCTTAACTCGCACCGCGCACAGGCGCAGCGGCAGGGCTCCGTCCGCTTCGGTCGCCGCCGGCTCGCCGCAGTCCCCCCCAATCCCCACATACCGAAACCGCCCTCGGCCTCGGCCCGCCCCAATACCGGCGGGCGGCGGCGCGCAGCTCCATCCCTAGGCCGGCGCAGGCGCGGCGGCACCCCCAGTCCCCAGGCTCAGGCTACGGCGGCCGGGCGGATCCACTCCATCTCCATCCGGCTGCTGGCTGCTGCTGCTCCGCGCCTCCTCTGCTTGGCTGCGAACTGAAGTGCGGTTCAGCCTGCAGGCACCGTCGTCATCAGCCTTCAGGGACTCCTGGATCCGGCTGTCCGCAGTCCGGTCGTGCGCCCTCAGGCCTCAGCCCGACATCCCCTAATGCAGTGCTGCTTGCCTGCTAAGGTATGTAATTGCATCCAGAATATTTCAGTTTAACTGTCTATTTGCAGTCGATTAGTTTCTGAGAATTAAATTCCGTTGCATACCGTAGGAAAACTTTAGTTGAGTTTCAGAAGTTCAGAAACTTAATTGATAGGCATAAAATTTACTCTGTTGCTCAAATGCATCATGTTGTCTTATTTGCATATGTATCATTATTTGACACAAAAGTCCCCCAAAGATTCGATTGCTCAGCCAAATTGGTTCCAGACTTCAACTGTATGCATATTTTTACATTTTATTTGTTTTGGATTTCCTGAACATGTGCTCAGCTTTTCTAGGTACTCCATCCAAAATTTTAAGTCGTTTTGGGTTTTTTAATACATTAATTTTACTAGGCATAAAGTATATCTAGGTGCATAGCAAAAGCTATGTACCTAGAAAAGTCAAAACGACTTACAATTTGGAACAGAGGAGTATGTTACTTAGGAGATACCCCCTCCGATTCAAATTATAGGTCGTTTTGGCTTTTCTAGATTCATATATTTTTATTATGTTAGGCATGTGTATATCTAGATACATAGCAAAAAATATGAACCTAGAAAAGCCAAAATGAGTAAATGACCTATAATTTGTCCGGAGGGAGTATTTTCTTTCTTATTTCTAGTTTTCTGAGCATGAAAATGTTTACCTCGCATGATGTTCGGTCCTTGTCACAGTGATTGGTATAATCTCCAGAAGAAGCATGTGAAGCCATTTTGGTGTGGACAATTTGATGAATGTATAGAAAAGGGTCAAGCTAGTCTGCAAAAGAAGACGCACACTGAAGAGAAATATGCTCACAGAGTGAAGGCCATTATGCATGCCCTTGAAGTGCAAAGGTCCCATTTTTCACTTGAAGGTAATAATAATCTTCAGGTTTTGTGTTCTTCCATTAATTTCGTATTTTGGTGCAAGTTTTACTTGTAAAAGGGTGAAAGTATACTTATTCTGATATTTGTCGCTCTCTGAACTTTCATAGGAAGCATAGACTAAAACTTGCAACTGGTATTTTTTTTAGGTCAATTAAATACTTATGAATCCTGTGCATCCATAAAAGACCAAATCTGTTTCCAAGAACATATAAAGGATCAGATATCAAAACCGATGAGCCAAACTACTGATTGTAGTAAAGAGGGCATATCTTCTATTCGAGATGGTAGATGTTTCAAGATGGAAAACATAAGCTTTGTGACACCAGTGTCTGAAGGTAGCCACAAGAGCTATAAGAATTTGTTGCCACCGCTTTATGAAGGGACAGTGGAATGCCAGGCACAAGGCAGTGATGTTGTTGGGTTGGATGCAAGGGTTGAAGGTTCTGTTTGTGAGCCCTCTGGACTTGAAAATGACACACAACTTTATGAAGTAGAGCTGACTGTTCGTGGAAACTATGAGGGCCATGGTTTACCCCTTGCTTTCCTCGCAAGTAAATCAACTGGTAAACATGTAAAGGGCTACCCTATCACTGTGGAGGTTATGGAGGATGGTTCTTCTGCAGCATGTATTGCAGCCCAGCAATTAGCAGCCTTGTCTGCCTACTCAAGAGTAGAAACTAATTAGCATGGCTAGCAAGATCTTTGCATGCATCACGATCAAATCCTGGGAGCAAACAGAAAGCCTGTAGTTGCAAGAACCTCCCTTCTGCCATGCTCATCCCCAGGGGTGTCAGCTGATGCTGGTAGCGCAGCGGAGTACCATGTGAGACCGATGACCATGTGAGTACCATGACCATTTTCGCTGGTTACTGTGGCTCGCCTTTGTCCCTGTCACTGGCGGCGAGTTCTACCAGTCTCTGCAACGGCTGCACTTCTCTGTACTTGTATTCACTCCTGCTCAGTTGAGAGGAAAAGTTGGGACTATTGATGATTGGAGGGACATGGAATAGCGGCGTGGCAGCGTACAGTTCAAGTGGCAAGTCTCAGCTGTTTTGATCTTGGAAAACTATGGCATGTGCGGTAGTCGTATCTGTTGATCTCCACCAAACTTAGAGATGAATTAAGAGACTATCCATATACAGTACTTAGTTATTTATTATAGTATTATGTCTCGCCAAATCCTTCTTGATCGTGAATAGCATCTTGTGGCCGGCGGGCGGGTGTGTGGGGGGGGCTTAACTGCAAAATAATCCCACTACTAACTCTATCTATTGGATTAGTATCTTGTGGCATTTATAAGGTTGCACGGGGTAGATGGTTTGCACCAGATACGTTCCCTTCTCGAAAACATAAACATAAAAGTAAAACTTTGCAACGAGAATGGTTAAGTGTAGAAAAAAAGGTGCTAGTCACACTCGATCCCTAAAGCCTAAACCAGAACCAACAAAGAAATGGGCTTGTTTTGGGATTCCATTTTCTAAGCCCCCAGCGCCAAAACAGCCCAACACACACCCATAACCTCCACTCCCTTCTTCCTCCTTCTGTAAGCCTAAAGCATCTCCAATGTATGAGAGTCAACTCTGATTCTAAGATAGAACTCACAATTAATTTGTATCCTACTCCCTCTGTCCAGAAATGATAGGCGTATTTTGATCAATCAAAAGTCAAACTTTACAAACTTTGATCAACAATTAGTTAAATTATAAGCATATTTAGTATATAAATTTTGCATCAATATATTTGTACTTAAATTTATTTTAAGATGACATTGAATTTTTAGTGATTGACATTATATTATAAGAGAAATTAAGAGTGAAAATCTACTTTGAAAAACTTTTCCCCGTTCAAATACACCTATCATTTCTGGACAGAGGGAGTATGTTGTATTGGGCTCAGTGTTTAGAAGCATGATGAATCGTCGGATGTGACCCAAAAAAAATATACTCATAGATAGGATTTTGAACTATGTTTGTTGTTGTAGCATGAGAGTAACATATTTTTTATTGTATGGAACCTGCCTTCATAGATAGAACCTGCCTCCTTCGTAGATTCACCCTCACAATGTAAAGAACGTGATTCTATACATGCATTAATTGCATAGAACCGGAAAAGACTCACGTATTTGAGAGCCGCTCTTCTCTAGGTAGATACCCATCAAATTTGGTGATACATTTGCAACTTTACTAGCTGCGTTGTTGCGTAAAGCAGCTTTGGTATTGAGGAAGTTTCCAATGGGTTGTACACTTGTACCTCGTGCCATCAAAATTTTTATAGGTTAAGCTATTCTATAGGAATTTTATAGGATTGGATGATGGCCAATTCTTCCATAAATCAGTCGTTCCAAAGGGGATTGAACTATATAAATGTCATATTTTTAAGAGAAGATTGGAAGTACGAGATTTAAAAAAGGTTGAACTTCCAAGTTGAAAGTTTGGTTTTCTTGAGCAAATGTCAAAACAACATGTTCTCTTTGTGCAGTATTTAAATACGGGAAATGCTTGAAATTGAAAATAAGCTCCTTTCTAAAAGAAAAACCTGGAATTCAGAGGTAAACTTCCTTTTTTTTTAAGTAAAAGGAGTGTTTTGCTAAGAAGTCCAGATTTCACACTAAAACGCTTCAACGTTCTGAACCTGAATAGGGTCATGTTCAGTTGCCCCTAAAATTCCAACTTTAACACTATGCAAAAAGAAGATTTCCCATCATATCAAACTTGCGGTACTGCATGTAGACGAAATAAAAAACTAATTGCACAGTTTTGTTGTACTTTACGATACGAATCTTTTGAGTCTAATTAGTTAATATTTGAACAATAATTTACAAATACAAACGAAATACTACGGTTGCGCTACGGTAATTTTGGTTGCAACAAGGCCTGGCCAGAGAGAAACGCCGCTGACTTGACATGTGTTGGGTCGGCCGGATGGGCGGCGCAAGCAGCGCCGATGGGCCTGGGCGCCATCCTAGCGGCTGCTCTCGCAAGTCCAACCCAACAGGGGAGGGCCGGAGGGGGTTGGGTCCGCGATCCCCATTCCCTTGGCCACGCCGGAGAAGCAGCTAACCCCGCCCCCGCCGCTCCGCGTCTGCAATTCACCCACGACCTTCCCGATTTCTCTTCAGGAAGGAGGCATTCCTGAGCTGGATCAGTTTGTCCGGGGCAGGGTGGAGGAGTTAGTGGGGACTGGGGAGAACACGAGGCGATGAAGAGCTGCGGAGGAGAGAGGGAGCAGCCCGGCGGCGTGGCGGGGGCGGCAGCGGACATTGAGGTGGGTGCGCTCGTGTGGGTGGTGCGCCGCAACGGGTCCTGGTGGCCGGGACGGATCCTCGGCATGGACGAGCTGCCCGAGGACTGCTCCATCCCGCCGCGCCACACCGTCACGCCCATCAAGCTCCTGGGTCGCCCCGACGGCAGCATGTCCGTACCGCTCTCCGCCCTCCAGGACTTCACTCTGCGTGTTGTTTGAATTACTTATCTTTCATCATTCTCCTTTCTTGACATTCTGGTGTGTGCGCGTGCGTAGATTCCATCGTTTCCGATGATCCGCGAGTGGCTGCTCTGGGATGTTTTCTTTTCTGGATTCCTGCATCCATAGCTCCAGTTCCTGCTACCCATGGTGTTATAATTTGCCTCCCCAACGTGAATCAAAATAGCGGGAAAGGTATAAGAATAATAAGTTACGTGATAGGCTTACTTCTTTCAGTTTGAAAATGGTGTCATGGTTTTCTTAAAAATAAGAGGCACGGGTTCAAAATATGTGGAGAATGTTTGGTGCTCAGAAAATAAGAAAGTGATTCACCCTCCCACGAATTGATTTCTGAATTTTGTCAAGGGAAAAGGTTGTTTGATTTGATGATTTCATGATCTCATCACTGCAATCTGTATGCATATTTTATATTTCAAATGGTTTGATGGATTGTATTCAATTTCCCAAGCATGTGCACAGATTAATACTTATCACCTTCCTTTTGTCACTTAACCTTTTCAAAATATGTTTACTTTTCAAGCAGCATTTTCTGAGCTAGCATTTCAAGTATGAAAACGTCTATCTTACCTGTTGTTTTGAACCTCCACAGTGACTGGTATAGTCTTGAGAAGTCTAAGCGTGTGAAGCCATTTCGGTGTGGAGAATTTGACGAGTGCATAGAAAATGCCAAGGTTCAAGCTCACGTGCAAAACATGTCCCAAAATGAAGGGAAGTGTGCTTGCAGAGAGTATGCCATTATGCATGCCCTTGAAATAGAAAAGTCCCGTTTTCCACCTGAAGGTAATAATCTTGAAGCAGACATCCTGCGTTATCAGGTTTAATTGCTGGTTCATTAGTTCGTTGTGTAGTTTCATATTCTTTCTTTAATCTCATATCCGGTGAAATTTTCACATGGAAATGGATGAAATTGTTACATAATCTGATCTTGATCACTCTCTGAACTCATAGGAAGCAGACAACAGATATTTTAATTCTCTCTTTTTTCAGGACATTTGAATACTTATGGGTCTTGTGAATCCATAAACAATCAGGTCTCAAAACCTATCAATCAAACTACTGAATGTAGCAAAGCGGGCACGTTTTCTTTACAAGATCATAGAAGGTCCAAGATGAAAATCATTAGCTTTATCGCCCCTATATCTAAAGGAAGCCCCAAGAGCGATGATAATTTGTTGCCGCTGGAGCATGAAGCTACAATGAAATGCCACGCACCAGACAGTGACGTGGTTGAGTTGGAGGCAAGGGTGGAAGGTGCTGTCTGTGAGCCCACTGACCTTGAGAATAATATACAAGTTTATGATGTCGAGGTGACTGTTCTTGGAAACTACACGGGCCTTGGTTTGCCCCTTGCTTCCCTGACAAGTAAATCGATGGGTAATCCCATTAAAGGCTACCCTGTCAGTGTGGAGGTTTCGGAGGATTATTGTTCTGCAGCAAGTATTGATGATCACCTCCCGGCAATTGGAAATCTTGAATGCCTACTGAAGAGTAGAGTTTCGTTACCACAGAAAAAAAGATCAACACGATCAAAGCCTGGTGATCATAAGAAGGTCAACGAGCATGATTTAGGTAAATCCAGCTGGCCACATGCCAAGAAACCAGCTCCAGATGCTTCACCCAGGAAAATCCAGAGGCTCTCATCTTCTTTGAGTAATCGGAATGATCATCGGATGATGCAGCATGGGCCCTTGGTAGGCTTGATGAGCCCCTACTATGGCTGGAAGCTCCATCAGGAAGAAGAGATTGAGGAGGAAGAGGAGGATGAAGAGGAAGTGGTGCCCCTACATTCCGCCACAGTGCATGCAAGAGAGAACTCAAAACCGAATCCTGTAGTTGAGAAAGGCTCCCTGCTACGGACTCACTCACCGCCGGGAGCAAACTGCAAGAGAAAGGCTCCCTGCCGCCTACATGCTCACCCCTGGGTGCTGCCAGCAGCACAAGGGAGTATCATCTGAGACCGATGACCATCTTTTCTGGTTCTGGTTCCTGCGGCCCACCTTTGTCCCTGTCGGCGACTGCCACCGGGAGCCGCAATGGCTGCCCTTCTCTGTACTTGTGTTCTTCCTCCTCTCTCTGTGCTCCTGTTCGTTTGGTTTAGTTCTGTTGTGAAGAAAAGCTGGGGATATTATCCTACTAAGATACGCAGTTCTCAGGGGCGGAACTCAGTGAAGTTCAATGGGGGCCATGGCCCCCGTCAACGGCAAACTCCACTACATGAATAGTAAACCAGCTACTGGTCAATCTTTTCCTAGGAATTGACAATTAAGTGGTCAAAAATTTTCCCGACAGAATATTGAATATCAGCAAGTGGTCTTATTTTCCTAGGTAGATTAGAGCTAACAGCAAAGAAAATGGTGACCTAAAAGAGTCGGTGAGTGTTTGGCCCCCAAGTAGAATTCACCAAGTCACCTGCACAAATTAATTGGTATCAACTCAACCATGCTGATCCATGTGTTGTTCAGCTGTGCGTTCGGCGTAAACAGAAACGAGACTCAAAAACCCCCTTTTCCCTGCTTATTACTGTGTGTGTGTTTTTTGCGAGGATATTACTGTGTTTTTTTACTGAAAGTAACACAAAGGCGGGCGCGTGCTTGTAGAGAAGAAATACGAAAAAGTCGGATATGGTAAATCTCAGTTTATCAGAAGCGAAAGTACTTTTCAGACATGTATTTTGTGAGGGCTTTTGTGAAGTCCCTTTTTTTTAGACCAAACTGTAAACGTGAACCAACATTACGAATGAGAGACCGAACTCCTCGCAAAAAATAGGAGACCTAACTCCAACCTCTATATCTAATATTATATATCTAATATTAAAGGGCGGATGAACCGTTAGGGTTATTTTGCAAAAGGATCCTTCAACTTTTTAGTAATCAACCTGCAGTTCAAATTTTGAAGGGAGGGGAGCTCGGGTGGAAAAGGAGGGAAAGAAGGGGTGCAAAAAGATCCCTCAACTTTTTAGTAATCAACCTGCAGTCCAAATTTTGAAGAGAGGGGAGCTCGGGTGGAAAAAGGAGGGAAAGAAGGGGGTTAAGGTGAAAAATGCTTCTCCGTTCGAGACAGGATAAAATTACAATTATAGGACGCGAAACATTGCGCTTCACTATTATAGGACTCCAAACATCGATTTCGTTAAAACGACCCTTAAAATGTTGGCACTTTGGTCTTCTTAATCACTTTTCTCAACTAAAATACATGTATTTTGCCATATGACAACGCCGTGCCCGGGCACCGCGGCCTGTGCGCCCGTTGGATGGCGCGGTTCCTGGCGGGGGCGCTCCTCGACCTCGCCCTCGCCTGGGCCTACCTTTGCCTCGCCGTGCTCGCCGCCGCCTTCACCCGCGCCCTCACCCTCCTCCGTCTCCCGCTCGCCTGCACCTGCGCGCGCCCGCACCTTCCTACCTCCTCGACTTCCTCGCCCGCTACCCGCCCCGCGCCCTCGCATCCACGCCGCCCTCTGCGTCTGCTTCCCCTTTCCCCTTCGCTGGCCCCCCCACCACCGACCACCCGGAGGAGGAAGCCGTGGAGGAGGAGATGGAACGGGCTGCCGCCGGTGCGGAGGAGGAGGCCGAGGCGCGTGCGGAGTTGCAGCGGGAGCTCGAGAAGGAGCGCAGCGCCGCGGCGTCGGCGGCCGAGGAGGCCATGGCCATGATCCTACGCCTGCAGAAGGACAAGTCCACGCTCGAGATCGAGGCCCACCAGCAGCACCGCACCGCCAACGAGCGCTACGCCTTCTACGAGGACGAGGTCGAGGAGCTCAGGGACATCATCCTTAGAAGGGCACTACGGTCACATCATGGCAAAATACATGTATTTTAGTTGAGAAAAGTGATTAAAAAGACCAAATGTCATGTATAATAAAGTGCCAACGTTCTAAGAGTCGTTTTAGCGAAGTTGATGTTTAGAGTCGTGTAATAGCGAAGTGAAATGTTCGCGTCCTATAATTGCAATTTTCTCTCGAAACAGGGAGGCGAACGACGGTGGCCGGCGCGGCCGCAACAGCGAGCCAGCGCTGGGAGAAGAGGGACACGGCTGGCGCGGCGGCGGGCGGCAGGAGGCGGAACACCTCCATCCTAAAATCGGTGGCTACCCTGTGCTCTCGGCGAGCTCGGACGGCCGCGGCAATAGCGACCCCGTCAGTGCCGGTGACCTACTGCCTCCGCCTCGTGGCCTCATCTCCCTCAACCACCGCCCCCTCTGCCTAAGCCCAATCTCGCATCGCCCCCGACCCGCTCGCTAGCCATGGACGACGGCAGCGGCAGCGGCCAGCTCTTCTCCGTTGACCCCTTGGAGCGCCAGGCCGCACGAGGCCACGGCGTCGTCACCTCCATGGCCGCCGGCAGCGACGTAATCATCCTCGGCACCTCCATGGCTCGGAGCCTTCATGGGGAGAGTAAGAGGGATGTGCCAGTCGGTAACTCGGTGCTGGTGATGTATAGTGCGGAGAATTGGGGCGTGCACGTAGGGTGTCTGAGAAAATGAGGCAGCGGGACTTGGGCACATGGAACTCGATGATTTTTGGGTGTTGCCGGTCCGATGAATGGGAGGAGGAGGCACGGAGGCTGCTTGATGATATGAGGAGTGAAGGTACAGAGCCTGGGGTTGTCACGTGGAATACATTGATTTCGAGCTACGCAAGGTCTAGGGATCTTGATGTGGCCATGGAGCTACTGGAGCAGATGGAGGAGTCTGGAGTTGCTCTGGATGTTGTCACCTGGACTAGCCTTGTGTCTGGGTTTGTCCACAGTGATAAGGGGATGAGGCATTTCAGTGTTTCATCCGTATGCGTCTTGCTGGAGTCGAACCAAATGGTATGACAATTGCAAGTGCCATCTCAGCTTGTGCAAGTTTGAGGTTACACAGTCAGGGAATGGAGCTCCATTGCCATGCAATTAAGGTTGGGAGTGTGAACAATGTGCTCTCGGGGAACTTCTTGGTTGACATGTATGCGAAATGTGGAGAAGTTGTTGCTGCTATGAGAATATTTAATGAGATACGTGAAAATGATATCTTCTCCTGGAATTCAATGGTTGCAGGGTATGCACAAGCAGGCTATCGTGGCAAAGCATATGAGCTTTTCTGTAAGGAGAGCCTTGGTGTTCGGCTCAATGTGATTATTTGGAATATAATGATCTCAGGATACATACGAAATAGGTCGTCAGTAAGCTTCTTTCTAGAACACGAAATCTGTTAATTGCAGCAAACAATTTGGCGGCGAATTGAAGGGAGGGACTAACGGGAGCAGAAGCGGGCGACGGTATGTTTAGCACCGCCGACGACGACGATGAGGAGGAGGAAGAAGGTGGGGGAGGGAAGGAGGATATTCCTTTTGAGATGTATTAAAAAAAATACTAACAAAAAAAATTCACCATAGCAACGCACGGTTATCTTACTAACATATTGTGAAGCAAAACTAACATATAAGGAACAAACGAATAATAACGTGAGAGCAAGTAAGGACCTGTAGCAACGTACGGATATTTCTACTAGTAATCTATCAAATAAATAATTATTACTTTTGCAACTTCTTTAAAACATCAATAGCTTACTGGCACAAATGAATGTTTTAAAGCTGTCTTAAAGCTTGATCATTTTGCGTACGTCTGTCTCTCTCTACCCTAAAGCCCAAACCGGGATAAAAAGAAATGGGCTTTGCGTGTTCTAGAGCCCAGTTGCTCAAGCGCCGAGCACCAAAACGGCCCAAGACACACGTCTAACCCCCACTCCCTTCTTCCTCCTTCCCCAGACTCCGCCCCCTCCGCTCCTTCCACCTCTTCTCCCCACCTGCACGCCGAGACCCACCACTTCGGAGGAGCAGCCGCCGCCTCGCCTCGCCTCGCCGCCGCCGCCGCCGCCGCCGCTCTCGCTGACATCTCCCTCGTGTCGTCTCTGGATTTTCACCCGAGGCCCTTCCAGATTTCTCGGACAAGAAAAGGAGGCTCCTTGACTTGATCAGTTCTGGGGAGGAGCGGGATGGGGAGGCGATGGTGGTGAGGAGATAAGGGGTCGCAGAGATACAGGGCGATGGGGAGCTGCGCGGGAGAGGAGGAGGAGTGGCCCGGCGGCGTGACGGGGGCGGACGCCGAGGTCGGGGCGCTCGTCTGGGTGCGCCGCCGCAACGGATCCTGGTGGCCGGGCCGGATCCTCGGCATGGATGAGCTGCCCGAGAACACCGTCATCCCTCCGCGCTCCGCTGGCACGCCCATCAAGCTACTCGGCCGCCCCGACGGCAGCATGTCCGTACAATACCCCAACCCTCCCCTGCTGTCCCCTGTAATCACTTTGTTATGTTCTTTTCTTTTTCCTGTGCCTGTGTTGATTCTACTGCGGCGGTTTGTCTTGGCCTTATGGTCATCGGATCATTGGCCCTCTCATGTTGTGTTCACTCCCAAGTTTGGCAGAGAACTATCTTTCTTTTTGTGCCTCTTGATTTAGGTAGAATGGGAACTTGGAAAGGGAGGGCACTGCATATGTTTGATTGTGACTTCGCGCCGTCTGGATATTTATGGCTACCTCAAGCTCTTCAAAGTTGTTGAGTTGTTTTTGTTTGATGTTTTGCATCCACAGCTTAGAGATAGTGGTGCTTACAGTTAGATGTAGATGTTCTTGTGACACATAGTTGATAGCATCAATAGAATGCATCTCTCAACCCCTATTTTCCTCAGTTATGTGAACCTAAAAAGTGGGATACTGGGATAGGTATCAGAAGTAGTTAGGTGATAAGCTTATTTCTATGTTTACTAGGGGGCAAAAAAGGGCATGAATTTCAGAAAATAAGAGATGGATTGAAATTGCGTGCACAGTGATTGATGTTTTCTTGGCGTCTTTTTGATCTATGAACATACTCTCATCGTATTTTGTGTAGCTCTAAAATTGTGTTGATACTAAGAAAATGTCTACTTGAAATTGGATTTTGAGACTTTTCTTCAGTTTAGTGATATGATCATTTGATGTTGTATTCCTATTTTAAGCTTCAGTATTTTCTTTTAACTTCTAAAGCGAGTGCAAAATTAATGTTTATCACTCTTCTGTGTCTTTCAGATACTCTTTCTTATTTGTAGCACTGAATTTTTACTAAATTATAGCCTGTATTAGTCTGAAATGTCTGCCTTACTTGCTCTGTTGGACTTTGCCACAGTGACTGGTATAATCTCGAGAAGTCTAAACGTGTGAAGTCATTTCGTTGTGGAGAATATGATGAATGTATACAAAAAGCAAAGGCTCTAGCTCGCCATCAAAAGAAGACACAGACTGAAGGGAGGTATGTTCGCCGAGAGGATGCCATTATCCATGCCCTTGAAATTGAAAGGTCCCGTTTTCCAAATAACTATGATGATGATCTTGAAGAGGACACCGATGATGATGTTTGTGCATCCCAGAATATCTATTCTGCAAAATCTAAAAACATAAATGGGTTCAACAAAAGATCTTCTCGTGGCGCAAGGAGTATGTATGATATAGAAGAAAGTTCAGCTCAAGATATGTCTCAAGCCTTGACAGTGTATAAAAAGCCACAGAATTTATCCTCTTCAAGTACTAGGTATGCATCATCAAAAAAGAAGAAGCGTAAAGGACGTAAGAATTTCGAGGATGATACAGTTCAAGGATTCCAGCGTATGAGAGATCTTAGGGAGATTGGAACAAAGAATGTTACCAAGCAGAAGTCTGGTGCGGGCATCTTTTCTGATGTACCTCTTCTTGAAAGTGGACCAAGCTTTGGCTATGATTTGTCCAGTACTAATGGGATAAAAAAGGGCAAGCAATCTCATTCATCCATAAAAAAGAAACGATCCAATATCGGGCAATCCTATGAAAATTCAAGGAAGAAAGATAGGCATCGTCCTCTGTCGAAGTTATGTGAAGATCCAGAAGCGTCTGGAACATATTATCACTGGGACCCTTCAGGCCAGTCTTCTAGCCAGTACCCAGGAGGCCAGATGCCCAATATGTTTGAACCAAGTAGGGCAAAAACTATTTTTTCAACTGATGTAAATAACTGTTCCTACAGCTCAGGCACTTCAAGTTTGGAGACATTATTAGATACATCACACAACAATCACAAAGGTTCTGCCATCTCTGATGGTGATAAATTTTTTGATGATGTTCTGGAGGAAGGTAAAGTCACAATGCCATGTTTTCTGTTTTTTGGATGCACTATATTTTTTCCTTTTTTGGGTGAAAAATTTAAGCAAACCTTATCTGCTGTGACTAATTAGACAGGTCAGGTAAATGAATGCACACAAGAACAGTATTTGTGCATGTAATGTCATTATGCTCCATGCTTTGCAATTCAGAAGTCCATGTGCTATTAGACAAATGAGTACTCATTGGCAAGTACAACAGAGTTCTTTTAGGTTTGTAGCCTACATATATGATTAGTAATCCCATTTAGGGCCTGTTTGGAATGATCTAGGAAAAATTTGGGATTTAATTCCTATTTCTACTAAATTCTAATGATTTACTTCCTAAAACACCCTTTTCGAACAGGGCCTTTAAGTGCAGTTTATTATTCATTTTTCATCCAATTTCGATGCAAGTTTGACATTCAGATGGATGGAACTGTTACTCTATGATCTGATTTTATCACTCTGAAGTCTGAACTACTATATTGAGCGTGTTGCCTAATCTTTTGAACTGGTTTTTCTTTCTCCAGGTCATGTTGATACTTATGGATCTTGTACGTCCATAAAGGATCAGATTTCAGAGCCGATTAATCAAACTACTGACTGTGGCATAGTTGGTACATCTTCAACTCGGCATCATAGAAGTTCCAAGAAGAAAAACATAAGCTCTTTTGCTCAGATACCTGAAGAAAGCCGCATGAAGGATAACAATTCGCTGCTAAAGCAGTATGAAGGGACAATAAAATTGGATGGTGGTGTCTTTAGGCCTACTGAACTTGAGGATAGTATACGACATGCAACTCCTGAGCATGAAGAATCCTCTGAAACTATAAGCAACCATTCAAACTCTGAGAAGGGCACAACATCATTACCATATTATGTTCCACTGCAAGTACTACCACCGCTTGAACCGCAGCCTGATCTGAAACCTCCAAGATGCCCTGTAACGAGGCCGCCAACCAAGAGAGCGCGTGCAGACCATAGATTATATGATGTTGAGCTGACTGTCCGAAGAAGCCAGAGGGGTCATCCCGTGCCCCTTGTTTCCCTCATGAGTAAATGGACAGGTAAACAAATTGTTGGGTACCCTGTCACTGTGGAGGTTTTGGAGGATAGTCGTCCCGCAGCAAGTAGAGATGAGCACTGCCCAGCAATGAGCAGTCTCGACTCCTTACTGAAGAGCAGAGTTACAGAACCACGGCAAGCAAGATCTTCAAATGCATCACGATCAAAATCTAAGTCTAGTTGTCGGAAAAAGGCCTCGGAGCATGATTTGGACAAGTCCTGGCGGCCCCATGCCAAGAAACCAGCATCTTCACCGAGGAAAATGCGGAGGCTCTCATCTTTTGCTGGCAGCCGGAGGGAGAGCGGAGACAGGAAGCCTGTGGTCGTGAAAACTGGTGGACCTACTGTTGCATGCGTTCCACTTCGACTCGTCTTCAGTAGGATCAACGAAGCACTAAGCTTCTCAGTGAGGCAAGAAAACCCCACCTGAAGATGTGGTGGGCAGGAGAGCACCTTTGCATGGCAGGGATAGTATGTGGGCAGGCATATACATTTGCTAGGTTTTCTTTTGTACATTAGTTACCCTATAATCTAAAATCTGAATGCCTGGCATGTTTACATCAGTATCATGTCTTTTGTAATCTGTAAACGCGATAGGTGGTTATTACTTACCCTCCTGGAGATTCAGGTGGAAGAGCCTATGTTGGGAGGAAATAAGGGGAATCAGTTGCTGCGGTTTCTCCTGACGGTGGAAGAGAAATGGCAGCAGCCCAGGTTCGCTATACATCTTATAGAGTTCCATATTATATATATACACACACACATATGTGCCTGCAGCATTGGTCGCTGCACATAATCTGTCGTTGCAACGCTAGCATGGCTTTGAGCAACTGCATACAGCCTTGCCTTGAAACGTGCTGATGCAGGTATTCCAGTGTAATGCTTGGATGTGCTAATTCTGCAACATCTAGTTTATCGCATTGCAGCTTAGGGCAAACATACTTTTACAGGTGCTTATGCTGTTCTTATGCTGAGCCAGTAACTTGTATGTACTCCTAATTCTGAATATGCTGAATACGGTCATCATGTTCTACTACCTGATACTGATTGGATCAGTCGCGTCGATTCTGGCCAGAAGGCACGAAACAATCATGTTCTACTACCTGATACTGATTGGATCAGTCGCGTAGATTCTGGCCAGAAGGCACGAAACGATCGTTTTGTCTATCGAGTAACCCTGACAACATTTGCCAGGATGGTGCATTTAACAATTTGCTTTCCCAGTTTCTAAGAAAATCACTTCCACACTGAATATGAACAGGCAGTAAGAACACATCATCTGCTTAAATGTGTTGCAGTCAGGAGACAGACTTTCAATATCCAACATATAACACGAGTTTTTCGATAGTGATAAGACTTAATTTACAGGGATAGAGCAACCAATTTAAGTTTTGCTTGCTGCACAATCACACTACTGCGATCTAGATAGACGATCAAGAGCAGCAGCTGCTTTGCTGAGCAACAGGCTGACCCCGCATTTGCACTGTTGCAGGCCTGCTAGCACCACTTGCAGCCGGCTGACTTGCCATCCTATTCAAGAAAAAAGGAGAGCAAATATCACTTAGTTGCTGCCATATAGAGGTGAACAATAGCAAAAAAAGCAGCAGCTTATCATCTGGACTCCCAGAGGAAGGGGGCTTCATCCTTTCATGGATCCAATGCCTCGGAGTCTAAAAGGTGAAGCATGTTGTTACCTGTTCTTTATCTCTCCTGCCATGGTCATGAATGCCTTCTCCACATTTGTTGCATCCTTGGCACTAGTCTCCAGGAACGGTATCCCGATCTCATCAGCAAGGGCCTGCAGTGGGGAGTAGTAACATATGCAGCCATTTTAACCATCTTCCAAACTGAACATCATATATGCACAAGGTAATTGATGCACAGATATATTACCTTGCCAGCCTCATAAGAAACTACTCTGCTCTCAGCCAGGTCGCACTTGTTCCCCACCAAAAGCTTGTTCACATTTTCACTGGCATACCTGTCAATTTCATTCAGCCACTGCTTGACATTGTTGAAGCTCTCCTGGTCAGTCACATCATACACGACCTATGGAAAATACAACTGTTAATACAAGACACAATATTAACCTAGATGAGATAATAACAGATACAAAGAAAGAAAGCTCACAATGATGCCATGAGCTCCACGGTAGTAGCTGCTTGTGATGGTCCTAAAGCGCTCTTGGCCAGCAGTATCCCACTAAATCAGAAGAATGTGTGAAAACATCAGCCGGAGCTTCAAACTGCTATTAACTATACAACCTGTACTAGAATCTGCTACTTACAATCTGCAACTTTATTGTCTTCCCATCTTGCTCAACAGTGCGGATTTTCTAGCAAGTCAAAGAAAGGTGAAAAAATGGTCATACAGCCTAGCCATACAGGAGAAACAAGGCCATTGGCACACTACAAAGGGCAGCTTTGTTTGATCTCATTGAGAAACCAACTTACAAAATCAACACCAATCGTACTGATATAGCTCTCCAGGTATGAATCATCCTGATATAAGAAAGACCCACATTAAAAAAGATGTTCGTGATAACGATTAGAAAGTATGTGCATCATAGAAAATACAGCCATCTTTAAACACCATTCTACAAAGGGTACTGTATTGGATGCCCTAATGGCTCCGTTTGATACAGGGACATATTGAGGTTTGAGAGTAAGTAAAATGGAAACCCAAGCAGAAAGGCGATTTATATGCTAGGCTCTGCATCCTTTGCAATTTTACACTTCAAAGTTTAATGAAATAACACCCTTGAGGTAACTTCTTGAAAATTGATTACAAAAAATGATTCCAATGTTGTCCCTAAAAGCCACCCTAGACAGACCAATATTAGACGACTGTTCTTTTTGTGCTCTCTGTTCTTGATTTATTGGTATTACCATATCAGAAACATGATGCCTTTTTATGTCATAACTGCATTGCTTATTTTTACTCCTTTCTAGTCTGAAATGGCATTTCTTCCAGTAAGTTATTCAGTTTGGATTGCCAAGCATACGCTAAGTGCTATAGCAGTAAACCATCCATACCATGTCAATAACAATGTGACACTTGTTAGTTCATGACTAATCTAACATGCCTTGGAGAACACAAATGACTTTTGCCTATTGATTTAGGCACCTTTTTATCCTACCTGGTACAATATCTACTTTCGGAAGCAAATGCATACTCCTACTGGGGTGCTGTCATGTGAGATGCATACAAACTAAATGAAAGAAAACTCTCTAAGACAAGCAGATACTTTTCTTAGTGTGCCATCAACTTGTCATAGGGGATGCACTCAAACTAAACAAAAGAACCATTCCTCCAAGGCATACTCTACTAAAGAACAACTGTTTGCTCATATCTGGAGGAAGGGGAAGAGGGGAAGATAAGGACCCTCACCGCAAACCTCAGCAGCAGGCAAGACTTCCCGACGCCCGAGTCCCCGATGAGGAGCAGCTTGAAGAGGTAGTCACTGCACGATAACAAGAGAAATCCTGTCACGCGATGGCCCAAGCATCTTGTATTTTCGTCAACATCATCGCGCACATAGACACAAATTAACACATGCTATGAACTAACTTTGCGCACATATCTGCTACATCATAGCATAGAATAAAACAAAACAATCCTAGCTCCCAAAGCCCCGAGCACACGGGTAGTAGGAGAGCAATCGGACCGAACGGGTGCGCCACGAATCTAGCTCGCACCTAGGCTAGCGGGAACGGAAGTACGGAAAAACCAACCATCTGCTATTTCTGGCATGGAGCCCGACGAAGCTATGACTACCAGACTACCAGCACCAAGCTAGGGACGCGGTAACTACCAGGTAAACGCGCTAGGGGAGGGAGGACCCCCCTAAACCCCCACGATCGGTGCCCGAATCGGCGGCCAAACGAACCGCCCGCGCGGCCGGCGGCGAGATCGGGCGCCCCCCGGGCATCAGCAGGCGCGTCCCTCGACAACAAAGCTCTAGATTCCACGAATCCGCCACCGACCGAATCGGAAGCTGCAGCGCGATTAGAGGAGGGGGGAGGGGCCGAGGAGGGGGACTTACTACTCGGGGTTCATGGCGGCGGACGGGACGGGGCGACTCCTGCTCTCTGGGGGAGGCGACGACCGCGGAGGAGGAAAGGCGAGGAGTTGGGGGAGACGAGCACGGGACGGCGGAAAGAGAGAGAGAGAGAGGGAGAGAGAGAGGCGATGGGAAAGAAAGGAATAGGAAAGGGTTGTCGAGTGGGGCACGCCTCCGTCGCGTCTGCGTGCGCCAACCTACTTTGCCTGCCAGCCCGGTCCAGCAGCGCGTCCAGGCCAGCGACGCCACGATCGCGCCAGTGCGCCACCCGCACCGGCGGCACCGGGTCGCAGTCTGGTCGGTCATATCTGGTGGTGTTCGGGGTCTCCGCCCGGTGGGGTCGCTAGGGGTTGGGCGGTTTGTCGGTTCAGCTGGGCCTCCGCTCAATCGGGCGGGTGAATGCAGATGGGCCATGGGCCAAGGCACCAACATTTACAAACACGTCGTTGTACGCTCTTCAATTTCCTCCTAGCATATCCAAAGAACGTATGTGCGTGCACGTGTGGTGTGCGTGACGTGCGTGCAAGTTGTACCTTCTTAAAAAATGAGAGGGACGTGCTAAGTTAGAAGAAGAATTCTCAGTATGTTTTGAACTGAATTTTTATTACGGACCGGAATACGCGCCGGCCCGCAGCGGCCCTCCCTTTCCCTTTTCGTTCGTTAGGGAAATCACACCTGCGAGCGCCACACGTGCGGGTTGGGGGATTCCGGGGCGATTCCTGGGGTCTCGTCATCCCCTCCGCCCGACCTTGTCGATCTGCACCTCCCGTCATCGTCCTAAACTTGCCCCCATTTGTGACCTCACCCATCTGCGTCTCTCGCAGTCGCCCCAATCCAATCTGCGCCTCCAACTCTTCACTTCCATCTCTGCCTCTGGCTCTCGCAGCCGCCATCTTGCCTCCCGCCATCCCAAAACTGATCGACGGCTGCATCCAACATCTACCTAGCCGCGGATAGCATATCATCCCCTAGCTATTGTTGAGGAGGTAAAATGGCTGCGACCTTGCTGTAATTTACTGATTGATGTTGTGATTCACCTCCTACGAATGATGTGTTGCGATTTACCTTTAGAGTTTGTGGCAATTTGTGCTTTGTTATTGTGGCAACAACATTTGTTAGTTGTGGTTTTGATCCTGACACTAAACACAAAAATCAAAAATGGCTAGGTTTCTTTGTTTGGTGTTTGTGTGCAACTTATGCTTCGTTATTGTGGCAAATCAGCATATGTTATCTGTGCTTGTGATCCTAAAAACACAAAAATCAGGCTGAGTGTTTTTTACACACTGTTAGTTAACATCTTTATTTTTCTGTAGCAATATGCATGTTGTAATCCCCTGTTCCTAGCACCAAAACAATGCTGTTATTAATGAAAAAGATTTTGGTTTTTTTAGGTTGAAGATGCCGTTTAGGGGTCTATTTGACCTAAATTTAGAGCCAGTTGACGCTGTTGACATTCCAGAGACAGGATGTGTGGGGCGACGTGAACTTACTGGTAGGGTCAAGTTTGTTGACATTGTGCCTACTCCAGGTGCTGCATTACTGCAGAATGGTGGTGATCCCCTTGTGAATAGCAAATTAGGTCCTCAAGTTAGTTCTGATCTTGCTGATATAGCATTACAGTCAGTAGCTGCTACAACTGCTACTGGTGTTGATGTTGAAGATTGTGTAGATGTTCTGTCTACTCAAGCTGCCCCATTGTTACAGATTGTTAGTAATCCTCCTTTGTCCAGCAGCAACTTGGGTACTCATCATCATCAGTAGCAACTTGGCCCCGGAGTACTACAGCTTGTTAGTAAAGTGAATGATCGGAATTTAGAGAGGATAGAGAAAGATAGTAAATTTTTAATCCTCCTTTGTTCAGTAGCAACTTGGGTACCCATCATCATCAGCAACAACTTGACCTCGGAGCATTGCAAGCTGAGTCCGACGGTGTAACAGTACCTACAGCTGCTACATCCACTTTTGGAGTTGATGTTGAGGATAGTGTTGAGGTTCTATCTACTCCACAAGAGCCCTTTGTTGGCATGACCTTCAACAGTTCAGATGCTACCAGGAATTATTACAATTCTATGCTAGGCATACCGGATTCTCCATTAGGATTGACACATCCCATGAGTCGAAAAAGAGTCAGGACAAAACAAAATTCATATTTGTGTTCTAAAGAGCTAGGGTTAACAAAAAGGAAAAAGTTGCTGTTGATGGCCCTATTACGGAGAAAAAGGTAGTGAGGGAAAGACGTAGAGATTATGTTGATAGGACGTGTTGTCCTACTCGCAGGATTGTGAGGAGGACATCCCAAAATCAGTGGGAGGTTGTTCATTTTGAAAAAGAACACAATCATGATCGTGTGAGGAAATTCTCGCTCACAAAATACCTGAACTCCCACAGAGACATACCAGGCAAGGAGAATGAGTTCATCAACCTACTCCATGCCTGCAACATTACAACTACACGAGCTTATCAAATAATGGGTGAGCTGTATGGTAGCATTGCACATTGCTCATACACAGAGGGTGACACGGAGAATCTGCGTGTCGAGTACCGTGCTGAGAACAAAGGCAAATATATGAAGGCCACACTTGAATATTTTGAGGAGTTGAAGAAGGAAGATCCAAACTTCTGTTACGGTTACACCCTTGATTGTCGGTGTTTAAACCCGGCAACCTACCAAGGGAGTACCCAAGGTAAAATTTTGGTTGATGGGTGTCATTGAAATTAGGAACTCGATGGTGTATGTAGGCACGCGATTTAGACAAGTTCGAGCTGCTAGATCGCGTAATACCCTATGTCCTGTGTGTAGCTTGCTCGTATTGGATTGAACTTGTCTGGAGGGCCCTTGCCTACCCTTATATGTTGGAGGAGCGGGTTACAGGTCGGTTGTCTTATAAGAGTACTAGTCGGATTCGACCAGAGAATTCTATTCCGACTAGGAAGAGTAGTTTCCTTGTCCTCGATAGTCCCTTGGACTCCATGTAGACTACACCGTCCTGCATCATAGCTTCTATGTCTGATATGTCTCGGTGTACAGTCTCATATGTGGATCTATCCAAACCTTCTGCTGGGCTCATAGATGTATGTACGACAAGCCCCCGAGTACATTTTAGTCAAATGCAACAGTCTCAAGTACCTTCGTAGACTTAGTCCGACTAGTTTCTGGTGCTCTTCTGAGTACTTCTGACACGGCTGAGTCTTCAAGTACTCGAGTACTATCATGCAGCTGAAATGTGCTCAAGCCTCATCTGACTTTGTATTTGGAATATTTGCCTTCAAATCTTTATATGAAAGTGCGATGAAAATCGCACTCCATGTGGAGTAGCCTCCAAGTCTTAGGTTGAATCGAAGAATCAGGCTGAGGGTCAATCAGCATTTGCTCTATCTTTGTCTTGATTTTGAAGAAAAAGAAATTTTTAGCCAATGGGCATGATGTACGTAGCCCCCGAGCCGTTAAACTACTTGTTTCAAGAGGTATATGGGTCATTCAAAAGTCACCGTGACCTTTCAGCTTCCATATTGTTTGTTGCAAAATATCTTGTGATAGATGGTTAGGTCCAAAATTATTGCCGTTATGCGAAAACACCGATCCCTTACCCCTATTAACTTTGCCGCTGTTATACAAGAATGGGGAAAATTACTCCTCCGTTCACACTGTTATTTTGCATCTGCTATTTGCTTCTGAAAAAACCCTAGTTCCTGAGCGCTGCCGCAATCCAATCTCAGAGTGCTAGCGCTGCCCCACCCTTCCACCAAGCCCCCGAGTGCACTTGCATTAGTAGACTCGCGAGGATCATCATGGGGAAGAAAGCCGCTGGTTCCAAGGGTGCTGAGGGTTCCAAGAAGGGATCTCGAAAGGGGAAGGATCCCCAACTGCCACCATCGAAGTACGAAAAGACTGACCAGACTGCATCACCAAACCAAACCATGGCATGGAAGAGGTCCACCATGAAGGAGGTGGAGATCCTCGAGCTGGTGGCAGCGAAGTTGTTGAAAGATCAGGCGACCATGGGCTGGAGGAGTGCCTATGGTAATGTGTGGCCTTTTGAATCTCATCCCAATGAGATGGTAACTTTCAGGCTTTTCGTTGAGCGTGGTTTTGCTATGCCCACTTCTAATTTTTATTAGAGGTCTGCTAGAGTACTACCATCTGCAACATGTCCATCTGAATCCCAATAGCATCCTTCACATTAGCATCTTCGTGCATCTGTGTGAAGATTTCTTGGAGATCCAGCCCCACTTCAACTTGTTCCGAAAATTTTTCCGTGTCAAGCCACAACCTAGCATGGATCATACCGAGGTAGTCGGGGGCGTCGGTATCCAGATCTAGGAGAGTAGTCAGTATCTAGACTACGAAACCATTGATTCATATTCCGGGTGGAAGGAGAAATGGTTTTATGTTGAGAATCATGAGCCGCAATTGCCCAAAGTTACTGACCACCGCCCAGATTGTAACAACAGATGGATTGATTAGCCAACAACTGGGGAGAGTATGCAAGTGCCTGAACTTTTTGCCAGGCTCGTCGAGCTAAAAAGAAAAGGACTGACAGGCATTGTAGTGACTGCCAATTTCTTGAAAAGACGGATACAACCGCTGTAGCTTCATCACACTTGGGGTTATGAGTACTCGGGCTTGAATGATCCGTCGAGGATATCGCCTGAGGACATTTTTGTCGATGGGGGTGTTGGTGAAATTGAACTGGATGTTCAAAAACGTCGAGGCCATCCCCCAGGTAGTTGAAGAATTCGATGCCTTCAACAAGTCGAGAGAAGTAAGTACTCGTAGCCATAGCTTCCAATTATCTATACTTTCTTGATCTATTTCACCAACTTATTCTCCTTTTGCCCAGGAGGATGTACTCGTGTTCTTTTCGCCTCGACGCTTCTTGCTCCGAGGTGTAGAGTAGTCTCAGGGCTATTCACACACGCTTTGCGTGATATTGTAAAAGTCTAGGACTTCTGTTGTAACTGCTTGTAGTCGTTGTTGAGCATACTATTGTTGCCCTGACTTCTTTAAGCGGTGGCATTGATGTACCTTATGAATCCTGGAGCTGCAAAATTCATTAATACGGAATGTGTTGGGATACGAGGTAGGCTACACTAGCGCAAATTAAAATTTTCTACCGCGTAAACCAGGAAAACTGCCGTATAAGGATCACGGGATTACCACTCGACGCACTACTGGTGCGGAAGATGTAGATTCGCGTCGATGTAGCGAAGTCGATCAACGTAGTCGTACGTAGTCGATCACGTTGATGTCCAGCAGCTCCTCAGCCGCTCGTCCACGTGCAGCAAGATTGCCCTCGTGCCGTGGCTCGTCGTCGGCTCATCGGCGGCTCGTCCAAGTGCTGCAGGTACAACACCTCCAAGGTATCCACACGTGAAGGGAGGAAGCGTCGCAAGCCGTACTGCTAGATCCGCGAGTTGCAACAGGCGAGGGCGTGGGAGGCGCGACAGATGTGTTTCGCCAAAAAGGTGTAAACCCTAGGGCACCTCCACCCCTCTATTTATAGAGGTTCCTAACGGGCCTCTGGGTCCGAGGCCCATTAGTACTTCTAAACCTAATCCAACTCGGATCACATCCGAATTGGGCTTCCAGCCCCTTAAGTGTGTGACCCTATGGGTTCGGATACATATAGACATGGCCCGAGTACTCTTACTCGGCCCAATAGTCGGTAGCAGCCTCTAGCAAGACGTGCCAACTCCTATATGCACACGAAGATCATATCAGACGAACCATCACAACATTATATACATGCTATTCCCTTTGCCTCACAATATTTGGTCTAGCTTCAAGCCGACCGCTCTTTCTCGATTCTGTGATTCAGAATCTCTTTGTAGGTCAACTCTTAACCGTACGCAGCATGGCCATGCATTTTCGGATCCGATCACTCGAGGGGCCCAGAGATATCATTCTCAATCAGAGAGGGGCAAATCCCATCTTGATTGACCATGTCTCACAGTATGCTTCTTGACAAACCCGAAAGCTACCTTTATAACTACCCTGTTACGGCGTAGTGTTTGATAGCCCCTAAGAAGGTCGATCCACATCTTGAATACATGCAACAATCTCAGGTCTAAGGACAAAGCGTATATGTTGTTTAAAGAGAGAACTACTTCTCGTGTTGGGTCAGTCCTAGCACATGTCTCCACATGTGCCCACATTATTAGTTCAACATCTCCATGTCCATGACTTGTGAAACATAGTCATCAACTAATACATGTGCTAGTCTAATATTCATGTGTGTCCTCACATGAACTCCGACTAGGGACAACTTTAGAATAACCATACAAGTAAAGAGTTTCACACACCATTCACATAATTGCAAATCAATTCAAGTAGCCTTTAATGGATATTCAAGGAATACAATATAAATCATGGATACAAATGGAATATCATCATCTCTATGATTGCCTCTAGGGCATACCTCCAACAGAATGTCCTCAAGACAAAATTGTCAAATAATAAGTAGTCGAAATGAGTAGTTTATGTACTCTTAGACAACTTGGCAGCTCTTGCGTTGCTAGTACATCTTGTGAACCGCCAGGTGAGTTGAATAACTCGTGTGGATTTGTAATTATAAGTTGCATTGGGGTGTTATGGCTCGGAAAGCTCAATGGCTTATAAGATGTTGCTGACCCACTTTTGCGAGCCGCGTTTGAGGCGAGGACAAGTAGTTGAATGTTCGTTGAAAAATAATTCATTAACATGCTGAAAAACTTACAATGTGGGCCAGTGGCCTATTTGGAGTGCCCCGTAGTCTTCTGACTAGGGTTAGAAACAACAGAGATTCTCGATGTTCCACGAGTTCTCGACGTCTTCACTGGAGAGGTGTTGTAACCTGTACGATCCTGGACTTGTGACCTGGGATATGATGTATAGTTCTTCCCATGGCGAATTAAGCTTGTGTAACCCCTTGGTGTCTTGAATACGATTGAGGAGCATATCCCCTATGCTGAAAGAGCGTTCTTTGATGTTTCGATCATGATAGCGGCGGACTGGACGAGTGCTGCACAGCTTATCTTGCGGACTGGACGAGTGCTGCACAGCGTGATTCTTCGTGGCTGTCTATACCCAGACGCCTTGTTTTCTCTGCTGCCCCTTCGTCGTATTGCTTGACGACTAGGGATTTCCACGTAACGTCAGCAGGGAGGATAGCTTCTAATCGTAAACCAGGAAGTAGGGCGATTGCCCCATGGGCTTGCACAGTTGAGTACGTAGCCCCCAGAGGATGTTGGGTAGCTCTTTGAGCCACTTGCGTCCTTTGGTGTTGCCAATGTCTGTAATCTTTTCTTTAGTGCTTCCCCATTGGTGCGCTCGACTTGGCCATTGGCCCTAGGATGAGCCATGGAGACGTAACGGATGTCAATGCCGCTATTTTCACAGTACTCCTAGAACTCATGGTTGTTGAAGTTGGAACCTAGGTCTGTGATGATTCGGTTGGGGAATCCATAGCGGTGGATGATCTCGTCGAGGAAGTAGAGTACTCTATTTTCCTTGGGGTAGGTTACTATTTTCACCTCTATCCACTTAGTGAACTTATCGATGGCTATCGGTACTCGATTGAATCCTTCGGGTGTCGTTGGAAGTGGACTAATCATGTCGAGCCCCCAGCATGCAAAGGGCCATGTTGGAGGTATGGTAATAAGCTTGTAGGCAGGGACATACTGCTGTTTGGCAAAGAATTGGCAACCCTGGCATCAACGGACTAGTTCCTCAGCGTCTGCTAGGGCGGTTGGCTAGTAGAACGCTGCTCTGAAAGCTTTGCCCATGATCATGCATGAAGATGCGTGGTTGCCGCAGATTCCTTTATGTATCTCCTCCAGTATGTCCTTGCCGTCTTCTCGTGTGACGCATTTCATAAGTACTCCAGATGATGCGCCTCGTCTATAGAGCTTGTCTCCGACTAGGACATAGTTCTTGCTTCGTCGTAGGACCTGCTCTGCTCTGCCTGCGGCTTTTCTGAGGGTAGTTTTTGCTCTTTTATGTAGTCGATGAATAGATTTCTCCAATCCATGTCAATCATCATTACCTCCCGAACTGGTGCCTCAGGACCTCGATTGGTGGTTGTAGCAGGTGCCGACTCTGCTATGGATGGCTTGCAGAGTTCGTGGATGAAGACTCCTGCTGGTACTTGAGCACGGGTTGAACCCATTTTGGACAAGACATCTATGGCGATGTTGTTGTCGCGGACTACATGGTGAAACTCCAAGCTCGAAAATTTGTTTTCATGCTTGCGTACTTCTTTGCAATACGCGTCCATATTCTCCTTGTTGTAATCCCACTCGTTATTGACTTGGTTGATGACTACTAGTGAGTCGCCGTAGACTAGCAACCTTTTGATTCCCAGTGATACCGCCAGGTGGAGCCCGTGCAGTAACGCTTTGTACTCTACTTCGTTATTGGATGCCTCCCAGAAGATCTGAAGAACATATTTGAGTTGCTCGCCTTTGGGTAATATCAAGAGTACTCCTGCACCGGTACCTTCGAGCTTGAGTGACCCGTCAAAATACATCACCCAATGCTTTGGGCGCTCTGCCAGCGTTGGTAGTTGATTTTCCCACCACTCTGCCATGAAGTCGACTAGAGCTTGGGATTTGATCGTGGTTCTTGGCTTGAATTCGAGGGACATCGCTCCGAGTTCTACTGCCCATTTTGAGATCCTACCTGTAGCGTCTCAATTGTGGAGAATCTCGCCCAGGGGGAAGTCGGTGATAACGGAGATCTTGTGTTCCTGGAAGTAGTGCCGTAGCTTCCGTGAGGTAAGTAGCATGGCATACAACAATTTCAGGATCTCTCGACTACTATTGCCGTGCTTACGACATGATTAGTTGCGGCGATATATAGCAGCACGTCTTCATTAGGAGTGGGTGCCATGAGATCGGTGGTTTTGATAAGAAACCCTTCAATTGCAGTAGGGCTTTGTCTGCCTCCTCGGTCCATTAAAACTTGTCTTGCCACTTGAATAGTTTGAAATAGGAAAGGCCTCGTTCTCCAAGCCTTGAAATAAATTTGTTGAGGGCCGCCATGCACCCAATCAGCTTCTGAACGTCCTTGATATCGGATGGAGCTTGCATATCGATGATGGCGGATATCTTCTTAGGGTTTGCTTCAATGCCTCTATGACTGATGATGAACCCGAGTAGTTTTCCAAATGGTATGCCAAAGACGCACTTCGTTGGGTTGAGCTTCCACCGGAAAGTCCGCAGATTGACGAAGGTTTCTTCCAAGTCGGCGATGAGGTCATCTGGATCTCTGGTTTGACTACCACGTCGTCCACGTAAGTCTCAACATTGCGGTGTAGCTGTTTCTTAAAGCACATTTGGATTGCGCGTTGGTAGGTGGCATCTGCGTTCTTCAACTCGAAGGACATCGTCGTGTAACAGAAAGCTCCGTAAGGGGTGATAAATGCGGTCTTGGCCTGATCTTCTTCCTTGAGAGCTATCTGGTGGTACCTTGAGTAGCAATCTAGTAAACAGAGTAGTGCGCATCCAGCTGTGGAGTCGACGACTTGGTCGATCCTCGGGAGCCCGAAAGGGTCCTTTGGACAATGCTTGTTGAGATCTGTATAGTCAACGCACATCCTCCATTCGTTGTTGTTCTTCTTCTGAACCATGATGGGATTGGCGAGCCACTCAGGATGGAAGACTTCTTTGATGAAACCTACCGCAAGTAGTTTTGCCAACTCTTTCTTGATGGCTTCTCTTTTGTCCTGGGTGAATTGTCGTAGTCGTTGTCTCTTTGGAGTAGCTTTAGGATCTACATTAAGTGAGTGCTTGATCAGCTCCTAGGGCACGCCTGGCATGTCTGCTAGTTTTCATGCGAAAATGTCCCAGTTAGCCCAAAGGAAATTGACAAGCGCACTTTCCTATTTAGCATCCAGCCCTGTGCTAATCAGGGCGGTCTTGGAGGTGTCACCGGTTTCGAGGTTGATGGCTTTGGAGTCCATGTCGTTTGCCGGCTTGACCTTGGTAGCTCCTGACTTATTCTTTGGAATTTCGAGTTCTGTAGGGGAGAGCTTCTTTGAAGCGGCGAAGACTTGTTGTATTGAATTGGGCACTTGAGTAGTCGTGGACAATTCGACGGCTTCGGTGTCGCACTCGTATGATTTCTTCAAGTCTTCGCGGAGGGAGAGGACTCTCTTAGGTCCCAGTATCTTGAGTATTAAGTACACATAATGCGGGATGGCCATGAACTTGGGCAATGCTGGCCTTCCAAGGATGGCGTGATGAGAAGTCTCAAAGTCTGCCACCTTGAACCGGATGTACTCGGTCCGGTAGTGCTTCTTGGTCCCAAAGGTAACTAGTAGGACTACTTGTCCAAGAGGTATAGTTGCGTTGCTTGGGACAATCCTGTAGAATGGAGAGCTCGTCCGGGTAAGCATTTCTATGATGTTGAGGCCCATCTTCTTTAAAGTCTTGGTGAGCAGGACGTTGAGACCACTACCGCCATCGATGAGTACCTTGGTAAGTCTGGAGCCAGCAACACCTAGGTCCAGGACGAGAGGGAATCATCCCGATTCTGAGAAATTTGTCCACTGATCCTTCCTGGAGAAGGTAATTGGCACCTCAAACCACTTAAGAGGTGCTGGGATAGTAGGCTCAATGGACATGATTTCCCAAAGTACTAGCTTTTGAGACCGCTTGGAGGCGGTACCTGGGATTCCACCAAAAATGACGTTGAGAGTCTTGGATGGGGTCTGAAACTTGCCCTCGCCGTCTTGGCCTTCGTCTACCTTGGCTTTTCCCTTGTCATTGGTGCTCAAGGGTTCTGGCAACTCCTTCATTACTCTGCGTAGGCTGTAGCAGTCTATCGCAGGTGCCACAGGCATTGTTTCTTCAGAAGCTTGCTGAAAGTAGGCCTGTATTCATGTTTGCTGGATCCTTTCTTGGCCAATTGCAACATCACTACGACAATGTTGTCTGGCTTGCACTTGCGGTTTTGACCTCTCGAGTAGTTACTTCGATGGTCACCATTATGGTTCTTGTCATGGTCCTGTCCGTTGCCTTGATTGTTGTTGTGTTGGCCTTGATTGCGATTCAACTCGAACCTTTCGATCTCTTTATCTTCTTCATCTGCCCAAGATTGTGCCATGGTTTTGAGTGATTTGACATCTAGAGGATGTCGTCTGCTGAAGTCCTGAAACATGCGGCGATCGTAGAGACTGTTCTAAAAGCAGTCAATTACGTCTTCTTTTGAGATGTCTACGATAGTGGCTTTCTTGTCAAAAAACTGATGCAGGTAGCTTCTCAGAGTCTCGTCTCGCCGCTGTTTGACTTGTGCCAAGTCGATTCTGTTGCCCGAACGCTGCATTGCTCCCGCGTAATTATTGGTGAACGCCTTCTTCAGGTCTTGCCAAGAGTCGATCGAGTTTGGCTTGAAGGACTCGAGCCAAGTTAGTGGTGCAGTTTCCATGCATATGGGAAAATATATGACTTTTGTGTTATCAGTGCCCCCTATAGCTTGAATTGACAGTGAGTAGCATCGCAACCATTGGACTGGGTCTTGCTTGCCATCGTACTTGGAGATACCCAGAGGTGTGAATTTATTAGGTAGGATAGTCTTTCTGACCCGACTTGTAAAGGTGGGGGAAGCTGTCATTGTCGTCGCCCCTGTAATCATCTTCGAGTTCGCGTTCATGACGCCGTCCATTGATGATGTTTCGGGTGTCGCGATTGCTATTTATCTTTTGTCGGAGGTCCTTGATGTCATGTGCGGGTTTGGGGTCAGCTCTACAGTGGCGGCGGCCTCCCGTAGAAGTTGTCTGACTACCCTATGGTATATCTCTATTCTGTCTTGGGCTTTCAATTGCACCCCAGTTATGTCTGGCATCCTCATGTAGTCGAACTGAGGGTCCTGCATGGTCTCTGTGGCTACTGCCGTGTTGACTTCACACCGATGGGGTATGTGATATTGAAGGAATCGGGTTCTGCCTATTGAGTAGTTCGTAGGCATGTTTCGCTAACTATGATAATACTATGGTGTACTTGTCTTGTGGCATGGCGCGAGTGATGAGGTCAATGGAAGCGACAATGGTGAGGGGCGTTTGGTGCTGCCACGTTTGCACTACCTCAAAAGCTTTGTCTAGGTTGGTGATCGGGAGCTGACTTGCCAATTGTCGGTGACGTTCTGCTCTCGATGCATTCCTTGCTCGCCGTCGGGTTCTCTACCTTTCGGTTTCTTCCTCGACGACGTTGGCAGAGAGTTCATCCTGTGAGACATGATCTGGGTGACGCTCCTGGCAAGAATTCCACTCTGGTTGTCGTTGATCGCCGTCCTCCCCATCACCCACTGTGATAAGAGCAAAGAGTTCTCTGTCTGGAGAATAGGTACCAGAGCTCGAGGTGATGACTTCTATGGAGCCATCGTCTTCATGGAGAGGGGACAAGGGTGTTCCCTCCTGGTACGGAAGAATGTTGAGGTGGGCGATGAGACGTGATTCGTTGTCTTGGGCAAGAAAGGACGGCTTAATGTCTGGCCAGTAGACGAATCTTCCTTGAGGTGTTGAAGTAATCACTAGGCTCTGCTGTGGACCTGATAAAGGGGTCTTCTCAACAAAATCTGAGTAGAGATCAAAATCACGGTCCTCAAGCACCTCCAAGTTAGATTGCAATTTGGACAGGGTTGATTGATGGATAGAAATCGCGTTACGAAGTCCAAACGGGAATTGACTCGGAGTTTGGTTTGATTCACACGATGGCCAGATTGCCTGCTCATGGGGATCAATTCGAGTGGATGTAGAGCTCGAGTTGTACTCGAACTCGCTTCTAGTTAGATCGAAAAATTTGTTCTCGATAAAATCCTCCGTGGCTTGATGACGAAGGTTGATGTTGTGGAGCTTCTTCTCCGGAGCCTTCGCGATGTAGCGGTGGAAGTTTCCAGCGCCGTCTGTGATGCAAACCCAGGAGCCAAAGATGAACGTCGTGCCTGCTATGAACGCGACTGCGGGCTTGATGATCACTTGAGCCATTGAACTTGCAAGGGGAGTTTTGGTGACTGCCCCTACCTGGTGCGCCAGCTGTCGGTGTTTAAACCCAGCAACCTACCAAGGGAGTACCCAAGGTAGAGTTTTAGTTGGTGGGTGTCGCTGAAATCAGGAACTCGATGGTGTACGTAGGCACGCGATTTAGATAGGTTCGGGCCGCTAGATCACGTAATACCCTACGTTCTGTGTGTAGCTTGCTCGTATTTGATTGAACTTGTCTGGAGGGGGTCCATGCCCGCCCTTGTATGCCGGGGGAGCAGGGTTACAGGTCGGTTGTCTTACAAGAGTACTAGTCGGATTCGACCAGAGAATTCTGTTCCGACTAGGAAGAGTAGTTTCCTTGTCCTCGACTAGTCCTTTGGACTCCATGTAGACTACGTCGTCCTGCACTATAGCCTCGATGTCTGATATATGTCAGTGTATAGCTCCATATGTGGATCTATCCAAACATTCTGGTGGGCTCATAGATGTATGTACAACATTGATGACGAGGATAGGGTTGAGAATTTGTTTTGGGTGGATGGTGTAGCAAGGAAGTTGTATGAGCTCTACGACGATTGTATATCTTTTAACACAACATATTTGACAAATGCATACAATATGCCATGTGCACCTTTCCTAGGTAAACAATACCCTCCCCCTTCCCCCTCCTCCAATCTCCTTAGCTCTAAATTTGCACATGGCATGACTAAACGAAACTTAAGTTGATGTAGTTGAAAAAAGACATGCCATGACGGACTTGCTGTGTGACTGAACATAAGTTGCTACTTCAAATATATACAAAATGATAATATGATTGCACATAAGTTTCTGCTTCTGAAATAAAAAAATATTGCTACTTGCAAAATATATACAACTTAAGTTTTGGTGGTCAGCTCTAATTTGTTTTTTGTTCAACAAAATTTCAGGGATTGATAGGAATGGCTTAAGTATACAGCTGGGTTGTAGGTCTTGAGAAATGAGAAGACCGATGGGTTTATATGGGTGTTTACTGAATTCAAGAAAGTGATGGGTGGGAAAGATCCTGTTGTTGGTGTTTTGACCCGGCAACTTACTGAGGAAGGTGCCCGAGGTATTGTTCTGGTTAGTAGGGCTCGTTGAGATCAGGAACTCGAAGGTAAACACAGACACACAATTTAGATAGGTTCGGGCTGCTAGATTGCGCAATACCCTACGTCTATGTGTGTTGGTTGGATTGAATTGCTTTGGAAGGGGTCCCTACCTGGCCTTATATTGCCGGGGTTAGGGTTATAGGTCGGTTGGTTACAAAAATATTAGTCGGATACGACTAGAGGAGCTCTACTCTTATTACAACAAGTACTTTCCTAATCCTTGACTAGTTTCTATCTTTCCATGTAGACTATGCCGCCCTGCGCCATAGTCTCCATGTCAGATGCATTTTGGTGTCTAGCCCTATATTTAAGGACTATCCAAACCTTCTGGTGGGCCCATAGATGTATGTACGACAAGCCCCCAAATACTTTTTAGTCAAATATAGTAGTTCTGAGTACTTTTGTAGACTACACCGACTAGTTTTGGTGCTCTTCGAGTACTTCGTCTGGTTGAATCTTCAATGGTTCCCGAAAACTGACATGTGTCTAGAATGTGCTCAAGCGTCATTTAATTTTAGTCTTCTATCTTTCAACCTTGAATTTTATACATATGGAGTAGCCCCCCGAGCCGCGCCTTAGGTTGAATCGAAGAATCAGGCAGAGGGTCAATCCGTAATTTGCATCACTTTCCCCTTAAAATCCGGAGAAAAAACTTTTTGTCGATGGACACGTGGCACATAGCCCCCGAGCCTTTGGCCGACTAGTTTGGTGGGTATAAGGGTCAAACTTTGGTCAACGTGACTATCTGTTGAAGGAAATCTTATCTTCTACGAAAATAAAGGTAACTGCCAATCAGGTTTCCTGATTTGAGGGAATCCTTTAAATCAAAATCCCTTTAATTGCACAGTTATTACTGTGCTGCTATTATAAATGATGGAGGAACTTATCCCTTCTATGTTACCCTTGCCATTTGCCTTTCCAACTTCCGCACCTGAGCCCTAGCGCCGCCACTGCCCGATCTCCGAGCACTAGCACCACCATCCCCCACCACTCAGCCCCCAAGCGTATGCGGTAGAAAAAGCTCGTGACATCAAGGATGGGGAGAAAAACTGCTGTTGTTAAGCCTACCGAGGGGGAGAAGAAGAAAAAAAGGATCTAGCAAGGGAAAAAAATCTTCAGTTGCCGGTGCCAAAGTCCGGGAAAATCGATTAGACCGTGCCACCAACTCCCGCTTGTGCTTGGAAGTGGTCATCCTTGAAAGAGGAGGGGATCAAGGCGCTTGTGGCCTCTAAGCTGCTCCAAAATCAAGACTTCATCAGTTGGAGATCCGCCTAGGGCAATCCGTGGCCATTGGAGGAACACCCCAATGAAACGGTAATTTTTGCTCCATTGAGTGCGGCATTGCATTGCCATCTTCTAATTTCTTCCGAGGTCTTCTGGATTACTATAAGTTGGAGCTGATTCATTTGAACCCTAACAGTATTCTCCACATTGCCATTTTTGTTCACTTCTGCGAAGCCTTTCTGAATATCAAGCCTCACTTCCAGTTATTCCAGAAATTTTTTCCGTGTAAAGCCGCAATCGATGAGGGAACACACTCTAGTAGTTGGAGGCGCTGGTATCCAGATGCGGGAGAAACTCATCAACTCGTATCTGGATTATGAGTTGATAGACTCTAATGCTAGGTGGAAGGAAATATGGTGCTACATTGGCAACCACGATTCAAAACTAACCAAGCTGACAGGACATCGTGTGACATCCCGGCCCAACTAAGGATGAATTGAACCCACTAGAGGACCATGTGAGCGGCATGTCATGTGTGTGGATAATAGTCCCGCCTTGCTTGTTGAGGGTAGGTTTCACCAAGTGCCAAATGCATTGCAATCCCCAGGTTAACTTTTTTATGCGAAGTGAGGACGAAAGCGTAAGCAGGGTTGATGCGAGTGTGTGTTTTACTCTACGTGCGAGTAGGACTAAGCCATATTTGGGACTGGGCCGTTACACATCGCCCCTCCTGGAATAGCCGGTGGCTTTATGAGCCAACACATGGGGATTGCCTCCAACTACCCGATCTCATTGATAGAATAGCCAAGCTGAAGCAAGAAGGGCTCACTGGAATTGGAGTAACCTTCAGTTTTATGAAGTGACGAATCCAGTCCTTTTACCAGTGATGCCACTGGGGCTATGAGTATACTGGTGTTAATAATCCATTTAGACTGTCTCCTGATGAGCTCAGTACAGATGAAATTATGGTGAGGCTGAATCAGATGTTCAAGAACGTGGGCAAGATCCCCACTATTGTGCGGGAATTCAGTGCCGCCAACCCGCCAAAGCCTGTAAGTACCCGTGGCCGTAGCCCCCAAGTACTTCTGTGAAGTTGTTGGGTTTGTTAACTTGTTTTTTCTTTGGAGGAAGATGTCGGCTTGCACTTCTCTACTCCTCCTCCTCCCGGATCGGACGTTACTTGCGAAGCTGCTCCTCGCGTGTATATGGCGGAGAGCACAAAGAGTGATGATGACCAGGAGGAGGAGGTACTCGAGTCCTCTAGCAGCACTAGCTCTGACGCTGCAGATGAAGTCAAGGCTCAGCCATCTGCTAAGGCTAGGTCTTCCTCAGGAGCAAGGAAATGCTCGGCTGCTGACGAGTTGGAAGCCACAATGCCTCCGCCATCGAAGAAGAACTGAACCATTGCTGCGAAACGGCCCGTGAAGAAGTCTATCACTGCTGAAGATGTGCCTCCCGCGGTAATTACTTATGAGGAAGGACAAGATCATGAGGATCGTGTACTCCCAGTAGGCGATTCCAATGTCACCACCGTGCCTACTTAGGATGACATTGGTGGTTTGCAGGTACTCGAGCCAGTGACGGATGCTGAGAAGGTGGCTGCTCTGGCTATGCAAGATAGGTTACCGGTCATTGAGGAGGTGATCAACATTGAAGATGATCCGGAGCCTCCTATTGCTGTTGATAGCAACATATCTAGATTGGTGGTGGACCCTGTCGGCGCAAGAACAACTCGAACAGTAGATGCAGTGGCTAAGGCTGGCAATGATCGTGCTGCAACCATTCAAGCTGCGCCAAAGAGACCATCTCCTACCATCAAGCTGTTGCGCCTTACAAGAGAACCCTCTTTGAAGTTGATGAGATCTACAAGGTATGTGTTGCTGCTTCTTTGAGTACTAATGGTAGCTTATGATCGACTTGTTGTGTCTCTAAAGCTTTGTCTTATGCAGGAAATCCTCTAATATGGACCTTGGAGGGCCTAGCTTGAGGCCCGTTACTGATGACGGTAGCCTCTCGGTCCAGGTTGTTGTCCCGGCCCAAGTAAGTCCATAGCCAGAGAATCAGCCTGCGATGATGAGTAGTACAGGTGCTGTGTCTTTTGTAGCACCGTTGATGCGAGATGTCATATCATCTTTGACTGACGTTGTAGTGCCAGCCCCCGAGCGACAAGTACCTGAAGAAGTGGCGGCGACTACCTCTGGCATCGTGGCTACTCTCATAGCCCCCGAGCCAGAGATGGAAATTGAAGCGGTGATAGTTTTGGAAGTTGTGCTAATGCGTCTTTCGAGCCAGGTCTATCGACAAACCTTGCCGTGGTTCCGCTTAGCGCAACTGATTCCGAAACTCGTGCGGACCCTCTATCAGGTGGAGAAATTCATCTTGAAGATATCCAACTGATCAATGATCCTTTGCTGCACGTGGATGCAGTTGCTGGAATGATGGAGATGCACCACCGTATTGGTGCTTACATAGAGCTGTGCTTGATCCTGCTTCTTCCATTGATAGATAACTTGAAATTAGTACCTATGCCTTGATACGAGTACTTATTGTGTGGCACAGGATGTCATCAAATGCTCCCACCGCAAGTCTCAGATGCTTAAAGGCTATGGGGATAGAATACTCCATGCTGAGGCCCTTAAAAAAGAACTTGCCAAGGAGAGGGAGTACTCCTCCCGACTGCTGATGAAGTATGATGGAGCTGCCGTTGAGTATTGTAACCGCATCCAGCAGCTTTTCAAGGGGTGCAACAAGTCATTGAACCAGCAGATCAAAGGTAATTGCTCTCCTTGTTGGACTCCGAGTATTGATTCTGTTTGTAATATTGATCCTCTTGTGTATGATTGGTGCAGCGCTCGAAAAGTCAAATGAAGATCTCCAGAGACAAGTCACAGATTGGAAGAACATGCATTACCATGTAGCTGATCAGCATGATAAGCTAGTATTAAAATATGAAAATCTGGAGCATCACTTGGAGAAAGAGAGAAAAATGCGCGAAGATGGTGAAGTTGACTTGGTCAATGCCATGAAGACCATGCGTGAGACTGAGATGATGATGGCGACATCGACTTTGAGCAAGATTTTTGAAACTGCCCAGCCAATTGCGGGACATGATTGAGCCACGAGTTGAGGGTGTGGAGTCCCGTTCGCTTGAAGATATACTCAAGGATGTGTTGGAGAAGCTTTCTGGCTACATTCAGAAGATGGCCAAGTCAATCTCCTAGCAGGTGTTGAGCTTCGTGAAGTCGTTCTACCCGAAAGCCGATTTGGCACCCATTGTTGAGGGCTTGGCGGACGACTGTAATGATGAATCTCTTCAACAATATATGCGGGAGATGTCCCCAATTGCTAAAGAAATGGCCAAGCAATTGAACCTTGAGTAGATCTGTATCAAGTAAACATTAGTATTGTAAAGAAAACGATTATGGATGCTTGATGTGTAATATATAATGTAGTCTTTGCGTAATTATTTTTTGTTTTGCGACTTGTTATTTTTAGTGCTTCTCACAATTAATCCTGATGCTTGCTCATACGATTAATGTGAGTGTTTGCGCACAAGGCTTGCTTTGTGAGCCTTATCAGATGCATATTGTAGAGTACTTTAAGATCGCATTATCCTTTTGTGGGTTGCTAGTACTTAGGCTATCTGGTAAGTAGACCTCTGGGCGAGTGGTCTCTTCAGGGTTTCGTTGACTAGAGCCTATCTTTGCAACCTCTCTGGGTTGTATTGATGTTGTGTTCTGGAAAACCTGAAACTGCGAACTTGTTATTACAAGCCGCAACTAGATAGATTTGTCTAGTGAATAGTTACTCAAGTAGTTAATTAACTCCAGAGGTACTGATGGCCTATTTGTTGCAAGCCGCTAAGGGACAAATTTGTCCAATGAGTTAACTAACTCATGAAGTTTACTACGAACTTACTTTGCAAGCCGTGATTGGACAATTTTACTCAGTGAGTTGAATAACTCATTAAGATTTTGCAGACTTGTTATTACAAGCCGTATTTTATTCAGTGACGCTTATGTCGTGGGTTTCTTTTTCCTGTTGCTCTTCTTCTTTCTTGTCTAGTAGTGAGAGCGAAGAGTTCTCGTTCTAGGGAATAGCTTCCCGAGCTTGAAATGATGTCCTCCGTGGTGCCGCCTTCCTCGTAGATGGGTGACAGAGGAGCTCCCTCTTGGTACGGGAGAGTGTCAAGGTAGGCGATAAGGCGCGAATCATCATTTTTGGCAAGAACGGGTGGCTTCATGTTGGGCCAGTAGATGAATCTGCCTTGGGGAGTTGATGTGGTTACCAGGCCTTGATGTAGACTTGATAAAGAAATCTCCTAGTCTGGATCCGAGTAGTAGTCGAGATCCTCAATTGTATCCGTATCGGATTTTGATCTAGATAGGACCGCCTGATAAACAGTGGTCGTGTTGTGGAGTCCGAATGGGAACTAACTCTAGCGATAATCCGACTAGCACGATGGCTTATGTGCCGGCTCGTGCAAGTTAATCCGACCGGCGGAAGAATTCGAGTTGTCCTCGGATTTGTCCCCCAGCCTCTGGCTAGGTCAGAAATTGAAAATTCACCGAAATTCTTGATGAGACCCTCTAGAGTTTGGCGCTGGAGCTTCATGGTTTGCTGCTTCTTCTCCGGGGCCGACGCAATGAGGTGGCGGAAATTTCTAGCGCCGTCTGCGATGCAAACCTAGGAGCCGAAGACGAACATCGCGCCTGCTTCAAACATGATGATTGGCTTGATGATGACTTATGCCATCGAGTTCGCTAGTGGATTCTCGGCGAGACCCTCTACCTAGCGCGCCTACTTTTGGTGTTTAGACCCAGCAACCTACCGAGAGGGGTCCCTGAGGTAGTATTTTGGTTAGTGGGGCTTGTCGAGTTCAGGAACTTGAAGGTAAACATAGACACACAATTTAGTCAGGTTCGGACCGCTAGATTGCGCAATACCCTACGTCTTGTATGTTGGTTGGATTGAATTGCTTTGGATGGGGTCCCTTCCTCATCTTATATTGCCGAGGGCATGGTTATAGGTCAGTTGGTTACAAGAATACTAGTCGGATATGACTAGAGGAGCTTTACTCTTATTACAACAAGTACTTTCCTAATCCTTGACTAGTTTCTGTCTTTCCATGCAGACTATGCCACCCTGCGCCGTGGTCTCCATGTCAGATGCGTCTCGGTGTCCAGCCCTATATTTAGGACTGTCCAAACCTTCTGGTGGACCCATATATGCATGTACGACAACTGTGACAATCATAACTAACCAGGACCTTGCAATGAAAGCTACTATTGCAGAAGTTTTCACCACATCGATGCATAGGAATTGCAGGTGGCACATCATGGAGAATGCTAGCAAGATCATGGGTTCTTTTTTGGATGGAAAGGAAGATCTATCTAATGACTTCAAGGATTGTCTTGATAACAGCTGCTCGCCAAGAGAATTTGAGGGCAAGTGGCAAGCCATGTTGGATAAACATGGCTTGAATGATGATGAGAGATTCAAGCATCTGTATGGATTGAGGGAGAGCTGGGTCCCCGCTTATTTCATGCATTGCTTCTTTCCATTCCTCCAGACCACAGCTCAAAGTGAAGGCTTCAATGCTGCCTTGAAGCGCTATGCGAACCCAAAGCAATCAATTTTCAACTTTGTTCAACAGTACAGGAAGATCCAGCAAAGGAGTTTTGGCAAGCAGGACTTGCATGAGGCAAAAATGGTTGCAAAAGTTGCCCACTACTTGACAGGTCACCCAATGAGCACCAGATGAAAGAAATCTACACAAGGCAGCTGCTCAACGTGTTCCAATATGAGCTCCAGCTACTATATTGTTCGCATTGAGGGGGATGACCTGATAGATGTTCCATACAAACGTTGTAGAGAGCTGCTATACGGCACTAGAACATTCAGGGTCACAATAGCTAGATCTGAGGGGGCGTATAGCTGCACTTGTTGTAAATTCTAAAGGGATGGTGTGCTGTGTTGCCACATCATAAGGCCTTTGATGCACTTGTTGTTCGTGAGGTTCCTAATCGGTACATCTTACCAAGATGGTCAGTTGAGGATGTGGATGAGGATGATGTGGGAGTTGATAGTGAGTCACTGCAAGCACAGAAGCTTACAAGCCAGGGGAAGTATATTGTTCGTTATAGCAGGATGTGCAACAACTTTTCAAAGATTGTGAGACCATTCATGGGGGACAATGAGGGCTACGGCGTTGTTTCAAAACATATGGATGTGATGCAATGTGAACTTGTAGCATTGAAGAAGAGGTGAGCGTCAAGTCTTGATTCGGGGCTGCAATCCGAGCAGGTTGATGTTGAGCAATCAACTAGTGTTGCAAGCTCGAGGCCGCTCAAAAAGCAATGCAAGAAAGCAAGTGCATCTACAACCCAAGGAGATGCTGCTGTGGCTTCGCAACTTTCTGGTATGTGTCATAGTGTATTCAACTATGATGCAAGTTATATTCATTTGAGCTGGCAACTTTCTGATTGATGAAAGCAACTTATGTAGACTTATGTAGCTGTAGATTGAAAAATGATGGAGACTTATGTAGCAAAGTGTTCTTTTTATTGCAGCATCGCTTGGTGGTGATAAAATGATCAAGGACCCACCGATAACAAAAAGGCAGGGGCATCCAAGATAAAAAAGGTGGGTTGGACCTCGTTCCACCAACGAAGAAACCATGTGACTATTGTGAATCTATTGAGCATACTACAGCTAGATGCCTGTCTAAGCCGCGAAGGAGACGTACAAAGGCACTTGCTGATAAACAAATCAAGCAGGATTAGTGGTGTAGGGGGTAATCTGTAGGAAAAATTTTGATTGTTAATTTATGAAAAAAAGGAATCAATGCATAGGAGATTTTTTTAATTAAGATTATATATACACATTGTGGCGACTTGCGGTTGCAAACACTGTCAACAAAAAAAGTTTTGAATTTTGGGTCAGGCCAAAAAATGTGGCAAATTATGACTTGTGTAGTAGCAACCCAGCTTGGCCAGGAGCAAACACTATTAGCGCTCTTGTGTTTTTCGCAGGAGCGAGCAAACAGCAGTGCGATTGAGACTTGTCTCAGAAAAAAAGAAAAGTAGAGATTGCCTTCTCACTCCCAACAGGTCAGCACAATATTGCTGCCGTTGCCCCCTTTTTCACAAGAATTTCTATCCAGCCATTTCCAAAAATCTGAAAAGGCAGTTGCATACCATCCCAGCAAAAGAATACACCGAAAAAACAAAGAACTGAACTTGCAGACAAGGGACAACTTTTGCATTCAACAACTTTTTGAATTGAGTGATTCGACTAGTGCTGAATTTGTCAGATAATTCCACTAGTGTCTGATTACATCTTGTTTTTTTATATATTACACCGAACAGAAGTGGTTTATTGACACAGCTACACAGAAAGTGATTCTCCTTGGAAAAGAAAGTGTTGCTCCTTGGCTAAATCTCAGCTGTCTTTGAGCTTCCCTCTCTGTTGGGAAAGAAAACGAGAAAACTTGTGACCTAACAGAGTTTCGGATTCTTGGAGCAGAGCTGAAACAGGCACATTTTTTAGAGGGGGCACAGCAAGCTTACTCTTTTAAGTAGTGGATGAAACACACCCCTCCAGTCTGCTATGTTTATAGGGGCGTTGATCCATTCCCAAAGCACAGCCTTTCTCAATTTGAACTCATCGTATCCTATAAACACGGGCAACTTACTTCCATCCCAATATTGTATTGCCTTGATTGTGAACAAGCCACAGTCGTGACTGGAATGGATTAAAAAAAGAATTCTAAGATGATGGAAAAACAGTATGTGAGCAATGACATCAGTTATGGAGTTGCTCTCATAAAAATGTGGTTGAAAAACTATGTGCTTACATTCCAAATTGCTTGAATCCGGCAATGAACTCTAGCTGAAATGTGAAAATCAGCGTTGCCTGGTGCCCTTGCTGAGTCAATGATCTGGAACTTCTTGGCTTCCAGGTTTACTGCGATTGTAAACCAGTGGCCGTCTGCGTCTGGTACTTTGTCATTTTTTTGGTGGATTGGGAATAATATCTGTGAAATGAAATCGTACATATTATTTAGGCAGCATTAACAAGTTGTAATTTTCAAGGGGAAAATAAATTCATGTTCAGCGCAAAAAGTTACTTTACCATGTCATAATCTGTGTTTAGGAAGTCAAAGGCCTTCTCTACCAGCTTGTCATACATTCCATTGGTCATCATTTTTATCTGCCCCATTAGCAAAAAGAAAGGAAAAAAAG
This sequence comes from Setaria italica, assembly GCF_000263155.2. NCBI lineage: Eukaryota > Viridiplantae > Streptophyta > Magnoliopsida > Poales > Poaceae > Setaria > Setaria italica. The sequence continues at coordinate 25,625,361 of NC_028454.1, forward strand.
CTGAAAAACATGTATGTGATGTTGCTATTCCTGAGATAAATATAAATCAGAAAAGAGGAAAAAAGGCGGTAAACAATTAAAAATTTACTCAAACCCATGGAGACATAATCTTTTTCCTCTTTTGCTTTGGGTCATTTGAGAGCACACAAGTTCCCATGTGAATTGCGTTGGTGTTTAAGGATCTGTTCATCAGCAAACTTCTTGCTATTTCATATGCACTGACAAAAATTTCTGTGGATCTGAATAGAATTGGGTTGCACCAAAAGTCATGCAAAACAAAAAGAGAAAAAAGGGGGCATTTCTCAAATAATTTGCCGCGAATTTGTAAAAGGAAAAACACAAGTAACAGAAACACCAGGGTACCTCAAGTCAGGTTCATATCTTGCCCTGTCGTACTTGGATAATTCAGTGTACAGTTTGTCCTCTTCAGGCCTTGGTGTGTATTTGAGGATATGCTCATCACATGGTTCGTCATCTTCATGTGTTGGTTGTTCAGTGGTTTGTTCTCTTGTCTTGTTACTTGAAATTTCCATTGCTTGCTCATAAGCCTTGTTGATCATTGACTCAGTGATTTCTCCTGATGATTTAGTTGGACTGTTTTCCTGGTTGTCGTTGAAGCCAAGGGAGAAGCTTGGTGCATCTGGTGCATCCTTGAATGCTTTGCTCTCCTTGATTTTAACCTGAGATCAAGAGCCACACAAAAAAAGAAAACATTTTAATATCTTGAAATTTTTTTTAAAAAAACACATGTTGCTCTGTGAAGTTGTGTTGCTGAAAAATTACATCTGATGACGTTTGAAGGGTGTTGATACACTCTCCCGCAGCTGCTTGTGTGGTCTTGGCAAGTTGCTACATATATGTGAACATAACTTGTTAGTATTCTTACAAAAAAGTTACTAGGCGCAACAAAACAAATTGTGTAGAGGGGCGCCCCCGAATCCTTTTTGGAGTTGTCTTCTATTTGGTGCGTCTTTTCCACTCCTGTTGCTGTCTTTTCTTTCTGCTTCCGTGTATATACTACCGTCCTTGCAGCAGTTGACTCTTGATTCTCGCTATCATTTGAGGTTTCCTTGTTTTGCCCGGCTGCATCCGCACCTTGGTCCCCTTCGATTTTGTTGTGTGAAAGTGGTGGCAGTTCACCGACAACCTTGACTTCCTTTGCAAGTTGTTTCCTCAAATTTAAATTTGTTCTCCGAGCACACCTCTTTACCCTTTCTGGTTTGACTAGCATATCTTAGACTATCTTAGCTTGAAACTTCTCAACTTGTTCCTTGAGTTTCAGATTCAGTTCCTCAGCCATTGTGTCCACATCCTTCACCTTTTCAATCTCTATCTCAGCAAATTGGGCGAGCATTTTTCCCGTGTCAAGCTTTGGCCTTGTCTCTAGAATTTCTAGAGGTTCAAAGACCTTTTGATTTGCAATTTCCTTCGTAATAGCTCGCTGTTTTGGTGGTGTGCCCAATAACTCAAACATTGACATGCCCCAAACAATCCTTGTGCATTTGCAGGTGTTGGGGGTGTCAGATCTTCGTAATACTCATTGCAGCTGTTGGAAGCTTCGCCATTGCTGTGACCTGGTGTCCCCTGATTTTTATCGTTGTCCTCCTTGAACATATTTACTGGTGTGGGGTGTGTGTCTTCCTGCCCTTCAATTGAGCACTCCTTTGACACATTTTGTAGACCATCTACCTTGGTGCTTATATCAGCAGTGATGGCGTCGGTGTGAGCTTCTTTGTCGCCATCTATAATATCATGCCCTTCATGGTTGCACCCTGCCAAAAAAATATTTTTAAAGGAAGAGAAACACAATTAGTGGAAAAATATAAGTTGCTGCTACTAATTTGCACATCACAAACAACAAAAAAAGAGATCAACAACCAACACCGGAAGAATGCTGCGCAAAAACATAAGTTGCTGCTACTGGTAATACATAAGTTGCCTCTACTAGTAATACATTAGTTGCGCAAAAATCCACCATCAGGAGAATAATTTGCTTGAGCAATGACACATGCAGAAAAAGCAATGACACATTATAGAGAAAAGTGACTATTCGCAATGGTGGGACAATAAAAGCTTGCTATGAATACTAGCAAATTACACTAACTGTGAGTAGTTTGCTGTCTTGCTATTTTGCAGGAAACCTTATTAAAATTGAACCTGTGGTGTGTCAGGGTCACGTGCAACGTTTCTAAATTAAACATATCGACAAAGATTATAGCTAAAACTCTTCGCACAGCTATTTAGCTACCAATCAAATTATATATAGCAACTACCGGCTTCCATTGACAAAACCATACTAATCACGAATAAATGAGGCACTAAGTGGAAGGACATATAGAATCTATGATCAATTAGTTAGTGTGTGTTCTATACTTCTATTATACATGGTAACAATGAACTATTTGTGGCTCTGACCGTTTTGATGGCAGCCATAGTGTCAAAACATTCCAAAACCATACAGCATGATGATAGAACTATTCAGCAAACAATCCAGAAATCAGCATGTCATAGCCTAAACTCTGATTAGTTGTAAGGGGGAGGGGGGTGGGCAGCTGAATTACCTTGTTTTGCAGCAGCAACTGACTGGCTCTGTGATCCAGTAATATCTACTTGTACAGTCTGGGATCCATCACCGCTGTTTGCATTGCTCCTGGATGTGGCTGATGTATCCCTACATGAAAACACACAGATTGGTGTATCCCCTACATCACGCTGAGAAGGAGGAATAAAAAAGTTTTGCTGCGTGTACCTGATAGTGTTTTGGATTATTGTGTTAGTGAACTGTCCTTCCCTAGGAAGGCTATTGTCTTTGCATTCATCTCCATGTTTGCTGGCCTTAGGATCGACGTAATCTTCTAATTCCTTGCTACTGCAGTGCTCATCGTTATCTCCTATGCCCTCGTCAACTTGTGCCGTGGGGCTATCTTCTCTTCTTTTTGACCTAAGCTCATGAGTCCCTCCACTGTCATACTCTGACCCATCATCACACTCCATTCTAGTGCCGGATGGCGTGTCACTTTTATCTTCGAACTCGTCCTCATCTATTGTCTCAGCGTTCTTTGATGGTGCTTTTTTGCTTGCCTTGTTGATCTGCCTTCTTAATCCATGAGAAGTGCTTGGTTGGCCATCAGCAGCGGCGATAATCCATGTTAGTGTGATAACTTGCGCTTGTATGTTAGTGTGATAACTTGCGCTTGTATGTGGGCCAGCATTATGATATGCTTGTCGTTGTTGAAGACCATCCTGACACAAGTTGCGTGTGAGGTTCAGCACAGCTTGGTTGATGGCTGTGCAGCACAGCTTGGTTGATGGTTGTGCTGAAATCACTCAAGACATCCTTGAGAGCCTCTCTGTCCTGCAGCTACATGAGTCGAAAAAGGGCTGTCATTTTACATGTGTCCGCATTTAACTCCAAGAATAGAAAAAAGTGGATGAAAATTAAAAAGAAATTTACCATTGTGATGGAGTTTCCTGGCATGTTTGAATTCACAAAATCATGCACTCTCTGTGGTGGGATTAGCATTAATTGGGTTGAGCTCAAGTGTTCTGGTTTCAGCTGCAGGAAAAAAGGGTGGAAAAAAGGTTAGTGAAAAAATGTTGAACACAAGTTGCTAGTGGTGAATGGCACAAGTTGCTGGTGATGAATATCATAGGTTGCTGGTGATGAATAACACAAGTTGGTAGTGATGAAAAATCAAAAAAAGGTGAGTTGCTGGGCTTACTGGTAATTTGCCGAACTCAGTGTCGGATACCCTGTTCATGGAGCAAACTTTTGTAACAATGGTTCCGATCCAACCAGCAGCTCTTATTTCCTCTTCTTGGTCTACAAGCTGGCCCACTTCAAGCGAATCAGGATATAAAACCTGCCAAAAAAATAAAATTCATTACTTGTGATATAAAAAAGAAGAGGGGGAAAAGTGCAGTTAAGAAAAAGGAGAGATTAGTACACTTACAGTTAGGAAGAAAAGGCACCCCGAAACAAACTTCTTATCACCTTCCTTAAAATCTGTGGGTTCAATCTCTCCATAACTAGCCGGCACCAGTTGTAGCTTGCAATATTTTCTATATTTGCAATTGGATGGAAACCTCGAACGCACAATTTTGTGCTCGATGCGGGCATAGGAAAGTACTGATGGCAAAGATGAGCCAATGTTGGAGCCACTTGACACTGGTGTTGCCCTTCCCTTTTCCTCCAACCATTTTTCAGCTTCAGCAAACGATGGTGCCTTTTGATCCTTCTCATGACCGAACACTTTGTAGAATTCAACAAAAGTGTTAGTGCCACTTTTCTTCTCATAGTCGATGTCATCCTCACCCATTGGTAGACAAAAACTTTGTGGACAGCATGGGCATCAACTTTTATTCTGCACTTGAATGGGACCTCCAGCTCTGATGTCTTTGTGTCAAAAATCTTAATGAGCCAAGCAGACCTTTTCTCTGGTACATAGGTGCATTTGATTTTCAACAACCCTCCAAAACCAACATCTTCAATAGCTTTTTTCGATCATCGTTCAACCCTTGGTTGATGGTGATGAGTTTTCTAACAGAGCCTTTCTTCATAACATCCTGGAAAAAAAATAAAAATGCAATTAAAAAAGGGTAATTCAGTTCACTGCGAGAAAGAGAGTGTGGTATTGGTCATTATTCAACTAACAGTTGCATGGTTGTGTGTATTCCTTGTTTCATTGTTACCTTATCTGGTCGCCTTTTCAGTTGATCACCTTCTTCCATTACAGCTTTTCCCTTAAAATCATTTTCTACATCGTCTGACCCTCCAACCTCTTTTCTCTTCATAGCATTAACAGTTTCATTCTTGATGTGCTCCTGCCTTCTGGTACGTCTGTTTAGTGCTGCCTCTGCAATTTGTGAGTCCTCGGACCTTTCCATTCTTAAGGAAGCCCTGGTCATTCTCCTTGGGGAGGGGGCTGGATCGATGACTTCAAGTTTTCGCTTTTTTGCCATGCTGAAAAAAGTTCGCATAAAGGGTGGATGAAAAGATAATCAGTTACTGCTTATTTCTGGAGAAGAAACACAGTTAAATTGCTACTACCCCCGCTGAACCATGTAGGGACACAGGCCAGCACATGCATACATCAGCTTTACTGCTAGAAAAAGAAGACGTACATGCTGACTGACTGAAGTAGAAAAAAAAAGCTGAACCGCTATGCCTTTTACTGCTAGTCTACTCTGCTGCTGTGCTAGTATATGCTTATGCAGCTAAGATTTCTGAATAAAAAGTTGTTACTTGTGTGCATGAGATTGCTACATAATTTCCTGTTTAAACACAGTACCTGACCAAGTGGTAGAACAAAAACCAGTACGAAAAAAGCCATTTTACATAGAAGCACAAAAACTGAGACTGCTCCCTACCTAGAACAAAACAACAGACATGCATGTGTATTTTTTCTATATTATGGCATATAGCAAACATTGTAGCCACCTTGCACACTAGCTGTGAAAAGGCAAAAATTGGAACCTCATAACACTAAAAACAGTAGACAGGTTCGCAGTAAAATTCTATTAGAAAAAAAACTGTACATGTGGTGTATTTATCTCTGAATAAAAACAGCTACCCTCCACAAGAACAAATTGCTAGTGGGAAAAAATGTACATGTGGTATATGTCTCTCTGCATGAAAATTGCTACACTCCACAAGAACAAATTGCCAGTACGAAAAAAATCCGCGGGAGATGTTGCTAGTGCGTATAATCCAGCGAAAAATCATTCATCAGCATCATCCCCCCCCCCCCCCTCCCTGGGTGTGTTTGGCGCTGAACCCGATGATTGCCCGTTCGATGAGGGATGCGAACGTATGTTCGAGTGGCTTTTGGGACGAGGTTAAAAGTCTCCTCTGAGGTCCTTGAGGGCTTGAACGACTACTCCGCAGTGTTCTGTCTAGAAAGCGCCCTTCACTTGCTGGAACAACATTGATTTGGCTTTCTCGAGTGTGTTGGTCCTCCATCTTCCGGTTTCTTCCTGATACTTGGCCAAGTTCTCGATGGCCTTGATGATCTCAAGCTCAATCATG
>NC_028454.1:25633718-25636206 GCF_000263155.2 Setaria italica
TGCAGTACACGCGCTCAATACGGCGGCACACAGTGTCCATTGTCCTTACGTATCGTAACTTCGAAAAACAAAATCTGCATTAGTCTTAACCTAACTAACCCAACAGTTCTTTCATACACGACTATAAATTCCAGCATGGCATCCGACTCAAGTGCCCACAGATCAATCTGCATCGACGCTGTAACTGCCCCCATGGAAGGAAGCAGCCGGAGTGCGCGCGCCACCGCGGCAGCGGCGACCAAGCAGAAGAAGAAGAAGCAGAAGAACGGGCGGCCGGCGGTGCCGCCGCGTGACGTGGTCCCTTTCGACCGGGTCCGCGGCGGCATCAGCGGCGCGTTGCGCGACCGCCTCGCCGCGCTGGGCGCCACGGAGCCCTCGTACCTCGCGGGGAAGACGCTAATGATGAGCGACGTGCTCAAGAACCAGGCGCGGCTTCTCTTCTCCTGCAAGGGCGAGTCGCTGCCGCGGTGCCCCCTCACGGCCTGCCTCACCGAGCGGGAGGAGCGGTACGTCTGGGACGACGAGGGCGGGCTGCTCGTCACCGCGCTCGACCGCGGCGGCCGGAGCTACGACCTCACCTGCAGGTACCTCGTCTCCAACTCCGGCTACCGCTTCATCACCGGGTGGAAGAAGCTGGTCGGGGAGAACGGCCTGCGCCAGGGCATGCGCGTCGAGCTGTGGGCGTTCCGGTCCCCGCAGCTGCCCAACCGGTACGAGACGAGAGATGGAGGGAAGAAGGTCGCCGTCCGCGAGGAGATCGGTCACCCCGACGGCTCCCTCGGCATGGTCGTGCTGCAATACGACGACGAGTCCGATCCGGAGCGCGGCGACGACGAACTTGGCGAGGTGGTGCCGGTGCAGGAGACGGGGACGACGGGGCAGATGAAGTCTGAGGCGGCGGCGCCAGAGGAGAAGCTAATAGCCAGTGGTGGTGCTGCGTGTGCTGAGCCGGCGGTGACAACGGAAGGGATGGTTGAGAGGTTCGAGGTTAGAATATTCCTTGCAGCGATAGGGCTGGTTATGCTAAAGAGGCGCTATAACGAGACGTAAATAGAATGAGAATGAGGAAGGTGGAAAGCACAAGCTACAATGTTGAAGGAAAAAGTTGTAAAAGAAGCCATTGACGAAGTCACGGAGAGCTTCGAAAACCTGTAAAATTTCTTACTGTTGAGTACATGAGGATGCAAGGATCCACATTAAAAAATTTGTAAAAATTTCCTAGACCCTAGCATTTTTCTGTTGATTACAAGGTTAGTCTTACGCACGCACTCGTACCACTATCAATCAAACAACACTCGCACAACTAAAAGCGCGTGTATAAATATAAATCATGGGTATCATGATTTTCCTAACCCCATAAGTACATTCATAGTCTCATATGCAGTGGCCAGCCTTAGGCCTAGGGGCGGCTTATTTGCTTATCTTTTTTCTTCTTCTTCTCCCTCCTCTTTTCTCTTCTTTTCCTCTCTTTTCTTCTTCTTTTCCCTCCTCTTTCTCTTATTGCTCCTTTCTCTTTGGACCAAAGGATCCAAGAAGTCCATACGTGGCGATGGCGATCCACATCATTTATATGTATAGCAAGAGTATATGGTGATGAAGATATCGTCGGTCGAACCAATATTGAAATAAAGATTCAGTAGGCAGTCCATGTGCAAGAGCTGATCAGTGCCAAGAGCTTGGCAGAGGTCAGACCACTACGGGAGACAGGAACATTGCCGAGTGCCCAGGCACTCGGCAAAGCCCCAAAAACACTCGGCGAACCCTTTGCCGAGTGTAACACTCGGCAATGGGCACACGGCAAAAATCCTGCCGGCAAACAAACTTTGCCGAGTGTTTTTTGCCGGGCACCCGGCAAAAGTTTTGCCGAGTGCCCAAAAAACACTCGGGAACAATTTCAAAAAAAAATAAAAAAAACAGTCACTGGCCGCCGCCGCCGCCACTGCCGGCCACCACCGCCGCCGCCGCCGCCATCACTGGCCCAAGCCGTCCACGCGTGATGTTGCATGCGTCTTGTACGTCATCGATCTCTGCAACTAACTGCGATGCACGGCGGCGTACAGGCTTACCGACGGTGTACTCCATGACGACGGCGACGGTGAGCACGGCCCAAAGGGTGAGCACGGCCCAGAGGGCTCCCCAGACCTTGCCCAGCGCCAAGAGGAGCCCCTCCACGCACCTCACCAGGAACTCGACGTAGCCGCCGGTGCCGCCGCCGCCGGTCGTCACCGCCTGCTGAACCTCCATGGTAGGCATCACCCTCCACCTGGCTCGCGCCGCCATCTCCCTCCCCATCCATGGATCTCGCCGCGCCACTGCCGTCTCCCTCCCCCCGGCCCGTGCCGCCGCTGTCCCCTCCGCCCCTGCCCACGCGCGCCGCCGTCTTCCTCCCCCGGCCCGCGCCGCCGCCGTCCCCTCCGCCCCTGCCCACGCGTGCTGCCGTCTCCCTCCCTGTCTTTGGATCTCGCCGATCGGGGAGGGAAGGGAGTAA
>NC_028454.1:25636714-25642495 GCF_000263155.2 Setaria italica
GGCGGTGGCGGATCCGGGGGCCGGGGCCGGGCGCCGGGCGGCGGTGGGGGGCGCCGGGCGACGGGCGGCGGCAGGGGGCTCCGGGCGGCGGCGGGAGGGAGAGAGGAGGGAGGAGTGAGGAGGGAGTACTGACGGGGGGAGTAGTGAGGGGGCCGGCCGGTCACTTAAGTGCTTGGGCGGCCGGGCAGGTAAGTCGCCGAGTGTCCTAGGGGTGACACTCGGTGAAGGGTTTGCCGAGTGTCTACCCTAGGACACTCGGCAAAGTTATTTTAAAAAAAAATTAAAAAATATCTAACCATTTTAAAAAATTGTTAAAAATTTACATGAAATAATATATATTCTCTATTCACTGTACAAAAAATTTTGTAGTCCAATCAAAACTCGACCGTCATTTCGAGTCTAAATCTTATCGAACCCTCTCAAAGTTACTATTCTTCTTCTGAGATGCTTCGGTTTGTAATCATTGTACATGATGAAATGTGCAAATCCTTCTTAATTTTTTTCCATAGCCTCCATGTATTATATCATCACATCATGACAAATCTCATGATTGCAGACTTTGCTTGTTTTTTTTACAATTTAAAAATACTACTGCCACACGTTCATGGTCGTGTTTCTTGAACAAGATGTTCGAAATTTTTTTTCATTTCATGGGTCAGATCTCAAATTGGGCCAAATAACATGAATATCATTTTTCTTCTCATTTTGTTCCATAATTTGAATCACTTGCAGTTCAAATTTGACTTATACCAAAAATTTCCTTGAAATGCAATTAATTAAATAAATATAGCAAATGAATCCTAAAATATACCAAATTTTAACATGGAGTACCACATGTTGTATGTGGGGAGTAGAAAAAATTTCGTGGTGAAAAGAGGAAAAAAAATTATTTTTTTGCCGAGTGTCAAAAAAACACTCGGCAAACCCCCCTCTTTGCCGAGTGTTTTTTTTGACACTCGGCAAAGAGGGTGGTTTGCCGAGTGTTTTTTATTTGACAGTCGGCAAAGCCCCGATTTGCCGAGTGTTTTTTATTTGTCGAGTATTTTTGGCTTGGCACTCGGCGAAGAGCTTGTTTGCCGAGTGCTCGAAAAAAACACTCAGCAAAAAAAATACACTCGACAATTTCTAGCTTTCCCGTAGTGGACACGCATCAACATTGTGAAGGATGCATAGCAGCTGATGAATGATTTGATGGTTTAGGCCTCAAAAATCATTGGTACAATACGGATGGTCTTCCCCTGTACCCCCTTATGGTCTGCAGTTCATTCCGTTGATGCCTTTGTTTATGACCTTTTTGAGGTTCGTAAGGCAGACTGTCCGCAACCATATAAGGCGGAGGGTCCGCAACTCATTCTGTTGACTTAGTTTGATTATGTTGGTTTTGACTTTTGTAAAGCAAACGGTCCACACTCCAAGGCCGGACAATCCATCATTCTGTTTGAGTTTTCGATCTAATTTTGTGAGTTTGTGCACTTGTGCCCTGACATTTCGCCATGAGGTTCAGATAATCCGCCCCTCTACCAGTCCACCAGTAACTTCCGGATGGTCCGCAAGTTACCATATAGTGATGTCTTGATCATTTTGTCGCAATTCTAGCTAGAGTTTGCTGATGCTTTTTGTGAGATTGCTTTCTAACTTGATTGCTAGGTTTACACTACTAGATATAGTCTTCACCAACATCATATCACCGCTTTAGATGAACAGGCGGTCGTATCCTTTCACCGCCAGATTAGGAGGAAATGGGGCAGCGACCATTGAAACCATCGATGATGATGCTTTTTACTGCCGGTTGGTGGCTAAAACCGGGTGAAAGTATCACCGTCGGTTCTTCCTATCATTCGGTAGAGATACTTGGCACGAACCCGAAAAACGAGTTCAATCAACTTAATTTGTGTCTAGAGTCAAGCCCCCACTCTCTCCTTCTAGCACTAGCACATGCCACTTCGCCTCTCTCCCTCATGCCACACGTACACTTCCTCTTTCCTCTCTTTCACACCTCCCTCCCTCTTTGTCAGGGATAGATCCCTAGTACTCGCAAGGAAGGAAGAAGACAGACTCCTACTAGGATTTCCTTGTAATCCTACTAGGACTCATACCGTTTACTCCTCCTAGGACTCCTTATAATCCGACTAGTTCTCCCACCTCCTGAAGTATGTAAAGGAGGCGAGGGTATCTAAATCGGCAGAAAACCAGAACCACCAACAATAGCCAACAACTAGGCTACTCAACACTCAAGCGTAGGGCGCAATATACAACACCCAAATAGGACGTAGGGTATTACGCTACTCTGGTGGCCCGAACCTATATAAATCCGTGTATTGTGTCCTTGCTTTTACCTTCAAGTTTCAGGTCCGGTGATCCCCCACCGACAAATTGACTATCTCAGATACTCTCTTGGTAGGTTGCCGGTATAAAACACCGACACTCCCTCCCTCCACTTCTTTCTCAAGAGGTCGGCGGATTCGCATCACCTTCCTCTGCCTCTCCTCCCCCTTTTGCGCCGGATCTGTGCCGCCTCTCTCTACCTCCCCTCCACTCCAGATCTAGCACGGTGGGGCCCTGGTGGCACACGGTATGGCGGAGCTCCACCATGCATGCGTGAGGAGCGGCAGGCCACGGGGAGGAGCAGCGTGCAGGCCGAGGTGGGGCGACGATGGCGGCTGGAGGTGGAGGGGCGCAGCGGCCAGAGGTGGAGGTGCACAGCATTGGTTTTATTCTTATTTCTTTTTATTTTTGGAAAAAGGCATCACCGCTAATTACCCATTCGGTGGTGACGAGACCCTATCAACACCAACCCAAATCTAACGGGAGTCCAAACCGGTGGTGATGCATAGTTTGAGGCCGATGGTGATAGGGTGCGGTGCAATAGTGTTAGCAATTTGTCTACAGTTGCGTGCCTTGATGTTGATAGAAGATAGGGTCATACGAGGTTGTTTCCGGGACAGAGGCCACTATTCTCAGCTAGAATTTTTGAGGCTCCTATTTACCCCTCTAGTTGCCGTACTGATCCTTTAGAAAAAATAGCACCGGCTACGCTCACAACCTGCAGGTCTTGGATTCCTTAAGCTGATAAATTGTTCCCTTCACAAAGCCTGCCGGTGTCCCGTAGGTAGATGATAAATGTTTGTGTTTTTGCCTCTTGCAGAGAAAAAATATTGTAGTTATTAGTAGTATATATATAGTCTCTTGGTTCTAAGTATAGCTTTTAATATACACCTAGATATATATTATGTCTAGATACATTTTAAAAATTATGTATCTACAAAAGTCAAAATGAATAGTATTTTGAGACGGAGGGAGTAAGTACGTATACATAATGTTATTTTATTATGTGAGAGTTATTTTTTAAATATAAGAACAATAATGGCTGGCTATATTTCCAAGCATGTATATGATTTGGTTGCAAGAAAACTTCATAGTTGTTCAATAAAATTAGTTGAATTTTTTTGGCAACATAAATGTGATCAGGCACTCCAATTTTCTATGGAATTGTTATGCATTAGTTATTTTTTTTTAAAAAAAAGATATGGCACGCACATACAATTGCGTTACTCCATAGACATATATACCAAAGATCGTACTACGAAAAATGTCAATTGTCAAGAACGCGAGATTATGCACATTAAGCCATCAACTTGCCGAGATTATTATATTAGCACAAAAGGTAGTTACCTCTTACAACTCCAAATAATTACTACATGGTAACAATTGTATTGCGTACGTGGACTAGTCTCTTAGGTACAACATATACAAAGGAAGAAAAGAAATATATGCCTCCATTAGCTATAGGGCCACAATGGATGAAGAGTATAGCCAATAAAGTTGAAATTCTGAACAATAACAAAGAGAAACAAGGAAGAATATGGCAACTAGACAAGTAGAATGAATCAAATTATTTTGTTTTTGAACGAAAAAAAGGAAAGAATAAATCAAACTCTCGTGCTACGGTAGTTCATACTCTGTAGTCTTGCTATACAGGGAGCAGGCCAGGAAATTAAAGTCTTCCATCAATCAAGTTCTCACGTCGGAGGCTCATCCTTGGCGCCACCGAGGCGGCTGGACCTGGAAGTCGCCGGGAACGTGGCCGATCGCAGCGTGTCCCCGCCGCCGGACGACGTGGTGACGGACCTCGGCGAGCCGAAGCTGATCTGGCGCGCAAAGGCCACGACGGCCTTCGCCCACCTCCGGATCTGGTTCTTGAGCTTCCCGGCGTCCACGTCCTTCAACGGCCCGGAGCCGATGCCGCTGAGCTCGAGACCAGAGAAGCAGCGGTCGTACCGCGCCGCCGCCTTCTGCTTACTGTTACCGCTACCGTCGCCGCCCCTGGGCATCCCGTCCTCCTCCCTCACCGCGACGGCATCGCCGCCGTTCTCTCCTCCCTCGTCGACGCGGGCCACGCGGCGCGCCGGCAGTGACTTGCTGCCCACCGACATGGACGTCGACGACGGCTCGATCGACGCGGTCTCGCTCCACTATCTAGCTCTCTGCTGCCGCCGTGAAACTTCTCGATCGGCCGGGGCGGTGCGTGTGTCGCCTGACTTCGCCGCTGGCTATGAGGATCGGCGGCCGGTTCCGTAACGGCTTTTCGTTATGTATATATAGGTTGGAGCACGCGTGTGAGAGCACGGCAAGCGATCGAGCAAGAGGAAGAAGTGCTACTCGGTCGTCTCGCCGAGGCGGCTTGCTTGCTGTGCAGTGACGTGCGTGATACTCCAACTCCGATTCCATTGCCCCGCCGCGTTGTCGTTGAGGCGGACCAAGGCAAACAGTGTTAACTGGTCATCCTTGTGTAATTAATTAATTTTATTTTCATAGAAATACTTGCTTCTACGCTTCCATTATTTTGAGAAAAAAAACATGTGTTCGTCGAAAATGAAAAAAAACATGTATGCACTTAATAAGAAAAATAGGTACTATCCCTCTTTTCGGATAAGTTTGGTTCGTGCTACGCCTGCTAGTTGAATTGTAATCCAACTCTAACCCACATCAATCCACATCCCAACTCACCCCATATTTATATTATCTAAACCAAGCCAATCCACCCTACTTAGTTGATAGAACTCATGGATTTGCTATAAAAAACCATGGTTTGCTGTATAAATCTATGTGCTCATATAAAAAATGTGAGTCTGACGAGTGGGTCCTACGTCAGGAGCCAGACTCTAAAACTAAAATATCGTGTTCACACTTTAAAATTTTAGCGAAATTGATCAAAATTTGTTGGAGATGACAGAGTTTGACAGCCCGCTACTTTGTGCTAAATAGTATGGATAAACATACATTTGGACCCCGCATTAAGAGTTGGACCTTAGAATTAAAACCTCATGTTCACACCTTAAAATTTTAGTGAATTTCATCAAAATTTGTTGGAGATGACTTAATTTGACTGCCCACTACTTTGTGTAAAATAGTATGGCTAAACATACATGTGGGTCCTGCGTCTAGAGCCGGACCCAAGAATTAAACCTCACATTCACATTTTAAATTTTAGCGAAATTGATCGAAATTGGTTGGAGATGACTCAGTTTAAGTGTCAGCTACTTTGTGCAAAATAGTATAGTTATATATATATATATATATATATATATATATATATATATATATATATATATATATACACACACACACACACACACACACACACACACTCTCTCTCTCTCTCTCTCTCTCTCTCTCTATGTGTGTGTGTGTGTGTGTGTGTGTGTGTGTGTGTGTGTGCGAGGGGGGGAGAGATATATATACATATATATATACATACACACACACACACACACACACACA
>NC_028454.1:25642595-25649874 GCF_000263155.2 Setaria italica
ACACACGCGCGCGCGCTCTCGCTCTCTCTCTCTCTCTATATATATATATAAAAAAAAAAAAGAGTCGATGTCTATGTCTCTCTTTATATATATATATATGTATATGTATATGTCTATATATATATATCTCTCTCTCTCTAGCTATCTATCTCTCTCTATTTCTCTCTATATCTCTCTCACACAAAATAAAAAAAAAAAAAAAAAAAAAAAAATATAAATATATATATATTTTTATATATATATATATATATATATATATATATATATATATATATATATATATATATATATATATATATATCCCACGTCAAGAGTTAGACCCTCCTTTTCACACTTTAAAATTTTAACGAAATTGATTGAAATTTGTTAGAGATGATTTAGTTTAATAATTAGCTACTTCATGCGAAAAAAGTATAGTTGGACTTATATGTGGGCTCACATCAAGAATCAGATCCTTAAATTGTTTTACGAATCAAACCAATGCAACCTACTCTAAACCACTCCCAAACTATTTTCTCTTTGGAGGAATCCAAACCAAACCAACCATGAATCAGCCTATTAATAATCAATCTAAACAACTTCCAAAAGAAACTCAATCCATTAAAATCATTAAACCTAATCCAATTAGCAGGAGTGCATGCAACTTAATATATCAGAATAAAAAATCTCGAGTTTAAATCTCGACGGACAAGTGAATTATTTGTACACATCTTTCCCCGTCAACTGAGACTTTTAGGCTAAACATGCAACTTAATATAATGCAGTGAAGCCGAGAAGAATAAGGAAACAAAATGTAATTGCTATCAATATTGATAAATGAATTCTCAGATGAATGATTCACGGGAGAAGGGGAAATTACAGGATTATTTTGTCTCAAAAAGCAGGTAAATATGATTTTTTATGTCGATGTTTTGTAGCGAGGGAAGAAAGAGAGAAACAAAGGGCAGGTTGAGGAAATTTTCACATTTCCAACACATTTGGCACATAACAGGTGGCCTTACGTTCGGTCTAAAAAAAAAAAAACAGGTGGCCTTAAGCACAGAATAGAATGGACCGGGGTCATCCTGTGTCGAAGTCGTAAAAGCACACAGGAAATTAATCACCAACGAGGAACAAGTCCGCGCGCCTGAATTAGCTGGTGCTTCGAGGAATGCCAGCGTCGTTACTGATGGCAATTAGCTGGCCATCTTGTGTTTGATATTTTCAGAAATCGGGACAAAAATCTCGACTATACCTATAATCATACTTATAAACAGGTAAAATCACGCATATATTACGTACTTCTTCAGTTTTGTTCTGTGAGATTTGAGAGAAAAAAATTTAAAAAGACTTTTAAAAAGTGAGTAAGGATTTACTTTTTCAAGCATGGTTGCACATTACTTAACCAATAAGGCACAAGCAATTCAGAATTCTGTCAGATAAACCGCAGCAGTTAGCTATAGGAAATATCAACGGTGTGATCAAAATTGGAAGTGTTACTTCAATTCGAAAAAATGAACTGTATAACAGTCATGATACAATACAACAAAAACTATATACTGAAATCAGAAATTACATCAAAAGCTGAATGATTGTCACCATGATCATTAGCCCATAATTCTCCTCGTTGACACCATCTCAGACCCTACTAATTTACTTTTCATCCCGAGAGATGGGTATCTTTGCGGTTTTCACTAATTAAAAAGGGTACTCCCCAGCTAAACCAGATCACTTCTTCTTTTTTCTGGTCAACTCGAAAACACCCGGGTCAACAGTGCAACTATTTCGACCCGGTTCTGCCCCCTTTTCCTTTTCGATTTGCCCGTTTCCTTGCGCTTCTCTTTCTTGTCTGTCTTGGTTTTATTGGACTACAGTTCACACTGATAACGGCTGCTCCGGACCTCCAGACACCTCGGCATTGATCTGCAGGGGCTCTCTCAATCTCATTGCACACGTTTTCAGAAGCTTTGGATCCACAGTAGCTTCATTCTCGCAACTCTTCGTTTTCCTTATCTTACCCAAATGAAGTTAGTAGAAGGGGGAAATATTGTATTGGGGCTGAACTTCAAGTTAATGCTTCAAAACAGACAGAATCTGGGTCCTCGGTGTGTTCTTGAAACAAAAAAGGAAAACATAATATTTCTTTTCCTGCAACGTTATGAAGGTAGCCATATAACTTTTTCATTGTCTTGATGAAGTTAGATAGTATTTATTCTTCCCTTTCTGTCCCGAATTCTTCCAGTTGATTAAAAAAAAGAAAGAGAGTACTTTAGTTGGGAACAATCTTGATGACAGTATTAACTATTAAGTACTATGGACTTGCTTGAGATTAAACATGAGCTGACAAAGTTACAAACCCTATGTCTTTTTGTACCGGAGGAGTCCCATACATCCAAACAGCTGCTTGCTTGGGCACCATGAAGTGAAATAGGAAGCATCTCCGAAAATACTGGTGTGCAAGGATGGGGACAAGATCCTGCAATACCAAGAACGTACAAATTTGGATTGATTTCTCTCGATTCACAGCACCCCAGAAGAAATATATTCTGCAAATGCATTAAAACTACAGGCACTTGATCTTATGTATTATTGCATAGCATTTCTTCTACCAGATGATAATCAACTATTGGAATACGCTTCTAACTGCATCATGTAGCGATATTGGAATACGCTCTTGACTGTTTCATGTCATGTGGCGATAGCGATAGCATCATAGCAATGTCTCCCGACAGCTTTAATGTCCTATTGCTATCATAGTTTCATATTATGAAGGTTCATGGTTTGAATAATCAATCCTCGAAGCCATGACAAATAGAACCACTACTGGAAAACTTGACATTCACCCTGAGGCTCAGTACAAGTTGGTTTTTGACCCGATACTAATATGAGCTTTAGTACCAGGTCTAATGGCTAGTTCCCCAGGATCCCCCCGTAACCCCCTTTAGTACCAGTTGGGGGGCTCCAACCGGTACTAAAGGTCACCCATTAGTACCGGGTGGACTCACCCATTAGTACCGGGTGGTCCACCCGGTACTAATGGGTGACTGACGGGTCCATAGACCCAGGGTCCCCAATGGGACCGCTTTCCATAAAGCTCGGCCCAACCTGCCGCGCAGCGACAACGCGCGCCTAGGCCGACCCAAATACGTGACGCCAGGCCGAGACCATGATCCGACCACCGACCGACGCTTCCGACTAGGAAGCCTGGTCGGGGCCGGGACCACAGTCCGACACCGACCGAGTCTCCCCGACCGGGGATGTGCCATACCAACGCGCACCGCTCTTTCCCGACCGGGACGACCGACTGGGGACGCCCGCTCAGTGAAGGCCCGAGGAGCAGGTAAAGCAGATAAGGAAAGGCGCACAGGTCAACCGCCGTATAGAGGACCGTACCTCGCCACGCCCTATGCACGCACCGAATAGTGTCGCCCTGCCATGTCAGGCGGACACTGTGCTACCTGCCTGTCACAACGGAGCATGAACAGGGATGAAGGACGACGGCCATCCCGTACCCGACGACGTGGGCATCGACAAGATGAGGCAGCGCCTGCGCTCTCTCTCTCTCTGTGTGTGACTTGTAAGGTCGTCCCCTTGAACTATAAAAGGGGACGGGCCCTCCACACGAAACATCTAAGCCATCAGAACTCTCTGACTCTCTCCAACACCTAGCGCATGTTTGAGCCCCTGTCACTCTCTTCCACTCAGACAAGAGCACCACTAGGTCTCAAACACCCCCTTCTCATTCCTTACTCGTTTGTACCCCCACTGCAAACTTCGAGCACCTAGGCTCAGGAATACAGTCGACTGACGGACCTCGAACTGGACATAGAGCCCGTTGTCCGAACCAGTATAAATCCTGTGTCATTGTGTGCTAGGCCATATCCGATCCAACGCACGGTAAAACTACTAATATTTACTAGTCGGCCAGATTCCGCACCGATAGTGACCTTTAGTACCGGTTGGAGCTCCCAACCGGCACTAACTTCCCTCCTATAAATCAGGTGTCTTCTTCCTCTTGCCTGAACCATTTCCTCCAGCTTGGGCTTCATCCATTCATGGCAAAATAGGGGAGGTGCTGCCGGATTTTTGACCATTTCATGAGGATTTTACTCAGTCAACTGTTCTAAAGGTTAGAAACTTCATCCTCACTTGATACATGGTTAGTATACTAAGTTTTATACTTTAGAGCTAGAGTAATTTGTGATTTTTAGAATAAGGTACAATGAAGAAATTTTTCATTTATATGCATGTGTTATTTAGAGCTCATATTTGTGATTTTTAGAATAAGCTACAATTTTTTGAATGCTATGTTAGTCATTTGTGTTATTTAGAGCTCATATTAGTCAAAGAAATTGATATAAGGTTAGAGGAATAATTTCATAGTTTAGTCCTTTACAAATATGAGCTAAATAAATTATGGGGAAAAATATAATTTGTTCATATTTTAGTCATTTGCAAATATGAGCGAGATAAATTATGGTACATAGAGATAATAAGATGAAATAGATGTATGTAATTAGTCATTTTTAGAATAAACTACAATGGAGAATATTTTCATTTATATGTTATGTTTGAGCTAAATAAATTATGGGAAAAAATATAATTTTTTCATAGTTTAGTCACTTGCAAATATGAGCTAAATAAATTGTGGTACATAGAGATGGCTACTGCTGCTGGAGGTAGTGGCAATGGTAGGGGCGATCGTCGTTACTCTCGTAGCAAGGGGAAAATCATAGTTGCCCTCATGATAAGCCGAAGAAAATGAGCATGTGGGAAAGAGCAATGCTTCGTTATTTGGAAAAATGTCATGAAGATGCTGTTGTGGCGGGTCAAGAACCTCCTTTTTGGTGGTCGTTATGCTCCACCGCCAGTCCCGAGGTTTCAGGTCCACTGATAACTACCATCGCAGGATGCACAAATAAACCACAAGATGAGGCTGGGTCAGCGAAATATTCATCTTCGTCACCAAAGGATGCTTAAAGTCCTCTTAGATAATACTCAGTGGATGGTTTTATCGTAATGTATCATATTGTTTGGGTATAAAATTTAAATTTGTGTATTTCTATCTAAACTTTTAGCAACATTTGCATTTGTTGTAGTGTATCGTGTTGTTTGGGTTTGAACTTTAAATTTGTATATTTCTATCTAAACATTAAGTAACATTTGAGTTTGTCGTAGTGCATCATGTTATTTTAGTCTGAAATTTAAATTTGTGTATTTCTATCTAAACTTTCAGCAACATTTGAGTTTAATAAAATTTGTATCATGTTTGTTATGTTTCATATATAATTCTATGGATGATCAAAATATCTTTGGTTCGGTAATACTTTGTAGATGGATGTACAGTGCAAACAAATGCTCCATGGAGTACATTAATGGCTTACGTGGTTTTCTCGATCTAGTAGAGTCCAACAAGCCGCCCTTTGGTTTCATTTGTTGTCCATGCCGAATTTGCAAAAATAAGAAGGATTACTCTTTGTGATTCATGCCTAACTATTTCTTTGGGACCAAGCACAGGGAAAAATGAGTTATAATGGAAGATGAAGATGCAGAACAAGATGATAACTACATTCCTGACTGGACTCAAGGAGGTACCTTTGCAGATGCTGCAATGGGCGAGGATGAAGAAGATATGGTTGCAAAAGAAGGTCCTACTGATGATCTAGGTCAGGTGTTGCGAGATGCAAAGAAAGATTGCGAGAATGTGAAAGAAACAAAGAAGTTCGAGCGTATGTTTGCAGAAGCATGGTTGCAGAAGAAGGAAGACTGCAAGAATATGAAGGAGTCAAAGAATAGTTGCAGAAGAAGAATGACTGATGAGTGATGACACGATTGAAGAGCAACTAGCATGGTTGGCTAGGGGTCCATCTATCTCAGTATCAACGTTCCAAGGATACAAGATAAATGGGTATACATTTTACACGATAACCCAAGATCAAAAGAGCACAAACCAAAATAGTAGTGTCTGTATAGATGTAATAGACAATAATAGAAAAAAAGACAATACTACGGTGTCATTGAGGAGATATGGGAACTCGACTTTGGACCTTTGAAAATCTCTCTGTTTTGGTTCTAATGGGTGAAACTTGAGGGAGCAGACATAACGACAGACAACTATGGGATGACAATTGTGGACCTCAACAAGATTGGATAAAGAGACAGACCATTCGTCCTACTCAAGTTTTCTATGTGAAGGACATGTCAAGCAAACCAAAACAGAAGGGTGGTAATAAGTTAGATGACCAGCCAAAGGGCCACATAGTTTTTCTAGGGAAAAGAAAAATCATTAGAGTTGAGGACAAAACTAACATTTCAGAAGATTATGATCAGTTCGATGATCTTCCTCCATTTTCAGTCAAGGTTGACCAAAGTATCCTCTGAGCCAAAGAGGACACTCCATACTTACGCCGCAATCATAACCGAGGGATGTTCATCAAGAGGAAGGTTATTAACATTCCATTAAATGATGATGTGTAATGTATTAGAACCATTATGTTGTATTTTGTGGTAAAGTGACAAATTAATGTAATAACCCATTGTAATGATATGTAATGTATTCTATGGGTTTATTAACAATACTATTTGCAAAAATCTCACCCTATTAAACAAGAACTAATTTTTGCATGGTTAAAATATTGAATATTTCAATTTTTTCTAGCACCATTAAATATTAAACAATAAATTTAGGTACAATTAAACAAGTACATGACTAAATCATGGTAAACATGTTAATAACACTATAGGCACTATTTTTCTAAATTTTTGCGTGGTCAAAATATCTATTTTTTCTAATTTTAAAGTTAACATAAGTATTATGACTATTATAACCTATTACTAAGTTAAAATTAATAACTTTACTATGTTTGATATTTGACTACATATAATATTTTTATAGTGTATATCTAATCAACATCAAGCTAACAAATTATTTTTTAATTTTTATGAATGTTATTTGATTTTCTACACAATAAATTAATATAATAGCATTTGTAAAAAAAATAAAAAGATGTTTCAGTCGGGAAGCCAAAACAATGGGCTACAACCCCCTTTAGTACCGAGTGATAAAAATACATGGTACTAAAGGGGGGCAGTTTCGTTTTGGCGTGCTCTGCCCCCCTTTAGTACCGGGTGTTTGCTGGACCGAGTACTAAAGGCCACTAAAGGGTAGGCCTTTAGTACCAGTGCAAGCTGTCACCCGGTACCAAAGGCCTTTCATACCGGGTGCTCTCTAGCATCGGTACTAGAGGGGCATATAAGCCCATCATCTTCCTCGCGCCTGGTGAGGGCTAGACTGAGACGT
>NC_028454.1:25649974-25655173 GCF_000263155.2 Setaria italica
TGTTCATGTCATCAGCCCTAATCCGCGCCACCGCCACGCTCTCCAATCCTTAGCCCGACGCCGTCGGCGGCCGTGATCCTCCTCCTCTCCCCGCCATCCGCGTCCTCGCTAGTGGCCGCAACAACTCCGCGCACTGGCCCTTCTCCTGATGACGTATGCCGTCGTGCCCCTTCGAAGGCCCTCGTCCGATCCCCGTGACAACACCCCTCCATCGGCCTTCCTCCCCGCGATGCCGCCGTGCCCCGCCCCCACTCCGTCGGAGCTCCTCTCTCCCCGGCGGCCACGACGCCACCGCCCCTCCGACGGCCCTTCCCTCCTTGACATCGCAGCCCCTCTGCCAGCCCTCCTCCTCCCCGACGATGCTGCCCCTTTGCCAGCTCTCGTCCCCACGATGCCGCCGCGCCCGGACCCGCTCCGACGCGCTCCTCCTCCTCCTCCTCCAACCCGGCGCCGCCATCTCCGCCGCACCGCCACACCACCGCTGTAATGACCTAGCCTAATTAAACCGTGTTTAATCTTAAGTAAGGTCATTAGAGAAAAAAGAGAACAATTGGCAGTGGTGGAGGCAAGTAAAAAGGACATTTTTGCCCTCACAAGCTAAACAATTGTTTATGCCATAACTCAAAATTTTGATTAAGAACTTAAAAATCTGTCCAACTAAGAGTTATATAACTCAACTTCTCTAACAACTTTTTTTTTTGGTGTTTTGTCTGAATCTGAGCAGAAGACCTTTAAAAACTCAAAATTTGAATCTGCACCAATTTAAGAAAAACAGATAAAATCCCAACTTTGGAGCTCTTTATCTAAAATTTTCCAATATGAACTCAAGCTCAACTCTTTACAAAAGTTTTAGAGCTTTGAGCCCTTAACAACTTTGACTAAAGGAATAAGGTCGAAATCTGCACAGAAGGCTTTGAAAACCTAGGTCAAAGTCGGCCAAATTGGTCAACTTAGCCCCAAACCTGCAAATCTAGGCTAAGTCTGGAATCAGTTCAACCATGCATCTTGGCATAAGCATGTCTCACAAAACATGAACAGAATGCTAGCAAAGTCCTTTATAAGAGTTTGAGAACTAAGTTCATACAACAATAGACCCTGGTCAAATTAACCTAAGAAGCTTTTCGAAACTGGAGCTCAAGCCAGCCAAAAATCTTGAAAAACAGCCAAATCGCTGAAATTCTTCTAAGTCTAGAAATCAAGTGTTCCCTCAAACTTTGAAGCTTTGTATCTTCAAACCTGTTGTGAATTTGAACTCGGTACAAAAGTTGAACTTGAATATGAGGACTACAACTTTTGTAAAGGGAGTAAACATCGCGCAGATCAAAAATCTGAAGTAACTCACGCTCGAAGACCAGCCCTTCGGCAGATTCCGTGAATCCCTCTGGGCCAGAGCACGCTCAACTCAGGCGCGCCCGCGCTCCACCCGTCGCTCGTTGGGTGGCCCCCGCTCACTGACGCAGCGCCTCCGCCCGGTCTCTAGCCGCGGTAGGATGACGCCTCGCGCGCCCCGCCGCCAGTGAAGCTCCGCGGTCCCCCTGCTCCCGGCAGCTCTGCCTCGCCCGAGGGCACACCCTGCCCACTGCTCTGCTCCGTGCTCACGCCCCGCGACGGCGCCGCCTCCGCCAACCATTGGCCGGGAAGCGACACCTCGAGCGCCAACCTCACCAACCCGCCGCTCTGGCAAAGCCGTTCCCCACGCGCACGCTTGCTTTGCCCGCGCCTGCACACCTCGCCTGCAGCGCCCTCGCCTGTCGCGCCACCCCTTCGTCCTCTGCGCCAATGGTGCCGCCACCATTAATGGCGGCAGTAGTATGCCCAGCTTCCTCCTCCGGTCCCATCCGCAAGCCCTGGATCCTCGCTCACCTATAAGTGCCTTACAAACCCCGCCGCACTCCCCTTCCCCGCTCCAGCTCGCTCTTGCCACACCCATCGCCGCCCCGTGCTCTGCTTTGCGCCCGCTGCCAAGCCACCTCTCCACGAAGCCCCCACCTCCGCAGCTCCCCGCTCCTCGCCGCCACCACCGCTAGCTTTGTCGTGCCCACGCGAAGCTTCCCGAGCCGCTTGTTGGGCTCCCTAAGCGCCGACGACGCCGGCACGCCGCCGGACTTTGCCGCCACTCGAAGCTCCCTGTCCCTGCACTATTTCGCCCCCACCGAGCCTCCTTCATGCCCCTAACCGCCACCAATCAACTCCCGGTGAGCTACCACGCCTTTCCTCGCAACTTCTTGTCCGGGATTGGCCGGTGCATCGCTAGAATTTGGTCGGACCGCCGCCATGTGCGCCGCCAAGGACACACTTGTGTCTTTTTCCTTCTTCCAGGGGCCTTAGCACTAAATTCATGGACTCCTGTGCGTTTAACCTATAGACATAAGGGCTAGATCGCAAGTTTACTACAATTTTTCTTTTGTTTTCAGCATAAAATAATCCAAACTTTGAAAATACACCATAAATTGTACAAAAATTGGAAAAATGTCAAATCAATTTTGCTAGACTCAGTATAAAGTATAGTTTCTGATAAAAATACTTTTGGCACATGTCTCTGCTAGAAATTAATGTTATATGTTTTAATCCTTGTTGAAGCTATTTAAATCATTGTTGAAGCTATTTAAATCATAGTAAATCATAGAAAAATGCTAAAATGAGGAATCCAACTCTCCAGTGTTTGTTTCAGAGAAAGGAAGCTTATAAAAATAAATTGGAGCCTAGATCAGATGTTTTAGTCTCTGTTTTAGTTTTATAATTGAAATCTAAGGTTGCTTTTTGTGTTTTTGCAAGAGGTGAGAAAAATGTGAAACCACATTAAGTAAATCGGTGGTGAAGCCTAGTTCACAAGAAAAAATTGAAACCCTGTTTGAAGGTTCTTGGAACCCATCTACCTTTTTATAGGAAGATAAATAAGAAGAAGTTATGGTATATAGATGCCCTTCGTTAAAAATTCTGAGAAATTCACCAAAGGCTATGTTGCTTCTTTGTAACACTCTATTAAAATTTCAGCAATAGACTCTCTGAATAACTTGAGTTAAAAATGATTAAGTACTTGTCACCTTGAGATGATGAAATAATTTTAATTATTTTTGTACTAATCCAATGCACCCAAAATTTGTACAGTAACCTAATGATGTTATGTCTTATCTACTATTGAATTTAACAAGGTCATACCTCACTGTTGAAGACTGAAATAAAATTTGGAAGATGGACCTAATTAAATGGAAGAAAGAAACCTTAAGTAAAGGTAATGATCTTTTTTCGCAAGAGGTACAGAAAAACATTCAATAATAGGATAACTTTTCCGCTCTTAAGTTTAATAAAGTTAAGTTGTATATATGTACACAATCACCATCAAATTAACCCTGAGTTTTATACCACAACACACCTTACCTCATGAAGATAAAGAAAGTTTAGAACCTTGTTTAGGTGAATGTGGTCGTAATGTAATTTACACTTCAGCACTAATTCGTGTTTTGCATCCTGTATGAGAAAGCATGGAAGTTTGAACTTGATGCATTTGCATTATTTGTAGAGTTGAACCTTGCTGACGGAACGTACGAGCTGCACCCGGTGCCAGAAGAAGAAGACGTACTAGACCTGCACCACACCGGAGCCGAGCCCGTACCAAAGCCAGACGAGGACCAGTTCGCTAACTCCCAATGTGAAGGCAAGCCCCGGAGCATGATTTCCTATCTTTAAATACTTGCAACACAATTGATTGCTTGATTGTGCATTTACATTCCAGGAGTTGAAACCGTAGATGCATGAACTTAGTACCTTTGATATGAATACTTGTATAGTAAGTCGAGTAGTTGCAATGCTTAATAGGACTCGGTAAAAGTTGAGTGATTGTCTATCACTCGCGAGTTATAGGTGTTGAGTGCCTTTCTTTTGTTGCAACTTTAAGGACGACAGGTGGGGCAGGGCTCTATGAAATTTATTTGGTGGTCGGTGGATTGCCCCGTCTGTCTACATGAATTGGACTCAGGTCAAGATGTGATAGTGTTCGTGATCAGTGTTTGATAGTACTAATCACATACCTAGTATGGGATGGGGAAGCCTAGTACCTGATCGAACCGGGATGTGAGCGGATCGCCCCATTGTCTCTAGAACAGAGTTCCCTTGCGGCCGCATGTGGTGACAAGTGCAGTCATAGAACGGTAGAGGCTGGGTCTATGAAGCCTTGTACCGAGGGAAGTGGGCCCGACACAGGTCTGGGAACTGATGGGGACGGCTGACAAATGAAGCGACCACTCGTGGTGCGCGGATGTCGTGGGATTAGGTCGTCATGCATGGTTAAGAAATTCGAATCGATTCGTCTGCCTCTCACAGTTTGGGACTACTTGATTGCTATGCTACATTGAGTAAGGATGAAAGATGATGATGATCTAATATTGTTACTTGTATTAATTGCTTGTAAACTATGCTTGGTTCAGTATAATTGCTAACTTAGAATGGTAAAACAACAGTAGAACTTGTGGCTAAAATATTGAAAGTAAGGACCTACACTAGTCGCTTTTGGCAAAAACAAACCCCACAGCCAAAAAGCTTGCATGTCTAGGTGTTGGTGGATTAGTACCACCAGTCGGTTAAGTCTTGTTGAGCATAGTTGCTCGGCCTTGCTTGTGGCACATCTTTTCAAGTAATGTTGATACCCCTGAGCTCGCTGCAAGTGGCACTTAGCTACCCAACTTCCTCCAGGTTGGACGGTTGAGTGGGATCCCTCCTCGGACGGCGAAGACAGAGATTATTGATGTCATGATCGGTTTTTTCATGATATCATGCAACGACGTCTAGCTTCCGCTTATTTATGTCTATTATTTGAAAACTCTGCCAACCTTGTTTAAATTTTCGGACTTGATGTTGTAATAATTCGATGTACTAGTTTAATTGAAATGGACTGTTGTGATCTCTGCAACCACTCACCTTCGTGCGAGTCTTGCTTTCTCGATCCTGAGTTAAGTGCTTTATCGGATGAAATCCGATGGACGACCAAGTTGACTTGTTTAAAGTACATGATCGCGTGTTAAGCGACTTAAGTGTACTTTAGGGTGTGTTTGGTTGGGCTGTGGCTTTTGGAAAAGCTGCTGTGAGCTGTGGGCTGTGGAAAAGCAGCTGTGAGAAAGCAGCTGTGGGAAAAGTAGAAGACCATTTGGTTAGAGGAGCTGTGAAACTGAAAGCTGTGTAAGAAATACCTGTAATGCCCCTAAA
>NC_028454.1:25657338-25690116 GCF_000263155.2 Setaria italica
CAGCAGCCGGCGACCTGGGGCGACGGGCGGCGGGCGGTGGCGGTCAGGGTCGTCGGGCTGCGGCCGTTCGGGGGCGGGGGTGTGGCGGGTGGCCAGGGGCATCGGGCCGGCGGCCGTCCAGGGGGCGGGGTGTGGCGGGCGGGGGCGCCGGGAGGCGGGCCGGCGACCGAGAGCGGCGGGAGGCGGGCCGGCGACCGAGGGCGGCGGACGGCGGGCCGGCGGATGGCGGACGGTGGGCCGGCGGATGGCGGACGGCAGGCGACGGGTGGCGGGCGGCGGCGGTTGGGGTCGTCGGGCGACGGCCGTCCGGGGGTGGGGGTGTGGCAGGTCCCGCCGACCCGGCGCCCGGGGGCGGCGGATGGCGGGCCGGCAGACAGCGTCCGGCGGCGGGGTGCGGCGACGGGCGGCGGGGTACGGCGACGGGCCAGTGACGGGGAGGAGTGGACGGACGCGTCGGGAGAAATAGATGGGGGCAAAAAAAACGAATCGTTACCTTCATAATCAGTGGCAGGTGGGTAATTTTGTACTAGAGCAAAAGTAGCTTTTGGGTAAAAGCACATAGAGCTTTTAGGCCCTTTGGTTGGCTTTTGGCTTTTGCAAAAGCAAAAGCAGGTTGGAAAGCCCAACCAAAGGCACCCTTAGTCAGGTAAATTTTGCCCCCGGCAGCCCTAGCTCATCGACGATTGTACCGCGCCCCACCGACACTCCTCCCCGACGTCCGCCCAAGACAGCGCGCGCGGCCGCGGGTTCGTCGTCTTGTCTGCTGATGTAAGCCCGCGGCTGTGCTGACGTCATTTTTTTCTTTTTATTTCTTTTTAATTCTAGTTATTTAGGAATAAGTCATAATAGCTAGAAATTATAGAAAAATTGTTAAAATGGCTAGAAATTATAGAAAAATGTTAAAAATATTAGTATGGAAATGGAGAATATAGAAATTGCGTTATGAAAATTAGAAATTTATAAATAGTGCTAGGAAATTATTGTACATTATTGCCATGCATTGTTTTATTAGTGGAATAGTGGTAGAAAATATATAAATAGTGCTATAAATTGTAAACTGCCTACTACTTAGAATAATTCTTTTATTATGCCACAAATTGAGATATAGTATAGTTCAATAAATTATAGAAATGTGCATAAAATTGTTGAATTAGCTAGAAATTATAGAAAAATTGTTGAAAAGCCTATTAATTGTAATTTGATCTATGTACAACATTGATTAGTCATTTATTATAACAAATTGTATAAGTGTTAATCATTCTTTTTTATTGTCATTTATTGTAACAAATTGTATAAGTATTAGTCATTTTTTAATAATTTATTTTTACAAAATGTATAAGTTTTATTTAGTCATTCTATTTTTTTCATTTACTAGCAATTCACAGTAAATATTGTTGTAGTCATTTATTGTAAAAAATTATATAAGCATTTCATTCTTTTTTTAGTCATTTATTGTTTGAAAATTGTATAAGTTATAGTCATTCTTAGAATAATTCTTTTTATATTGTATTAGTTACAATGGTACGATTAGTGGACGAGCAGGCCCAATTGGACGAGGAATACCTAATGGATTTGATTGCTCAAGGTCGCACGAACGATCCGCCAAACATAGAGGTCGACCACAGCCAGACTGACATCTACCTCAACATGTCTGGTGATGGCAGTGAGGAGCAACCAATTGCCGAGGGAAGCAGTGATGGACAACAAGGCGAGGTATAGCAATTATTATACGTAAACATGATTTGAATCCTCTACTTATCAAGGTTAGGGGAAATTAATAGTTCTTTCATTTTTCAACCATGTGGATCGAGCAGGCCTAAATGGAAACGAGGCTCAAAGAAAAAGTTAGAGGGCCATATCATCATCACAGAACTTAATGAAGAGGGAGAATCAACTGCTACAAACAATGCTAAGACCAAATTGGTGAATCCAATTGAGTTTCTTGTTAGGGATAAGATCCCCATAAGCTTTCATAATTGGAAAAGTCCTAAAATCGATAAGAGCGTGGTCCCCACAAGCATGGTCCCCATAAGCGTGGTCCCCGAGTGAGAGAAGGAAATGATATGGGAGCAGATAAAATAAAACTTCATGTTCGAAGGTGTAGATGAAGAAAAAATGAAAGATTGGGGCTTTTAGAAGGGTGCAATTCCTTTTCAGACGTACAAGAAGAATCTCAAAAATACTACATAAAGAAGGGCCTTACATTAGATTTCACGAAGCACCCGAAGTTAAAAGATCACTAGGATTCATTTGTGCAGTTCAAGTACTCACAAAAGAGCGCTAAGGCAACTAAAACCAACACCGACAATGATTGTCGGAAGAAATACTTTCATCATCTTGGGCCAGGAGGTTACAAGAAGGGATCATCAAATGGTAGAGGATGGAAGATGATATAATTGCTAAGGGAATAGTTCCAGTGATTCACTCAATACGAAACATGGACCATTTGTGTTCGACCAAGAATTAAGAGAAGTGGCTACGAGGCTTGTTGGGTTAATAAAGGTGACGAACGAAGGATCTTTTGTGCCTGATCGAGAGAAGGACGAGCTGACTATGGCACTAGGTAATTCAGAACACCCTGGACGTTGCCAAGGCAAAGGAGTAATTCCATGGAAGTTTGCCTTTTGTGTGCGTATTGATTCCTACAGAAGTCACCAAAGAAGTAAGGCCGAACACGCACGACAGTTGTGATAATTGCAAGAACACGTAGCTTTGACAGGGGCAAAAATGGAGGAAGCAATCGACCGGCGTGTGGCTCTAGCTCTTAGTAACAAGCTAGTGTACAAGCAACTGCATCATTATGGGCTAATGTCGATGTAAGCCCCTCTCAGCGTCAAAGCAGCGTCGCTTCCACGGAAGCCTCAGCTGGAGGATCTTCTGATATGGTTGAGGACAACCAACACCACCCCGCGGACGACATCACTAGGAGGGCCCCTTGTGAGCTTGTTACTCCTGTGAAAAACAAGCTTATCATGGTGGCTTATGGTGTTGTTGAACAACCGACACAAGGCCAACCAATTCATGATGTGGAGATTCTAGCTCGCGGTTACACCAAAGTTGGGGTGGACTGAGTGCTCGACGGTTGGGGTGACCTCGAACTGGAGGTACCTGGAGATGATGGGGAAAAGAATCTAGGAGAAGTCATCCACGATTGGATTCTGTGGCCCAAGCACTACATAAGGATTCCGCAACCGAATCCCTCGACCTTAGGATCATCTCCTCAGAGCTCAACGGCAAGATCACCTACGCCATCTGCTAGGGCACCCTCTTCACTAACTAACAAGGATCCTACAGTATGAGTCCACTAGCTGACAGGGATCCTAGCATGAATCCATGCTCTCCACCAGTTGACAGGGATCCTAGCATGAGTCCACCTCCCCCTGTTACGAGCAAGGCTACACGGCGAAAGACGCCCTCAGTTCCACCTACAAAGAAGAAGCAGAAGAAGCCAAAGGAGAAGCAACCAGAGCCTAAGAAAGCTTATGAGAAGACTGATTAGGAGCTCCGCGCGACTGTGGATGCTGAGATTAGAACTCACTTCGCACCAAAGCCTCCCGTGAAGAAAGATCCACCACTTGATAAGGTTAAATTTCGAGCTTTCATCAGAGGCATGGAGTTGGAGAAAAAGAAAAATCTAGAGAAACCACCACTATTTGACTACGACCGCACAATAACAAAGGCTTTTCAGAAAAAGAAGAAAAGTGGGTCAAGTATTCCACAGCTCAAAACCCAATCCAACCAATTGATTGCCCTGCTCCAAGTGCTTTTGGAGTTTGATAAGAACCTACTTCTATTCGCCAAATATACAAATCTCACTGTAGCTCAACTTCGAGGGGAGGATCACATCCCAAAGCACGCTGGGCTAGTAAATGAAAATTTGAGTTAGGGAAAGAGCTTGTGTGGTCGTAGTTGGTGGACCGTCTTCCAAGAAAGATGTGCAAATTGCACCAATAGTCCATGGAGGCTTCAGCCACTAGTTTACTCAGGCTAGAAGTTCGGATTAGAGATCAACATTATTTTTGTGGTGATGCCATTATAAATGTGCCGCTCAAGAAATTTTATTTCCTTTACAATCAAGGTGCACTTGACAAATCACTCATTACTTCCTAGGTTCTATAAGTATTTAATTTGCTCTAACTTCAAAATCTCTGCTCTAGTCATTGTGCAATGTCTTATCTCCTATTCTATTTTATATCATGCAGGATGGAGATTCAAGCTTGCCGGAGGAAAAGATTGTATGACGTCAGCTTCATGGACCCAGATGTTATAAACGAGGCAACTGTAAGAGATAAATCAAAATCAAACTGGACCATGAAGAATATATATAATTTTTTGGACAAGCAACCTTACAAGAGGTACATACTTCTACCGTACAACTTCAAGTGAACGTGTTTCCCATCTCTTTTATTTTTCGAACTAGCAGTTAAAAATAAGACGTGGTTGATCGAAGCATGGTCTATATTCTGGACTCTTTGAAGAGACCAAGAAATCAATACACCAACCTCATAGACATGCTTAACAGAGCATGGGCTCACTTCCGTCAACATCACTCAGGTGAATTCAAGGAGCAACTTCATATCCACCATGAATTCCAGGTATGTATTAATTTGCACATTTTGTATCACTTCCTTGAACACAACAAATATTTCATAACTTCTTTTTCCATACATAGGGTGCCTTTGGTTGGTCTTTTCAACCTGCTTTTTCAACCAAAGGGCCAAAAAGTCATATGTGCTTTTGCCCAAAAAACTGCTTTTGTTCTAGTACAAAACCAAAAACACCTTCTCCCTGCTTTCAAGTGCTTTTGGGGTCAAAAAATTACCCACCTACCACTAGTTATGAAGGTAACGGTTCATTTTTCTCCCCCGTTCTATTTCTCCTGACGCGCAGTCCTCTGTCCGCTCCTCCCCCGCACAACCGTCCGCCTCCTTCACGCGCTGCCCCCGGCGGCCCGTCGCCCGCCACCCCCGGTTGCCAGTCCACCGGCCCCGGCCGCCCGCCGCACCCTGCCCTTGGATGGCCGCCGAACCCCGCCACCGCCCCCCCCCCCAAGGTTTGAATCCCTTTTTCCGATCTGCCTAGTTCAAAGAAATGGGATTTCCTGTCCAGATCAAATTCAATTTGATTAGCTTTATGATTATTATTACTACAGAATGTGGAGTTGATCCCTTCTTCTTTTTTGAACATTCATAATCTTAGATCCCTTTCTAGTGCTCTTGGAGGCTTGGATGGAATGGTCACTTTTCTTTAACAGTTCCAGAGAATTGATACTTTTCCCCTTTTCCAGACTCATCCTTCACAAACATGCTTCCTGTCATCGATCGATTTGCATAGTCAATACTCTTACCAGGTAATTAAATAATATGTGCCTGTGGTGTGTTGGTCTAAAAAAAAGGTGATTTTTCACTATTGAAGATGAGAGTAGGATTTTTAAAGTATTCACTTTTTTATGTGAAAACTTCTGCTTGAATGATCTGCATCAAACACCACAAATTATTGACATCATCTAGCCATGTAGAGTTTGTATTTTGTAGAAGATAGGCTGCACCTTTTTATGTGATAATTTCTGCTTGAATGGTCTGTGTTTGTAGAATGTAAGCTGCACATGCTGAAGCTTCCATCTTTGCACTTGCTTATATACTATATGATACTACATGGCTCCTTATTTGACCAGTGATCCCTTTAGGTACTGTGAACCGCTAGATGCGCTGCAAATTTAAAAACTATTAACCACACAGAATCATAGATATGGCCACAAATCAAAGATGACTAAAGAATATGGTCTCGGTGATTAGCTAAAAAAATACTTATTTTCCACCCTGATATCTGAACACTATGCTTTAACCTTTGTTGAGCAGCCATTAGGCTTACTGGCTGATATTTGAGGGTCACATAACCTTCCCTTTTTGTCCTGATTAAATCACAAAATTATCCAATACTGTAAAGGCAGGCCAACAGGCTACCATGTATGTTTTTGAGTTTTTTTTTTGTCTCCGGTTGTGATCGTAATCATGCCGCCCAAGCAGCTTGAGCTATTTCTTGCATTTATCTCTTCGTATTATCATTGAAATGTCTTTTAAAGTCTTAAAGCATAAGTGGCGTATTTTGAAGGGCATGCCAAGTTTCTCACCTCGTACTCAGAAGCATATCATTATGGCTTATCTTGCATTGCATAATTTTATCCGTGACAGCAATTTATGTGATAAGGAGAGTCTTTCGAAGTCTTAAAGTATAAGTGGCGTATTTTGAAGGGCATACCAAGTTTCTCACCTCGTACTCAGAAGCATATCATTATGGCTTGTCTTGCATTGCAATAATTTATCCGTGACAGCAATTTGTGTGATAAGGAGTTCAAGAGATGTGAAGTTGATGAGGAGTACTTGGTACAACATACAAGTGGCATGAAACAAATACAAGGAGATGAGAGTGACGATGTGGAGAATGAGGATACCATGAATACCATTCGTACTAGGATAGCTGATGCTTTGGTTAGTGCGAGAGAACAACAGTAATGTTGAGGGATGGCATCATTGTATAAACCTTTTGATGGATATTGTTCTATTTATATGGACCAATCACTTTGATGGATGAAGAACATATAAAATTTATTTTTTTTTCCTTTCTAAAATAGTTGTTTACATGCGAATTAGTGAACACATTATTTTGTTACGAGCAATTTGCATATAAACACACCCACCGGCCTTTATGGGCATTACAAGTATTTCTTACACAGCCTATAGTTTCACAGTTGCTCTAACCAAACGGTCTTCTGCTTTTCCCACAGCTGCTTTTCCACAGCTCACAGCAACTTTTCCAAAAGCCGCAGCCCAACCAAACACACACATATAGTGTTTGCGATAGAATTCGGGAAATAATTTATGTGAGTTCATGCATGGCTTTGTAGGTCCCAAATGTATAACTGACCACGAATTTAGAGTACGTATACAAAACTTTTAACAATAAATTAGTTTTAATGGTGTAGATCCATTGATCTAATATAATAACCTTTGCTAATGACAAAGATTATGCACATGAAGGAAGAACTCCTCAAGGCGGAGAAAATCAGGGCAATTCAAGAATAACTCAGTGGATTTCTTCTGAATGAGGTAGTAAATCCAGCAGGAGAGTTTCATAATGATGGATCAAATCTTCATCACCGTCAGGACTCGGGTTCAATATAGTTGATCCCAAATATTGAACTTGGAGAGTTGATGAAATGTAATATTATTCATATATGTGTATGCACAATATGTCTATGTATAATATTATCTCAAATGTAATATTATAGATCAAATATAACTTTGTATATATTGTGTATTAGAACTAATATATGTAACGGAAATAAATACGAAATACTGATATAGAATAAAGAAACATAAAAGAAAATAAGAAAAGAAACTAACACTATTGGAGAACTGACCTTCCATCCACCCCTTTTATCCCGATTTAAATTTAGCCCGTGACTAAAGGGTCTTTAATCCCGGGTCAAAAATGAGGAATCAAAAGGACACAATCCCGGGTCAAAAATGAGGAATCAAAAGGACACCAACGGGAGGAGCTTTAGTCCCGGTTGAAAAGATCTAGCAGCAACGTCCCCTGTCCCAGTTGGTAATTCCAACTAGAACAAAAGACCACCCTTTTATCCTGGTTGGTAATTCCAACCGGGGCAAAATGTTTAGTCCAACCGAGATAAAAGGAGGACCTTTTGTCCTGGTTGGTAACACCAACCACAACAAAACCCTGCTCTCCGTAAAAAAGGACATTGTTTTTATTGCGATCGCACTGCGCTGTAGATTTATCTTCTTCTTCTCTCCTCCCCTCCCTCACCACACATTTATCTTCTTCTCCTCTCTTCTCGCTTTCTATCTTATCTCTTCTCCTATCTGACTATCTCTATCTCCTCCAGGCGCAGGTCCTCCAAGTGCAGGCGGGGCGGGCAAGCTGGCGCAGCGGCACGGACGGGTGGCGGTGCAGACAAGCGGCGGTGGTAGCGCGGGCAAGCGGGACGGGCAGGTGTGGTGGCGTGAGCAAGCAGGGCCGGAGCGGGCAGCCAGAGCCGGCGCACCGACGCAGGGGGCGGGCGGAGCGGGCGGCCGGCGCGAACGGAGGAGCCGGAGCGGGCGGAGCAGCACTCGGTGGACGGAGGTGTTGGAGGGGCCGGAGGACCCCCTTTTGTCTTGAAAAATTAATCCCGGATGGATTTTCGGAAGATTTGATCCCTACCAACTGAGACTAAAGGTCTGTTTTCCAGTAGTGAAAAAAGAAAAAAAGAATTTAGTACCGATTTGGAAGACCAACCGGTACTAAATTGGCCTCGGCCACGTGCGACGTGGCAGCCAATTTAACCAGTACTAAAGGACCCACGGGTTATTTGAACCGGTACTAAAGGACCCACGTTAATACCAATTTAGTAATATTAGTTGCACAACTAGTATTAAAGGGGGTTTGGACCGGTACTGAAGGCGCAACGGTGAACACATACCAATAAAAAGTTAGCAATAGCATACAGACAAATTTATTGTTCAGACTTTAAAAGTCCATAACTCGTTTCTATGTGGTTCTAGATGAGCTTGCGGATGCGCTGGTCCACCTTCCTCGTCCTGCCACCACATGCTTCCACCTGGTGGCGCCGCCGACCGCTGCTTCTGTGGGCAGCGGTGGTTTTTAAGCAAGGGTTTTGCCTCGTGGACTAAAGTAAAGCTCTCCTCCCAATTTATTTTCTTTTTGTCGGCCAACAATTTAACTTCCAATATGTTCTTCTATCTCGTTAGACACGCATATAGATGTCATGGAGATTTTCAAAAAAAAAACTATATTACAAGTCAATATTTTGCATTTGATATTTTCAGATTATATAGTTAGCAAAGAAAGTAAACACGTCATATGCATAGACATGCAGCAAGGGAGCTAAAAAACCAAGAAAGCAGTTCACCCAAATAAATATGCTTCCAAAAGATTGTCGTTATTACATTGAAATTGATCAGTTACATAGGAAAATGACCGGTTCCTCCGAAGATGCATCCACCATAAGGCCGCTTAGGAAACACAATGTTGACGTCTACATGATTGTATTTCATCAGAACATGCATACATCCATCCATCCATTCAAACTGAAAAAGTTTTCTACAGAGTCTGACCCCAGCTAAACAAGCATACGTTCTTGTAATACACAAATAAACGAAGGGACAAGAAACAGTTTGAAAAGGTTCAATTGTACGAAATGAGCTTTATCTAGTGCCTGATATGAATCTGACAAGGGGTCATGCCACTCCCAAGCAAAAGCTCCTTCAGCCTGTCGATCATGGGACCATGCTCCGAGCAAATGATTTCAACAGTCATAAGGTGCTCACATGCAAACGATCTATTTCCTTGCTCGCCCATGAGTGCTTTAGGTGCACCAACATACTACAGCAAGAAAAGCATACAAGTTTTAACTTCATGGCACATGCACAAAATTTTCATGCGAGGAGAATACGCATGTGGAGAGAATCACGCACCTCTTTTAGTTCCAGAGTTAGCTTCTCAAGATTAGGTGAGTTCTGAAGGAAGACTATCAATCCATAGAAATTTGCATCCAGACACCATGTGCCAAGAGTCAGCAGCTTAAGATTGTTGAATTTTGGGCACCACTGCAAATTATTTCCGAGTATGGCCAGCTGCACAAGGTCCAAATGATTAGGATATGGCATACAAGCCATGCAATTGTCTATGTAGCTACACAGTGGATGAGAGAAATCACAACATTTCACATACTATGCTTCAAGTGAGTTGATTATGTAAATCACATGTAATCTAATCATTATGAAAGATTCACATGCAAGACCAATCTGTTGGATTGTAGCGATCTAATGTTCTAATTGATGCACCTGCTGGTAGCACTGTACCTTTATTTTTCACATATGTAAATGCAGTAATTAACACTGATGATAGATAGTCATCCTACTACAGAACAAGATGTATTTTCTGCCCTTGCCGCCTAGAACACGTGGATGTATCAATTCCTTTTGAGTGCCAAACCACGAAGGTAATGTACGGTGAATTGTTTACTGAATGTCTGAATGAGTCAAGTGTATGAAATGGATTGTATTATGGACTTATGGTGGCACTTGAGACAAGTAATCATCCTATAGAGTATACACATGACTTGGCAATAGAATAAACTATCAAGCAGTTAGATTTGCAGTTACAGAACAAAGACAATATACCATTCTTAGGTCTCAGATATTGGCTTATGGATACTTGCATGGATGCACAAATGTCAAACAAAGAAGCATACCTTTGTTTGTCCAAAATACAAGTCCATTTTTCTGGCACAAGAAAGGCCCAAGAGAAATTGACGGATATCATCAACCAGAGTATCATTGAACTGAAACCCATCGAGTGTAATGTATGCTGTCACTAGTGATTCCATGTTCTTCAGTAAAGGTATTCTAGGATGAGGAGCGTGAGCAAAGAAGCCAAAATGAATGAGGTTTGGAGTGCAAATAGAAGCCTGATCATCAGATTGAAACAAACACTCCTGCCCAATGGACAAAAACTTCAGAGTCTGGGAGGAAATCTCAACGTCAGTAATGGGGCAGTCCTGTAAGATCAGACGTTCCAATGCTCTGCACTCGGATTGGAGTTGCCTAAAGAAACCAGGGGTCAAAATAACTCCATCAAAAAGCAGGCTCCTCAAGTGCTCTGAAGTAAACACTGCAGGATCGATGTCCAATTTATCACCCCAGACGTAAACCTCGACAGACCGAGCATTAAAGAGCAAAGCGTTGCCGATCCATAGGTTAGCTTCTTCGTGGTCGCCTTTGATCTGTGAACGGCTGCAGTACCAGAGGCGGAACTCCTCCAAGGGAACCGGGTTACGGAGCATGAGAAAACGGTTGACAAGCTTCTTGAACAGCGGGTTGCGCGCGTCGTAGTCGCCGTCGTTCTTGATCTCGAACTCGCGGCGCGAGGCGTTGATGCGGCGCACGTCGCGCCAGAGGTCGCGCCACAGCTGCGACAGCACGCACGTCTGCACGACCTGGCGTGCGTCCAGGCAGGAGAGGACGCGGAGCAGAAGGTCGCGGGGGAGGTCGTCGATCCCGTACTCCGTCCCGGGAGCGAGCGCCGGGGCCACAACCGTGCGACCGCTTCCAGCAGACGCCTCTGCCGTTGGGTCAGGGTAGCGAGGCATTTCGTCGAACAGGTGATGCTCCAACAAGCTGCAACAAGGCGAGAATGGAGGATCGCGGTGAGTAACGAATAGATTCGCAGATCGGAACGGGGATCAAGATGGTGCAAGAAAACGGTAATAGAAGGGAGAATTCCGGGTAAAAATGGTAGCAATCGATTTTTTTCACGAGGAGAAACAGATGAGGAGGAAGGAGGCTCGAGCAAACCGTGCGCTCAGAAGCCTTCCCGAAGTTCCAGCGGTTGCAACCGGCTTCCAGAAGGCAGTCGGGGTCCTGCTAGAACGGGTTTACTGCAGTTTGCCGTACCGTGGAGTGTGGAAATATAATAAATAAATAAATTCAATTTAGAAAAACTGTCACTTTTGATTTTTTTCCCCCAAAATACGGCACGTACACCTGCATACACGTACGTGCACTCACCCTACTAGCATTTTCTAACGGACTGAGCTGGCAGATCTCGAGATATTAATAGACCCAAAGGGTAGTCCAGTAGGCCTGGAACTACCCTAAATTTTAGCCCAAATATTTGTAGTAGTTCTTGTATCCCAAAACTAATAATTGGCCAAAGCTGATGCCATGGAGTCCTGCTCATAGAACCCCTTCACACGGGCACGAGGCCAGCTCGACCCACCTGGCTGACTGATTAGGGGTGTTTGGTTCCTCGAGCTAAAGGTTAGTCCGTGTGACATCGAATATTTGGAGGTTAATTAGAAAGATTAAATATGAGTTAATTATAAAACTAATTGCATAGATGGAGACTAAACGGCGAGACGAATCTATTAAGACTAATTAGTCCATGATTTGACAATATGCTTCTATAGTAAACATTTGCTAATGATGGATTAATTAGGCTTAATAGATTCGTCTCGCCGTTTAGCCTCTATCTGTGTAATGGGTTTTATAAATAATCTACGTCTAATACTTCTCATTAGTATCTAAACCTTCGATGCGATAGGTGCTAAAAATAAAAATAAGCAGCCGAACCAAACGGCCCTGACTCACGCGGTGTCGGCTCGACGGCGTCGCCACCCTCCTGACGCGCCGCAAGCCCTAGCCCCACATCGCCCACGAGTCCCCCGATGCCGTCCGCGCCTCAGTCCCTCAATACTGCTGAGCAGTCCGCTTGCCCGACGGGCGATGCCGGCACTGGAGCCATCCCTCTGTCTTAATCACTAAGGGTGTGTTTGGTTGCATGCACCAAATGATGCATGCATGGATGATCCTGAATGGGGTGGTTCGACCAAATGGTTCACTCTAATTAGTAGAATAATGTATTAAGTGGGATGGTCTCATCCTGGATGAGCTGGTACAATTCACCCAACCAAACAAAAGGATAATTATTATTTTGAATCATTTCATACATGAATCAAATGATACAACCAATCAAACACACCCTAAGTGCTGTCATGGTCGATCAATTGCAGTGTATGTCAGTGATTAATTGGTCGTTGGTGTGTCGAGAGTCCGTTAGTATGTGCTCAATCCGCTTTCAAATCGCAAACTGGAAGTATAGGTTCACTGACTCCCTGATTATTTGGTCATTGGCATGTCCATAGGAATAGGTTTGTGCTCAATCCTGTTTCGGATTGCGTATCGAAGTGTTGGTCGATTCATTTGTCATTGATGTGTCCATTGGCATGCGAATTTTGGTTATTTTATACTTGAATATACCGTATTGTTGTTACCGAATTATGTATTGCATATTAAATTTTTCGTTAGGCCTACCCTAGGTTCAAACCATGGGTCCATCATTATCTTGAGATTGATGAAGTCACCGTGTACGTCTTGCTCTCGATGAGCATGTCATAATCTATCACAGAAAGAGACAAGCATGTCATAATCTATCAAAGGAAGAATAACGTAGGTTAAATCCTACAATAAATCTACAAAGAATAACGTAGGTTAAATTCTACAATAAATCTAGAAAAATGTGAGCACCCGTGTCGGGTTGAGAACTCAAATTTAAGTGGGCAATTTCTATCACGGAGTCTTAGTGGCTGAGCTACGCTAAGTTCACACGTCACTTATGATTTTAATAGTCAACCTTAGAAAGACGATTCATCTCAAACACCTATCCTTACACAATTTGGTTCCAAAATTCCAGCGAATAACAGCCCACCAGGTCACCATAAACAACATAGGCAATTCCCTATTTAACACTAGAAAAGTTACTGTTCCTTTCTTGGTCCTCTAATTTTTTTCGTTCCCTATTTGATACCGGGTATAACTTTG
Source organism: Setaria italica (assembly GCF_000263155.2). Classification (NCBI taxonomy): domain Eukaryota; kingdom Viridiplantae; phylum Streptophyta; class Magnoliopsida; order Poales; family Poaceae; genus Setaria; species Setaria italica. The sequence goes on from NC_028454.1 coordinate 25,670,742, forward strand.
GTTCCTTACATGACACTCTATTAGATTTTCCATCCGATCACCGTTAAATGCCATGTGAAAAGATAATTTTGCCTCTCTGAAAAAATATGGATCCCACCACAACCACCCTTCTTTCTCTCCTCCTCACTCTCCCACTGCCTACCACACCGCTCCACACCGCCACACCTCCCCCGCTGTGTGGGCTGGCCGCGCCACCCGGTTGCTGTAAGTGGCCGCGCGAGCCGGCTGCACCTCCCCCACCCCTCCATGTCACCTCCAGGCCGGCCGCGCCTCCCCTGCCATGCCATGCCGCTACCCGGTTTGGCCACGCGCCCACGCCTTCCCCGCCGCACCATGCCGCTGCCTGAGCCGGCGACGCCTTCCCCTCTGCTCCAAGTGACCGCTCCTCCCCCGCTCCTTGGTGTTGTCACAAGGACCGACCGCGCCCCTCCCTGTATTTATAATTTGCATATCTTTCTAATTATGTTTTGTTTATTTATGCTGACTGGTTTACTCTTTTTAATTGTAGGTCATTGAGCAATGGTGGGCGGTATCAGGAAGCTCACGTCGATTTGCGAGAGACTAGCCGCTACAGGGACTAGTTCAGGGTCAGGGTCACGGTCAGGGAGCGGTCGAGGGAGGCGTCGAGGCAGGCCTCGACGTAGGGTTGAGGAGGAGGAGGAGGAGGAGGTCCAGAGGCCTCGAGGGAAGGGTAAAGCGGCGAGGCCCCCATCGCCTAAACCTGAGGTGGAGGAGGAGGAGGAGCTACCTTCCGCACACGCCTCTGGGGACGACGAGCAGGAGGAGGGGGAGGAGGAGGAGCAGCAGGAGCAGGAGGGGGACAGGGAGGCAGGGGATGCCTAGTCCAAGATATGGTTGCGAGGTCCCTCATCCCTCCCGAAGCGTCCGATACCTGAGCATTTACGCCCTCTGATTAAAGCAGTTGGGACCAAATAAGTAACTTTAAATATTCTCAATAATGTTCTTATGTTGAAAGTTACAAAAACTAATAATTTATATTAATCACTTGTGCAGGAGTTGGATTAAGCTCAGTGGGGGTGACCACAACCGTAAGGCCAACGGGATCCTTGGCCTTTTGTGCAGGGTTCACTTCCCTGACTTGGTGGTGTACGCCGGACAGCAGCAGTTGACCTACACGTGGGACCACTACGTTGCCGCCCCCGACGTCCCTGATCGTCAACAGAGGAGATTCCCTAACATAGCGGAGCGGGTGAAGGCCGAGCTGTGGGTAAGTACTCCTCGCACTAAATTGCTCAATACATCACCTACGTTCGACATTCTTGAAATAATAACTGTATACGCGTCTATATGCAGGATTTGTATAGATGCCAGGAGGGATTCGAGGCCAAGGCGAAGGCCGTCTCTGATGTAGCCGCCAAGAAGCTCGTGAAGGACATGCATTACGAGGCGCACATCCAGGCCATCATCGAATTCCACGCTCAATACAGACGGATGAAGGTTAGAAAAGAAGAGGCAAAGACAATGAACCTGACCAAGGACCAATTCATGAGGGTAAGTAAAGAACGTTGATACTTACTATTTAAGATTAATTAGGCTCAATTTCTTTTTTCATATGTCACACGCTTGATGATGTAGGTGCCTCCATGGTGGTGTCATACGCATATCCAGTGCTGGGAGAAGATGGTCGACGTGTGGTTGGAGCCCGGGTGGTTGGAGAACCACCTTTCTTGCCGGCAGCGGCGTTTGCAGATGCCGACTGCACCACACGATCAAGGCAGCCTAAGCCTAGATGAATATAGAGAAAAATGGGTACGCAACTTTAATTCTTTATTCTAACGTTCAATTCTACATAATTCCTAATCATTTTGTATTTTTTGCCGCAGTCGTCGTCACATGATGGCCAACCTTGCTCCCAGCTCAAGGCAAGGGTCCTCTCCAAAAAGGGCGATGCGACGGCTGATATCGATTTCAACCCAGACGACCCGTTCGAGGCGTACAACCATCCTAGCATACACAGTCGCGTCTCCGAGTATACAGCGATGGCTAGGGAGGTTCACGGGCCAGACTTTGATCCGAGCTCCGAGGACATTGATGGAGAAATCATGATGAGGGTGGGAGGAGGCAAGAAGCATGGCCGATATTTGATTGGCGACGGCGTAATCGACACGGCCTCTACTCCCACTCTCTCCCAGATCCGAGCAAGGAGCACGGACTCGAGCCCGGCGATACGGCCACGACCCACCACTGCACAGTTCCAGATGGAGGCTCTTCAGGTTCTTTCTCTTCCATTCATCGTTCATTTGTCGTTATACTTTAGCTTTGCATTATAACATTGCAATGAAATATTGTAGGCCCAGGTGGAAGTAGCAAGGAAGAAACAAGAGGAGATGGTGGCGCAGATGGAGGACATGCGACAGAGGATGGAGGAAGAAAATCGGATGAGGATGGACCAGATATTCCAGTACATGCAGAATTTTGCTTCGAGCATGGGTCAATCTTTGCCTCCGCCACCGCCGATGTTGTTCCCTCCGCCTCAGCCACTCACAACTACTCCTGTGAGTCACTTGACACATTGTGTTTAAGATTAAATACTTTAATTTTGACAACTTTAGATGTTAGCTTAGAATGTCCTATCCTATGTGCAGAATCAATCGGCAGCTTCGAATAATGAAGATCAAGATTTATCGCAGTGGTCTCCTTGACCTCCACGGAACTAGACTTGGTTGTGAACTTGGTTGAAACTAAATTATGACTTGAACTTGGATTTATGGATTGTTTCATGCTTATGTTGGATTATGCCTGTGATGTTTATGAATAATGCTTCTAATGGTGGTTGTGAATTATGCATGTGATTGTTTATTACAAATGCCTGTGATGATGTGTATTGTGAAATGAGAGGGGTCCGTTATACGTGACAAAACGGGAAAAAAGGGGGTACTGACCACTTTGCCGAGTGTAACACTCGGCAAAGAGGAGCCTTGGCCGAGTGTTTTGGCTTTAACACTCGGCAAAGTGGTCTGTTCCAGCACCAGGCGCCACTTGTTTGCCGAGTGTTTTTGCCTTAACACTCGGCAAAGAGACACGACACTCGGCAAACAGGCCGTCTTTGCCGTGTGTTGGCACTCGGCAAACAGGCTATTTTTTGCCGTGTGTTGGCACTCGGCAAAGAGGCTATTTTTGCCGTGTGCTGGCACTCGGCAAACAGGCTGTGTTTGCCGAGTGCCTGCCGTCTGGCACTCGGCAAATCTGCCATTACCCTCAACGCCGTCAAAGCAAATTTCGCCGAGTGTGTCTTTTCGCCGAGTGGTTTTTGGCCGTCGGCAAAATGGTTGCCGAGTGCACGAGTTTTGACACTCGGCAAAGTGGTGTTTGCCGACACAATATTTGCCGTGTGCTATATGCCGAGTGTAACACTCGGCAAAGCCTTTGCCGAGTGTTTTTGGTCTTCGTCGAGTGCATGTGGCACTCGGCTCTTTGTCGAAATGTGGTTAGAGAAACTTGAGCGTATAATTGTTTAGATGGTGCTGCAAACTGCCACATTGACTGGTAGGTACCCTGAGGGTCTCCCATTGGCTATCTGAAAAGGAACTCATACTGTCATTGCTACAGGTTGGCCGGCCAGGTGCTCTCCCCCTTCTAGAAGCTTATGCCAACTCCTCACGTGCAACTTGTGTGGAGGCTGGAGTGGTGGCAATTTATTTGCACTATACTGGTAAATAGTTGTGCAAAGGAGAGTGATGTGCAACATACTGTACAGCTACTTTGCCTTGGATACCAATTTATCAACTTCAAGAATTAACATTATTGTCTTTTCCTTTCATGGTATATCTATCTTATAGCTTGCTTCATTTAAGAACTATTAATTACTCACTTAACAAGGTTACTGATTTGCTAAAACTGTGGGTTGTACAGTCAGTCAAACAAAATATTGACTCAAAACATCAATCTACAATCTCAATCTGCAATATGTGAAGTTAAGTGTCTAGGATTTAGGGAAAAAGTGCTAGCAGAAACATAATTCCTAACCTGCATCTGATATAATTCAAAAATATAGAAAGTAATGTTGATAACAGACCACAAGATTGCACACGCTAAAGCAAAACAATAAGATACTACTGTGGAGCTCCAAAACATAAACAAAAAAGCCCCTTTGTTGGGACTTGGCATTGAAAGGAAAATTAATGTGAAAACCGTCACACGCACAGGTTGCTGCTACCTACTAGGGCCCTGATCAACAGCTAATTTGCCAGAAGACCATAAGAGCCTGTTATGGCGTTATTGATTACAATATTAGACCAATGAGTTCATTTATAAAAATTAAGTCTTGTGTCTTAGCTATTACCGTACAGTATAGGGCTCCTTCAGTTCTTCTCAGAATATTAGATTAGTGCGTTCATTTCATAAAAATTAAATCTTGTGTCTTAGCTATTATCGTACAGTATAGGGCTGCTTCTTCAGTTCTTCTCCCCCATTGGTTAAAGTTCAACAAACAAACCATGTCAGTTTCACCTCCCATGCATCTTAAGCAAATGCATATGCTCGGACATATACATATCTAAAGCAACGCACCACACTACAAATATAGGGGAGGGAGAAGGGTTATACTTATACCGTGTAGGCCTTACTCAGTGGTGTAAAGGATTGTCGGGCCCTTATTGAACTTGATGAAGCGGTGTCTGCGCATCTGGACAGATGCCGACCGAGTCACAGCTGCTTCTCGGCGCCAGCGACAACGTCAATCTGCTTGAGGTCTTAAGCGCTGTGCGGCGGCTGCAAGCGAGGACAATCCACGGTGGCGGCGAGGGCCAAGGTGACGGCAACACGGGAGGTGCCACTTGCACCTCGTCTTGGTGGGCGAGGATCTCTCTTCAGGGTCCGGAAGATGGAAGAACATGAGAAACTGAAGAAGGCAGAGGGGAGTAAACTGAAGCCACGGGTCGGCTACAGTTACTTCTCAGCGTGGGAGAAGGGGAGATGACATGTCTGTTCGCTTCCCATGGACTCCATCGATCTCCACGGGCCGAAGGCTACACGAATCGTGCCTTTTACTTTCTTTTCCTTTGTAGATTTCCTTTTTAGATTCTTTTAGACGGAGACACGCGACAGGGATTCTCTTGCTACGTAGAGAAATATGTATAGGCAGGCAACAGTCTACAAACTCTGTCTTTTTATTTTTGAAAAAAATCTACGAACTCTCTGCATGTATAGGCCAAACAACGAACTCTCTGCATAAAAGGTTAGCAAACATGCAACAAAATTTAGCTAACACTTCTTCTTCTTCCCATTGTTGATGTTCATGAGGCAACAAATTAACAAAGTTACATCAACTAACCATGGCAGTATTCACTAGCCATACATCTGAAATAAGGATCTGGCTAGTATCCTACCAACGTGTAATGTGGATTAATATTCACACAACAAATGGAGCGGAGTGGGGAAGGACCATACCGTGTAGGCCTTGATGATCTTGGAGCCCTCGATGGCGTCAACCGTAGGCGGGTCGTTGCACTTGGTGCCTGCGCATCAGGCTGATGCTGACGGAGATGGCCGAGGACCAATGTGACTGCAAGTCGGCAACACGGGGGTGCAGTGCCGCGGCCCCTTGTCTTGGTGGGCATGGCGTAGCTCCGATGCTTGATGTTGGGCATGGACGAGGAGCAGTAGGCCGCGGCGACAACAGCTCTTGGATCGGAGGGGGAATGACAGGAGAATGGCTTCAGATGGCAGTGATAAAGGGGTGCGCTGCATTTCAAGAGGCCGGAGAAGACGGCGGGGCGACGGTTCGGAAGATGAAGTGGGGGCGGCATGAAAAACCGAAGAAGGCAGGGCACATGCTTACAGCTTCTTGTTGGTGGTTAGGAATATCTGGGAAACAAGGGAAAGCTCAAACTGTTTGTGTCTTTTGTACCCAATTATTGGTTAAAATTGACATGATCCACGGAAGTGATGCTAATGTACATTTTAAAATATGTGGTCTTATCAATGGCAAAAATATGTAGCTTCCTCTAACCAACCGGAGGAAATAATCGTATTAGTCAACGTTTGGTCTCACATGTACTCCGTGTTCTATATATACCCCTCTTCATCTACAACTATAATGATTGGGTTGTTTCCTAGCCTTTTGTAATTTCTGACATCCTAGTTTCATCTCTTCAATTGCCTCTATTTAATTTTCCTTGCTATCAAATACAAAATTACAAAGTACATATGGTCATAAGAAAAAAAAATACAAAAAACTACACAGTAATATCGATAGTAGAGTGAGCACTACAGAACATTAAAAAAAAACTTGTAAAATTCACATATTAGGAGCTTCTACCGGTCTGGACAGGTGCCGTGCATAGGATGAGGCTTGGGATTCAAATGGGAAGAATGCTAGTTCTTATGCTACATTGATGTTTGTTTGCTTTCTTTCTTTTTTTTTTCAAACTGTGTGGCAATCCTTAATACTAGTGGTCACTTTGTTTGGGTTTTTATGGGGTACAGCCATACCCTGAGGCCTTGGTACACCTATATTGTAGGGCTGTAAAGATATTATCTTTCTACTAAATTGGTAAGTATACATGGGCATACCATATCGACTACTTATTCTCTTAACCACTTAATTGTTCAACTATAGGCGTGGTTGCTTTTAAAATTCAATTGTTAGTTTGTTTTTGAAAATTAAAACTAAATGTTCATCTGTATTCAATTATGTTTTGTTTTGTACGGCATGTGTGCAGAACTGAGATATGGAGGGCGAAGAAAACGTTGAGGATGAACTGTTTCTCGTGGGGTCACAACTCCAGGACATTCAAAGTATGATGACACTAAACACTTCCCAGTTGATAGACAATTAGACATGAATTATTATACATGCATCCTTTTCCCTGACTATTCATCTGTATCAGCTACTTACTGAATTGTTAATATGTGTTTAAGTTTTAATGAGAATGGACATGAAAGTTCCTTCACTTTTATCTCCCTTTTCTTTGGTCCTGAAGTCAATAAACACTCTTATCTCCCTTTGTCTCCTCCTTGATTGCTGGAGACTCACAGGCTTCCAAGTACTGCTGCTGTTGTTCTTTTTTAAAAAAATCTTGATCACTTGGGGAGACTCCCCCCTCTGGGCTAAGGTGCCATGCTTCAAACCCGGGTCCAGAGAGGAGTTTCAACGACTCCTGAAGTTCAATGCTCTAACCGGTCCATACACGAGAAGCTTGGCAGTAGTATTGTAGGGTTAGTTATTGTGTTCATAACAGGTTTTCACAATTCAGAATCACGATAAGAAACGAGATACGGAAATAGCCTTGGTCAACAGCAAAGCAATGAATCCGCAAGCGATGGGCTACTATACATACAGAGAAACAAACAGATAGATAAATGAATAAAAGACACATAAGAGCACATGTCTCTCGAAACATACACGTGCATGATAATATGATATAGGCACGACTCGCCATGCTTGATGAACTTCTCAGCAATTTAACCTTTACAAGGTACAAAGCTCAGAATGAGTCAATGTCTCAAGCAGCCCCTTCTAAAACATTTTTCTAAATAGCTTTCATAAAACGGCTGACATCAGGCCACATTAAATGAAACCGAATTGAACCACATAGGCAGCTAACAGATTCCAGCAAGTTAGCATGAGGGGTAGGGCTAGTGAACTTGTACTGTACTTCGATACAGAATCATCACCATTCTGTGTTGTATGAAGAACCTGCTCTCAGAGCTGTTGCTGCTATCTCCTCTCACAGGTGCTGAATCCACTGCAGGCTTCTTGAGCAGGTTCAGCTGTTATCACCTTGACGCTAGGCTGCTAGCTCGTTTGACACCTCTGCCTACAACCCCGAGGTCAGTTACAGTACTTCTGGTTGTTGCTGCCGTAGACATGACTGAGCCAGAGACATTGCTCGAAGTGGCCATCTGAGAAGAAGTAAAAGATGCAGCTCTTTGCCCATCAGCAACTTTCTACCCAACAGCTGCCCTGGATGCAATCATCTTCATGATCTCATCTATTGCAGGGCTTGGCAAATCCAGGAACCCCGGCCAGCTCGGTTATTCCCCCTTTCGACATTGCTTGCTCCAGTTCTTCACGCTGAGACAGAACCATTCAGAGATGGCATTATTCCTCAGAAGCAAGACAAATCATCTTAATGAATGATACAGTATAAGGCTTATGAAGCAAAACAAAACGCAACTCTAATTGTTTTACCTTCTTTTCAAGTTCAGTCAATATGACGTACAGTAGGCTGTTCTATGTCAGCTTCAGGAGCAGATTTTTCTGAGTCTCCTTCAGCAGCAAGTGCATAACCAGTTCACCGTACCACTTTTACAGTTTTACCTGCAAACAAAGCATTCTTGGAATTTCAACAAGTTGAAGCAAATTAGTACTAGAGTAAAATTGCAGCATTTTAAATTTCATATGCCAGACTTTTATAAGGAATCAATATCAGTATCATGCTATGATTGCACTCTATTTAGAGCTAAAAGAGACTAGTAACTAGTACTCCTGACACCAACGATCCATAAAGCACACCACACAACCAAATGGCAGGTTTGTTCTCGTTCCACACGCCAATCTCCGACGAGTAGATGTGACGAGCATACCCTTGCTTCGGTGTCCACTAGCACCACCAGGAAGGGTCATCCGCTCCTCGCCTGTCATGGGGTCCCAGACGGCGAGCTCATCATTCATGAGATCGTCCTCATCCCAGACCAGACCAGCACGGGGGCCCTGCGGCGGAAGCCCTCGCCGGAGAATGTGGAACCACAGCTTGCAGACGAGCGCTAGCGGGGTCGGCGGGCGGGAAGCGGAAGAGAATCAGCTCGCCCATCAGCGGCGGCGGCCGGCGATCTCGCTGCTGGGTGGGGTTGGGACGACGCGGCGTTGGGAACTGAGAGGAGAGGCCTCTCTCTCTTTGGGCTTGCCTGTCTCAACTTTCTTGTCCGTCTCTGGAGCTGGGGTTAACTGGGTTTCCTTTTCTGGCCAATGGGCTGTACAAGTCTTTGACTCCGGCCCAGTCAATCGAAGGCTTCTTCTGTAGCTCTAGGAACACACGATTCTACTCCTCTGAAATAAATAAGAACACGACGGCTGCGCCGGCGACATCTCCCTCCCAGCTTCCGCGCCCTCCGTCGATCGCCTTCGCATCAAGCCCATGGCGGGCAGGGGCAGCGCTCCGGATCGAAAGCCGAATTGCTGGAGGTGGCGGCAGCGAGCCAGAACAGGTTTCTGCCTCCGCAACCCTCCCTCTTCTTCAGTTTCCCTTACCAATCGCATCTGGCTGGCCTGTTGGCATCCTCGAAACGCGATTCTCTCCCAGCTAGTACTGTTTGGCGTTAAACTTGGGGTCCTGATTTTGGGTATCTGTCCTCTTCGAATGATGTTGTGGTGCAGACCGCCATGGAACGGAAGTTTCAACACGCATGCAAGGGGTTCCACCTTGCCAACCAGGTGATATTTCTGGGGGATCCCAAGACGCTGCGCCACTGTTCGAGCTTGATAAGCTTCCAGAGGTAAGAAATCGAATGCCAATCCTAAAATAATATAATTGCCTGTAGAATATAATAACAATTGCGTTTTAAAACTGGCGCATTGGATTGTAACTGTAGCAGTTTGTTAGCAAACTCATATCTACTCATAAAAAAAATTATCCACTACTCAACTAATAATGAGTACTTAATTGGTGTGAACTCAACCACATTACTGCTCTGATTTTTGCTTTGCACCTCCTGCAATTACCTCAAGCAGTTAACTCCTAAAGTACATCTTTCACTTTTGGCGGCATCGGATTTTACAAGGGTTGATTGCTTAGAGCTAGTGATAGGTCCAGAGTAAACAAAAGGGAATCTGCCAATGGCATTATAAGTCCATGTGCTTTGTTTCTTCATCTGTTGCACATTATCATCCAGTGCAAAGTCCATGTGCTAAGAATAGCATTATCGTCTATTGTTTGATGTTTGATCAGTCTGAAGTTGGCTTTTACTTTTAAAATAGCAATGTCCAACTTTTTAACCATTGTTGTTGCAGGATATATTGTGCCATATACTTTCCCTTCTGCCACTACCAGATGCTGCCCGTGCTGCCTGTGTGTCTCATAGATGTCTGCGCTCTTGGAGATGCTTCCCTAATCTCACATTTAATCAGAAAACTTTTGGCTTGAAATTGAATGAGGGTACATCATATGCTAGGGCGAAGAAACTAGTTGACAGAATTGACCACATTATTCAAAACCACTCTGGCATTGGGGTGAAGACACTTAAGCTTGACGTTCGCTGTTGCGCCAAAGTCATCACGGCTGGCCATCTTGACAGTTGGCTCCAAGCTACCATTAGATCTGGAATTTTAGATATTTCTGTGGAGCTTCCTCAACATCTCATGCTAGACTACAACCCCCCATGTTCACTTTTATCTTGTGCTGGAAGCTCACTTCAGTCTATCTCCCTCTTCTCTTGTGCTTTTCACCCGACATTAAGAATTGGTTGTTTGAAAAGCTTGAAAAGCGTGTGTCTGAACCTTGTCCACACTACTGGGGAGGAGATACAATGCCTTTTCTCCAGTGCAATTTCATTGGAATATATTGAACTTACCAATTGCAATGAGACCACTTTCTTGATCATACCTTCTCATCTGCAGGAGCTTAGTACTCTGAAGGTGTATAAGTGCACAAGGCTACAAACTATAGAAATTTATGCTCCAAATCTTACCACTTTCTTGTTCAGCGGCCCACCCATGGAAATATTAATCAGCAACTCATCGCAACTGAAATACATGACTATGCATGGTGTATATTACTCTGGCATGATCCAATATGCTCAGACCAAACTCCAGTCCATCGCGTCGAAACTTCAAACCCTTACCTTGTCATCATCAGAAGAGGTCTCTAAATCTAAATTGTTAACTTATTCCATGTATACAATACAACTTGGAATATTTATTGTTTTCTTGAACAACTTGGAACATTTATTAACCTTGGCATATCTTTCTTCAGACTTTCAAAATGCCAGTGTTGCCTGGCAAATTCCTCCACCTCAAGCGCCTGAAGATTTATTTTTGTGGCACTGGATACGATTATTTTTCTCTGGTTTTTTTTCTTGAAGCTTGTCCAGCCTTGGAAACTTTCTTCTTATCGGTAAGTACGTTAATTTCTCAGAGATGTACATGCTAAAAAATTAACTTTGAGTACCTCAGTACATCTTCTACATAATCATTTGGCTAAGTTTGTCTTTCATATGATACTTACTTGGCCATGACATAGGCTTATATTTCTCATGAGTTGAGAACTACTCATGCTTAGTATTCTGTAGACATTATTATTTATTAGGCGCCACGGATGATATTCATTACCATGCCAAACACACAACCTTTTACTTGTTCTAGGACTTAAATCTCCTTCTGTGCAGGGCAACTTGTTGGTGACATTTTCATTCTGTAATTCTTTTATTCTGCTAGCTAATAGATCTGCAATGAATATTTATCATAATGTCCATGTACTTCAAAGCATTTGGTCATTGGAGGATAGTGGCATCAATATTGATTTTGTGCAGACAGGAGAATATGTTTTTGGAAGGCAGGACACAATACCTCAAGATTTCAATGCAGATTCATTACATATTAGGCGGATTCCAGGATTCCACCATGCCAGCCTCAAGAAAGTATCAATCAATCAATTCTTCTCGTCAAAGAGCTTGATTGAGCTAACATGTCAAATTGTTGAGAATACCTCATCACTACGATACCTTGTGCTCGATACAACCAGCGGTTTTGACACTAGAGGCACATGTAAAGGAATGAATATGCATGCTATCAGAAAAGCCCACTGTGCTGTTGAGGCTGTCGAAAGATATATTGTGGGGAAAGTTCCCTCAACTGTTAAATTTAAGGTTTTGGAGCCCTGCAGCCAGTGCCATGTTGCCAATCTTTAGGTTCTTCTAGCTACGTTGTGCATGCTGTGTTCGATGTTAAATTTTGAGGGATTGTTTGTGGACCCTATCTATTCGATTTGTTTGAATTTATTAGTTTGATATATTTTTTTTCTACACCGGCTTGTCAATCTACTGCTATCTGTGGTGTTATAAAATTATAATCTGGTCTCCCTCATGATTTTGTCATCTGTTATTTTTAAATTTGAAATTGGTCGAACTGAACTCTGCAAACAGAAGCTAGACATCCTTAATACAATCTGAAATTTAAAATGGCAGATGACAGAATAAGGATTTCTTAAATTAACTTGAGTCATCTTGCAATTAACTTAGGCTGCTACGTACTTAATGGATAAAATGTGGTTAAGCAAGCCCGGTTCCAACTATGCTTGAAGCCCATGATGTGCTTTATCCTTTTGCTAGCACAAGCCTCTATGACTTCATTAAAGATGGGGTCATTTTTCTTCCTCATGTAGTCCCAATCCACCCACTGTGCCTCACGTGTGATTTTAGTTTTCTTAAGAATGACGATGGTGTAGTAATCCTGCTGAAACAAATTCCAAAATCTATAGTCGAAAGCATTCTTAGGCACATTATAGGGATCCTCTCTCCTTAGCCTCTTGGCAAGCCCAATCATACCGTCTCCAAAGTAGTTTGTAGGCCCCCTTGATATAAGATAAGGAGACTTACGTATCTCAGGCATCTGACGGTCATCCTCCTCATCACCACCACCATCACTTTCTCCACCATCATCTCCATCATCATCATGTTCTCCACCCTCATCATTATCACTGCTCCTCCCATTACTGCCAGCGGGCTCCTTGCCACTGCGATGCTGAATAGTGAACTCTTCCTCCTCTATGTCATCACTACTAGTCTCATGATCACTCTCCTCACACTCCTCAATATCATCATCTGCAGGAGCTCTTTTCTGTCCTCGCGGCCTCAAGGATCGAGAGCTAGCTCCATGCACAATTGGTTCTTCCTCTCTTCTCTTTTTAATTCTTTCGGCATGCGCTCCCTTAGGCATATCTGCTGATCCTGGGTCACAGATATGTGAAATAGATATTGTAAGACACCAGGAATAATATAGGATGGATGTAAGGATTAAAGAGCTAAGAACTAAGAAAATTGGGACATTTTTGGGCCAGACCGGCCAGACCGGTCTGCGTAACCGGTTGCACCCAGAAATGTACCAATGGTCCTATACATCAATACTGGCAGCCGTAACTGATATAATATGAACATTTGGGTGATAGAAGCAATACTTTACAGATAAAGTTGAGCATGCATGAGAAAATCAAGATCTGGGGCTGGACTGTACACACCGGTCAGACCGGTATGGATGACCGGTTCGACCGGTCTATCCAGTCTAACCCTGAATCGTTATCCTCGTCAATGCAGCCAACGGAATTGAGTCATATCACAGGAATAGGTTCTAAGGGTCATCAAGAGATGATCTACCAAAGGGATTTCAAATCAACATAAGGAATTGATAGATCGGGCAAGAATGTGATTTGAATACCTTTGGAGAGAATAACTTGAGAGGAATTCGGATGACCGGTTGAGAATCCGGTCAAACCGCCTAGGGAGAGATCAATCGTTCAAGAAGGCAAATCAAAACTTGGTTAAATCATCAAATCACCCAAGGATGAGAGGAGCCGGTGTTGAGGACAGGAGGGGATAGGTATCAGGTGAAATGAGGAGTAAAGGGGGTAAGGAGAAAGGTATATACAGTTAAAAGCTCGGAGGGGTGAAAATGAGAAATTTCCTGGGTGACCGGTCAGACCGGTATTCCATACCGGTCAGACCGGTATGACCCAGGTGACAAGATGAATGCTGAGGATGGTTTTGATCCACTTCTTTGTTCTCAAGATTGGGTAAAGCATTTAGATAGACATGAATCCAAGCTTGAAAAATCTTTATAGAGATTATTGGCAGTCCAAGTAGATCAAGATTTCTTGTTTCTTCCAAGAGAGAAGTGAGAGAGATAGATAAAGATTATATGGACTTGATAAAATCTCACCACTTGTGACTAGCCATCAAGCAATCAAGGCGAACAAGCGGGTCAATTGAGTCACGAGGACAGGAGCCAAATATTTTCAAAGTAACACACATCCTAGGCATGCTAGTTGCATTTCCAAACATCTATCCTATGTCACATAGAGCATGCAACCACTTCAAGTTAGGAAGCATTTTAGTATATTTAGTTCATACCTTACTTTATATGAAGGCCTATGACGCAGGCTCAATGTTAAGAAGGTATCAACCAAATATCTAAAAGAGGCACATTAAGGTAACTTGAGGTAATCACATGCAAGTGCACACACTAGCATGAGAAAGGGCCTAGATGCATAAGGTAGATACAAGAGTGCATAAGAAGTGTACCTTTGCCTAAGCCATTTATTTTTGTGCATAACTTAACTCTCTAACAATAGTGCTATCTCTCATTGATTTTTCTTAGCCAAAGCATAATATACCATGAGATAGCATAAAGTGCACAAATATACAAGACTACAAGTTCACTAGAAGAAATTGTTAGTCTCACAAATGACACAAGCATTGGAATAAGCTCCCCTGAATTGGTGCAAGAAGAGTTTGAATTTCTTGCTATTTGCACATTGTCCATAGATGAACGAGAGGAGATTATTCACAATCTTGGTCACGGCACATGTATCATTTAACCAACTTAAGTTTGTGCCAAAGGTCTTACTGCAAAATATGCATGATCTTAAGGTTTCCATGCTATGATCAAGGACTTGGTTACCTCATCAATTTGCAGCTCAGGTCCAAACTGGTCAGACCGGTATGCCAGACCGGTCTTGTCAGAGACATCCCATTTTGATCATCTTTCCTGCGTCTTGTTCCAAGAATTAGTGACTAAGTCCATCTTTAGTCTTCTGTAATGGAACAGGACACATGCTCTCATATAGAGCCATTAGGAGCATCATGGCATAATGGAGTAAGCTTCACAAATTAGTACAAGTCACTTTCATGAAACACGTATTTTTAGAGTTTGTGAGATTGCTTCTTACTAAGATTCCAAAGCTGATATGTGTGACTTAGAACATTACACTAAGCACTTAGTTACCGAGATGACATTGGTTATGTGAATTTCACAACATAGCTTTTCTCTTGGCCATTTTGATGTATCCTTGACTTCTTTGTCTTAGCCAAGCATCCAATGCATCTCGTCGATCCTGCAAACTTAGCAAGCATTCTTTGGTACCCAAATCTTATTGGGTCCACGAAGGTTAGTCACAAGATGCTTAGGAACCCAAATGGCTCTTATGCTAGTTTGAGGTGAGTTAATCACTTTTATAGCATAAGTACCAACTTTGTCATTCCTAAGATTGTTAAAATCATAATGGACAAGGTTTGAGTTGGAAATGTTACCAGTGGAAAAATCCTTACCCATGTGACCTTTTTTTCCGGCAAGTATAGAAAATACGAGTTTTGTATTTTCTTGACACTTTATCTTCTTGATTTTCTTACTTGCACTTGTCTTCTCTGGCCTTTCCCGGTCTGACCGGTTTGATAAACCGGTCTGACCGGCCTGGGTCAGCTTCCCCTCCAATGATCTCAAAGGTGCACACAGCACCGATATGTCCCTTTTGTTTGCACTTGTAGCATATTCTCTGCTTTGGACGCTTCTTTGCTTGCTTGAGTGAGGTTTATTTTCCTTGAGCATAATCTGGTCTCCCTCATGATTTTGGTGGAACTGAACTCTGCAAACAGAAGCTAGACATCCTTAATACAATCTGAAATTTAAAATGGCAGATGACAGAATAAGGATGTCTTAAATTAACTTGAGTCATCTTGCAATTAACTTAGGCTGCTACGTACTTAATGAATAAAATGTGGTTAAGCCTGCTAGTGTATTAGTACTACTTGTCATTTTGGATAGCTTAACATTTCGTTTTGGTTAGCTGATACTGTATATACCTTGGTTGGTCATCCGGAGCCGTTAAGTGGTGTCAGATCGGACGGCTGAGCTGGGCGGCGGCCTCCACCGACCTACCTGTATCTATCTGTATAAAAGGGAGGGAAACGAAACAAACCGAAAGCAGAGGCTAACCAATCCTCAAAATCCACCCCGTCCGGCCCGAAATTCGATCAATGCCTCCGTGTGAGCTGCCGGGGTTGGGCGGCGACGGGGGGCTGCCTTGGGATGAGGACGGCGACGGGGGCCTGCCGTGGGATGAGGACGGCGACGGGGGCCTGCCGTCGGATGAGGACGGCGACGGGTTCTACGCCGACGAGGAGGAGGAGGAGGATCAGCCCGTCCCCATCGACAACCTCGACGCCCTTGCGTCCATCATCGACCGCCCCGACGACTTCCCAAACCGCTACCACGTCTGCGTCGTCGGGGTCCTCTTCCGCGACGCGCCGATGATGCTGAAGCGCCTGAAGGAGGCCGCCGCGGCGGACATCGGGATTTCGTTCGTGGGGAACCTGGACCGCCTCCGGCAGGCCGGCGACCTCCACGACAGCCTCACTCGCCTCTCCGAGTCCCTCCGGAACCTCCACGCCACGCTGGGCACCGACGGTAGCACCCAGTGGCCCGTGGTCCGCCGCGCCCTCGAGGACGACCCGCCTCTGCTCACCGGTCTCTGCGAGGCGCAGCCGGGGAGCCTCCGCAACCGCGTCCTCCCGCTCCTCGAACGCGTCAAGGCCGTACTCCACGCGCTCCCTGACGGGCGCGCCGCCGACCTCGACAACGCGAGCGGCGATGCGGAAGCCCGCCCCAACTACGTCTCCGGCGCGCTCGGCACCAACGCCGCCGACCTCGGCAATGCGAGCGGCGATGCGGACACCCGCCCCAACTACTTCGTGACCACGGTCGCTCATCTACTGGAAGATATGGAGGTGCTTCTGCTTGGAGGCGTGCTCCTCACGTACCCGGCGGGCCGCGGAGCCGCCAACTTCCTTGCACTGAAAAAGGAGGAGCACGGTGTCTGCATCGATGGGCGGCAACACCTCACCACTATCCTGGAGAAACCGCGCCGCTACATGCTTCAATCCATCAAGTTCAAGATGGCTGACGCACAGACCATGTACCTAGACATCGAGGAGGGGGTCAGGGAATACGGGTGGTGGGTCGGAAACATGGACCGGCTCGAGCAGGTTTCCGAGCTCCATCGTCAGGTGGGTTGGATTTCTCAATCTCTCGAGCTCGTGGGAATTTGGCCCAAGGTTGACAAGATGGAATGGCGGGAGTGGTTGAGATCAGAGGTTGAATACATCCGGACGACCTCACGGAAGCTCCCCCCTCTATGCGAGCTCCAGCCAGACAACCTCAGCGCCCACGTCCTTTCAGTACTCATCCCACAGATTGAGACAATGCTTAAAGCGCTCCCCGACAATCCTGTCAGTGAAGAAGATGAATCAGAATTTCGAGCTCATCTCTGCACTGCTCTCATCCCTCATGTAGAACAGCTGCGGGAAGACATTGCGGGCCTCTGGGGCATTGTCGTCCAGTACCCTGATGCAGAGGTGCCGCCGCCATCACCGCTACTTTAGTCGATCCTATTGACAAAATCATACTTACTGTCCAATTTCAGAATAATGTCTAGCAGTTCCTTTTGACAACATCATTCTTACTGTCCATTTTTAGCATACATTCTTACTGTCCATTTTCAGCATACAGTGTTATGCTTTACCTATGGCTATCACTGTCCAGAGTCAGTGTAGCCATATTTTTTTGTTTGTTGGTAATACGACTTCTCGGCATGTAGGAACTCCTTTATTGTTTCCTTTAACAGGTGGAATGGCAGCAATTCACTTCGTGTTTGATGTGTGATTGTCTGATGAAATGCATGTGAGGAGACTTAAGAACTGCTAAAACGCTCCTGATAATTCAAGGTCACCCAAAGGTATCAGATTTAAAACCTGAATCACGGATCTCAAATTATCAGGAAAGCATAAAAGAAAACCTGAATCATGAATCTCAGTCTGTAATGTGGATTTATGAACTTTTCTGGCCTTGACCGGTCTGACCGGTTTAAGAAACCGGTCTGACCTGTCTGGGTCAGCTTCCCCTCCAATGATCTCAAAGGTGCACACAGCACCGATATGTCCCTTTTGTTTGCACTTGTAGCATATTCTCTGCTTGCGACACTTCTTTTCTTGCTTGAGTGAGCTTTATTTTCCTTGAGCTTGTTGGGGCACATAGGTGCAAAGTGCCCCATTTTTTAACAGTTGAAGCACTTGATATGTTCAAACTTGTTCTCTTTTTGAATCGTGCTCTTGCTGATTTTGAGATGGAGTTGAGGAGTTGAGCAAGTGGAGATTGATCCCTTCTCAAGCTTCTTCACCATGTTTTCACGGTTATCTTGAGAAAGTTGCACTTGACTCTTCTCTTTCAACTCACTCAAATCTTTCTTGAACTTTTCAACCTATTGCATTAGTTGATTATTTTCTTGGGCAACGTCACAAGATTCTACAAATACATGCTCAATGCTAGATTGGCTTACTTGAGAGCAACAAGGGTTAGTGCTAAGAGAATTGATTTCTACTTGTGAGCATGAGCGTGTATGTGTGAGAGGTTGAATAGTCTTTACCGAAGTTACCATAACCTCATGAGCTATGTCTAGTATGGCATATGATTCCACAAGCCTCTCATGGGAACACTGAAGTTCCTTGTGAGTGATATGCAAAGTCATATGTTCACTAGTGAGCTTGTCAAGTTGAGCCTTGGGCACTTCATTGGCTTTTTCTAAGGATGCTACACATGATAGACGGTTAGTAGCATGCATAATATTTTGCCAATGAATCATACTTACATACCAAGAAAGCATGATTTGATTTGAGAAGCTCTAGTTCTTTGTTCAAAGGACTAGACAACTCAATCTTTTGGCTTTTCCCTTTTTTGGTCTTCTTCTTTCTTTTATTAGTCATCAAGAACAGATAAGCTTCATAAATTGATTTATCAATACTTGTAGTAGATGAAGCTTGGCTTGAGCCTTCACAAAGGGCCGTAACGATCGCTGGACCGGTTGCCCTGTCTGGACCGGTCTGACCGGTTTGTGAAACCAGTCTGACCGGTTCCTGCGGAGGAACCGGATCTTGGTTCTTTCGGCCTGCCTTCTCAACAAGAAGTGACACTTGAGAGTGAGTGTTAATTTCAGTTGATGTAGAGCACTCCTCAAGTGATTCCTCCTCTACTTGGTCTTCGTTACTGCATTCGGGCGTAGCATAGGTTGCAATGAGAAGCTTCCAAATGAGATGTGCGTCTTCACGAACATCTTCAATGTCAAAGATAATATCCTGCAAATCTTCACAAATATTGCTACGCAAGAAGTTAATAACACAAGCCTTGAGTTGCTAGTACTCTAATTCCTCTAGAGTGATCTTGGACCAATCAATGTGATCAATATCAAATTTTGGAGGATGAGTTCTAGCAACTAAAGCATGCTCATATGATGGACCCATGTTCCTAAGAGTATTGAGTACATCAGCAGACCAAGAAGCATAGTTTGAGCCTTCACAATCGAGAGGCTCAAAGGAT
>NC_028454.1:25690416-25722620 GCF_000263155.2 Setaria italica
GGACCCATGTTCCTAGAGTATTGAGTACATCAGCAGACCAGAAGCATAGTTTGAGCCTTCACAATCGAGAGGCTCAAAGGATGGTCGACATCTTTTCTCAGGGCCGGTTTAGCTTGAAAGTGAGTCCAATCTCTGATACCAATTTAAATGATCTTTATGTCTCCTATAGGGGGGGGGGGGGGAATAGTCTAATTGACAAACTTTAAACCAAATTCAAACACATTGGGCCTTGCTGCCTGGACATACCGGTCAGACCGGTATCCAGTACCGGTCAGACCGGTATGAGGCAGTGAGGCACACCAAATTGATGCTTGATCCCCTCTTCGACTTTTAGCACCAACAATCTTGAAGAGTGTCACCTGTAGATGATATTTTTCAGAATAAACGGACTAGGATTGCTGCTGGAGCAATTTTTGCTTAAGTCTGAATGTAGAGTGACTTTACCATCTTTGGTGCAAATTTCTGAGGAATCCAGTGTAGAAGATATATGGGCTCAGGTGCAAAATGGAACCTTGGTTAGTTGTAGAACAAAGAGGGATAAAGGATGGATGCTATGGATCAATTTTATGCTATTTTAATTGAGCCTAAAATTGGGCAAATGGCCCTGTTCTTATGTCTGACGAAACTGAATCGTCTGATTCAGTTAAATGGTCGTTTCAGCCCGAATCTTGGAGCTTCAGATTCAGGGTCTTAGATTGGTTGTTTTGGTTTGAGGCCAATCTAGGACCCGTTTGTTATTCAGACATCTCTGTAAGGTATTGTTGATTTCTCACGCAGATCTCTCCTATGAGCAGATAAATGAATGAAAATCTGCACTTGGACCTGTGTCTGCCCGCTGTGAGAAGTACTGCAGTGAAGCTTGTTTGACAAGATACCTTGAAGCCCGGAACTGGGATGTTGCCAAGTCGAAAAAAATGCTGGAAGAAAGCCTCAAGTGGAGGGCAGCTTATAGGCCGGAGGATATTCGCTAGGATCAAGTTACTTTGTTCTCTGAATCCTGATCAAGTAACCACAGACACGCTAACTGCCTTTTAGCCTGATGTTTCTGTTGAAGCAGAAACCGGCAAAATGTACGGGGCAAATTTTTGAGATAAAGAGGGGAGAGCCGTTGTTATTATGAGACCTACAAAGGAGGCAAGGCTTCCTCTTCTGAATTGCCATTCCTTCTTCCTAAAAGTCAGTAGTCTCTCTAGAATGCTTACCTCAATATTCACCTGCATGCTTTTCTCAAATTTGAGAATACAACATCCCATGACGGGCAAATCCGGTTCCTTGTGTATGTTTTGGAGAACGCTATCCTGAGCCTGCATGAAGGTCAAGAGAAAATTGTATGGCTGATAGACTTCACAGGATGGACAATGGCCCATGCCACGCCTATAAAAACTGCTAGAGAATGTACAAGCATCCTGCAAAATTATTACCCTAAGAGGCTGGCCACTGCATTTCTGTTTAATCCCCCAAAAGTATTTGAAACCTTTTACAAGGTAAAGACTCAACCTTTGCACGGAGAGTTGATAGAGAGAAATTATTCCTGTTTTATTTCCCTATTCTAACTTAATTATTCCAAATTCTTTCATCCTTTCAGGCTGTCAAATATTTCCTTGACCCAAGATCGATCGAGAAGCTGAACTTCGTGTACCTGAAGGATGAGGAGGGCGTGAAGGTCCTGTACAAGTGCACTGATCCCGAGGTACTTCCTGTAGAGTTTGGGGGAAGGAAGAATGTGGTGTAGAACCATGAGGACTACTCCAAGCTGATGCTGGAAGATGACATCAAAACCTCAAGCTTCTGGGCAGATGACGCAAAACCTGTTAACCATGTCGCCAGAGGGACCTTGGTTGCTGATATTACACCTCAGTCGTCCTTAATTGTTGCTAAAGCCAGTTGAGGAGTATCCGCCTACCGTGATGGGAGCTATTCGTATAGCTTTAATGGAGGAAATAGATAAGTGAAGGTGCTAATAGCGTGTTCATTGCGAAGAGAAATAAACGGAATCACAAAATATATGTTACTTGTTCATACCAAAATTTGCAGTAATCAAGCAGTTGTTCATGCTTCGTTTCCCTGCAACTTAGTTAGTTTTATTCTCGTATAAAACTGCAGAATGCCTTTTTTCTATGTGGATATTTTATTTATCTTCTTAGCTATTAGACATGATAGGTGTAACGAACCAAGCTGGAGATGGTTTCTCATGGGTTTTCTTGAAGATTCAGATTTTTCAATCTGCACCGGTTCAATTTAACAAAAGAATGAGGTATTCCTTAAACTTGTTCGGTTGTTCCCCTCATAAGAGGCATTTGAGGCAACCTATTGCAAGTTGTGACCTGGTGTGATGCTGGAGAGCCAAGCACAATGGATCAAGTTGTAATGTATGATGTTTCCCTCGGCATGCAAAGGGTGTTTAGTCCCACTTTTTCCTCCACATAAGCAAAAGAATATTTGTGGAATCTGACTTTCGATTATATGAAGTGTCAAGGAACTCCCAAGCATTGTTAATGGAGGATTGAGGCATCTCTTCAGAATATTTTATCGTGCTGTACCTTGTTAGGTTATGTAACTAAGTACTTGATTAAATATCTTTTTAATGTCCGTTCATATTTTCATACTACTGATATCTCATTGACTTCTCCAGAGTATTGTAATGTAATAGTTTTGCTGCCCGTAGTAACGCACGGGCATGATCCTAGTAATAGCTTAAAATCGTTTATCACTGTTTAGTTCATTAGAAATCCTCCATACAACACGTTTTGCATATGACAAGAGATCATCAAACAATAACAAAAAGGAATGAGAGTGTGCTGTCAGGGGCTATACCGGTCAGACTGGTCTTCCATACCGGTCAGACCGGTCGTCCCAGGCAGCACATACTCAAGACAATCACCAGTCATGATCATGCAACGCAAACTAACACAGAGTCACTTAATTGCATAAAAATAAGTTCTACACACACAATAGCACTCATTACAGAACATCAAGTCCACAACTAGGAGTTAAGATCGAGTTTATTACAATCCAGAAAGTTTGACTCCGTCTCTCTCAAACCATAGAGATAAAGTATTAAACAAGAACTCCTATTACAGACTTAGATTCTCAAGCTACTACTGCCAACAGACTTCAAACAGCATAGCTGAATAGACTCAGACCGGTCTAGCTGTCCAGCTAAGCTAAGTCTTCAAAAGATGAGGCTTTAATCCAACTCTTCTCCCCCTTTGTCATCAATCATCCATAAAAAAGGGGCCTGGAGAAGATGTAGCCGATCACATATCTTCAGGTGAGTCCTCGGCCTAGTGAAGTCCTTTAATCATCCAACCAAGGTGTAGGAGACATTAGGTAAATGGAATCCGACACGGTGATATCCTCAAGAGGTGCAAGAGTGCTGTCGGACATACCATGGGTGGCCAAAGTAGGTGGACGAGGTGGAGGTGCACCAAAGATCGCCTGTGCGGCTGCCTCGACAGGGTCGGAAGAGGGTGCATATGAAGGTGCTCCGGCAGAAGGTGCAAAGGCTGATCCAGGGTATAAAGGATAAGTTCCACTATGAATGTTCGGTCCTAGATCAGTGACAAAAGCATCAAATACTCCTGCAGGTGGCTGTGAGAAAGAAGGAGCCGAGGATGAGCCAGGCACATCTGGAAAGAGCATGCTGCCATATTGTTCAAAGTACCCGGCTGCCATGTACTCTCCGACTCTAGCTTCAATTGATGGAATTTCAATCTCTGGGGGTGAAGGAGAGATGGGAGACCGAGGAGGCTGCAAATTCATCTGATTATGCATCATTTTCATAGAGTCCCTCATTTTCTTGTTATCCTTCCTCTCTTTCTGCTGAGCTATTTCAATGTCCCTCTGAGTCTTGCAGATACCAACTAGCATATTGAAGAACTTTTTCAATGGAGAGGAGGGCCTCTGAGTGTGACTCTGCTCTCCAGGGCCATACCGGTCAGACCGGCCCGAGGTACCGGTCAGACCGGTCTCAGCCTGGGCATCAGCTGCCTGCTGTGGCTGCTGTCTATCCTCTGTCCTTTGCTCGTGAAAAGTTGGTTCTTCAGGTGGAGAAGATGGCATGGTGGGTTTCTTGTTCACTGGAGGTCTCAAAGGCTTATGTTGAACGTCTCTAGGAAATTTGGCCTTTGTTACTTTTTCAATCATGAACATGATGTAGGGGCTATAGCTGCAGATCTTCTGTGTGTTTTCCGACAAGTTCTTGATCTCTTGCCAAATGAAGTCTCCTACACTGAACTGAGGCTCTCCCGGCTTCAAGGCAACCATCAAGTTTCTTTGAAAAAGAGTGACATCGGAGGGGTTGCCATCTCTAGGAGTGAGAGTTTTTCTAAGAAGACGATTTAGGACAGCATAGTAAGTGTAGAGATGTTTGACCTTGCCCCAATCTCCTCTCTTGTTCTTGGGATACATGAAATGCATTTTTGATATCTCAACGACGCCCTCATCATGAAGCTTTGGAAGAGCATCATCATTTCCAACCTTGAACAAAGAGGCAAAGGCGGTATAGGTAATGTGGTACTTTTCTCCCTCTGTCATCCAAATCATAGCCCGCTCATTGTTAACATATCCAAAATAAATAGTGGCAAAGAATTGAGCAATGATCTCCCGGTTCCAACTATACTTGAAGCCCATGATGTGCTTTATCCTTTTGCTAGCACAAGCCTCTATGACTTCATTAAAGATGGGGTCATTTTTCTTCCTCATGTAGTCCCAATCCACCCACTGTGCCTCATGTGTGATTTTGGTTTTCTTAAGAATGACGGTGGTGTAGTAATCCTGCTGAAACAAATTCCAAAATCTATAGTCGAAAGCATTCTTAGGCACATTATAGGGATCCTCTCTCCTTAGCCTCTTGGCAAGCCCAATCATACCGTCTCCAAAGTAGTTTGTAGGCCCCCTTGATATAGGATAAGGAGGCTTACGTATCTCAGGCATCTGACGGTCATCCTCCTCATCACCACCACCATCACTTTCTCCACCATCATCTCCATCATCATCATGTTCTCCACCCTCATCATTATCACTGCTCCTCCCATTACTGCCAGCGGGCTCCTTGCCACTGCGATGCTGAATAGTGAACTCTTCCTCCTCTATGTCATCACTACTAGTCTCATGATCACTCTACTCACACTCCTCAATATCATCATCTGCAGGAGCTCTTTTCTGTCCTCGCGGCCTCAAGGATCGAGAGCTAGCTCCATGCACAATTGGTTCTTCCTCTCTTCTCTTTTTAATTCTTTCGGCATGCGCTCCCTTAGGCATATCTGCTGATCCTGGGTCACAGATATGTGAAATAGATATTGTAAGACACCAGGAATAATATAGGATGGATGTAAGGATTAAAGAGCTAAGAACTAAGAAAATTGGGACATTTCTGGGCCAGACCGGACAGACCGGTCTGCGTAACCGGTTGCACCCAGAAATGTACCAATGGTCCTATACATCAATACTGGCAGCAGTAACTGATATAATATGAACATTTGGGTGATAGAAGCAATACTTTACAGATAAAGTTGAGCATGCATGAGAAAATCAAGATCTGGGGCTGGACTGTACACACCGGTCAGACCGGTATGGATGACCGGTTCGACCGGTCTATCCAGTCTAACCCTGAATCGTTATCCTCGTCAATGCAGCCAATGGAATTGAGTCATATCACAGGAATAGGTTCTAAGGGTCATCAAGAGATGATCTACCAAAGGGATTTCAAATCAACATAAGGAATTGATAGATCGGGCAAGAATGTGATTTGAATACCTTTGGAGAGAATAACTTGAGAGGAATTCGGATGACCGGTTGAGAATCCGGTCAAACCGCCTAGGGAGAGATCAATCGTTCAAGAAGGCAAGTCAAAACTTGGTTAAATCATCAAATCACCCAAGGATGAGAGGAGCTGGTGTTGAGGACAGGAGGGGATAGGTATCAGGTGAAATGAGGAGTAAAGGGGGTAAGGAGAAAGGTATATACAGTTAAAAGCTCAGAGGGGTGAAAATGAGAAATTTCCTGGGTGACCGGTCAGACCGGTATTCCATACCGGTCAGATCGGTATGACCCAGGTGACAAGATGAATGCTGAGGATGGTTTTGATCCACTTCTTTGTTCTCAAGATTGGGTAAAGCATTTAGATAGACATGAATCCAAGCTTGAAAAATCTTTATAGAGATTATTGGCAGTCCAAGTAGATCAAGATTTCTTGTTTCTTCCAAGAGAGAAGTGAGAGAGATAGATAAAGATTATATGGACTTGATAAAATCTCACCACTTGTGACTAGCCATCAAGCAATCAAGGCGAACAAGCGGGTCAATTGAGTCACGAGGACAGGAGCCAAATATTTTCAAAGTAACACACATCCTAGGCATGCTAGTTGCATTTCCAAACATCTATCCTATGTCACATAGAGCATGCAACCACTTCAAGTTAGGAAGCATTTTAGTATATTTAGTTCATACCTTACTTTATATGAAGGCCTATGACGCAGGCTCAATGTTAAGAAGGTATCAACCAAATATCTAAAAGAGGCACATTAAGGTAACTTGAGGTAATCACATGCAAGTGCACACACTAGCATGAGAAAGGGCCTAGATGCATAAGGTAGATACAAGAGTGCATAAGAAGTGTACCTTTGCCTAAGCCATTTATTTTTGTGCATAACTTAACTCTCTAACAATAGTGCTATCTCTCATTGATTTTTCTTAGCCAAAGCATAATATACCATGAGATAGCATAAAGTGCACAAATATACAAGACTACAAGTTCACTAGAAGAAATTGTTAGTCTCACAAATGACACAAGCATTGGAATAAGCTCCCCTGAATTGGTGCAAGAAGAGTTTGAATTTCTTGCTATTTGCACATTGTCCATAGATGAACGAGAGGAGATTATTCACAATCTTGGTCACGGCACATGTATCATTTAACCAACTTAAGTTTGTGCCAAAGGTCTTACTGCAAAATATGCATGATCTTAAGGTTTCCATGCTATGATCAAGGACTTGGTTACCTCATCAATTTGCAGCTCAGGTCCAAACTGGTCAGACCGGTATGCCAGACTGGTCTTGTCAGAGACATCCCATTTTGATCATCTTTCCTACGTCTTGTTCCAAGAATTAGTGACTAAGTCCATCTTTAGTCTTCTGTAATGGAACAGGACACATGCTCTCATATAGAGCCATTAGGAGCATCATGGCATAATGGAGTAAGCTTCACAAATTAGTACAAGTCACTTTCATGAAACACGTATTTTTAGAGTTTGTGAGATTGCTTCTTACTAAGATTCCAAAGCTGATATGTGTGACTTAGAACATTACACTAAGCACTTAGTTACCGAGATGACATTGGTTATGTGAATTTCACAACATAGCTTTTCTCTTGGCCATTTTGATGTATCCTTGACTTCTTTGTCTTAGCCAAGCATCCAATGCATCTCGTCGATCCTGCAAACTTAGCAAGCATTCTTTGGTACCCAAATCTTATTGGGTCCACGAAGGTTAGTCACAAGATGCTTAGGAACCCAAATGGCTCTTATGCTAGTTTGAGGTGAGTTAATCACTTTTATAGCATAAGTACCAACTTTGTCATTCCTAAGATTGTTAAAATCATAATGGACAAGGTTTGAGTTGGAAATGTTACCAGTGGAAAAATCCTTACCCATGTGACCTTTTTTTCCGGCAAGTATAGAAAATACGAGTTTTGTATTTTCTTGACACTTTATCTTCTTGATTTTCTTACTTGCACTTGTCTTCTCTGGCCTTTCCCGGTCTGACCGGTTTGATAAACCGGTCTGACCGGCCTGGGTCAGCTTCCCCTCCAATGATCTCAAAGGTGCACACAGCACCGATATGTCCCTTTTGTTTGCACTTGTAGCATATTCTCTGCTTTGGACGCTTCTTTGCTTGCTTGAGTGAGGTTTATTTTCCTTGAGCATAATCTGGTCTCCCTCATGATTTTGGTGGAACTGAACTCTGCAAACAGAAGCTAGACATCCTTAATACAATCTGAAATTTAAAATGGCAGATGACAGAATAAGGATGTCTTAAATTAACTTGAGTCATCTTGCAATTAACTTAGGCTGCTACGTACTTAATGAATAAAATGTGGTTAAGCCTGCTAGTGTATTAGTACTACTTGTCATTTTGGATAGCTTAACATTTCGTTTTGGTTAGCTGATACTGTATATACCTTGGTTGGTCATCCGGAGCCGTTAAGTGGTGTCAGATCGGACGGCTGAGCTGGGCGGCGGCCTCCACCGACCTACCTGTATCTATCTGTATAAAAGGGAGGGAAACGAAACAAACCGAAAGCAGAGGCTAACCAATCCTCAAAATCCACCCCGTCCGGCCCGAAATTCGATCAATGCCTCCGTGTGAGCTGCCGGGGTTGGGCGGCGACGGGGGGCTGCCTTGGGATGAGGACGGCGACGGGGGCCTGCCGTGGGATGAGGACGGCGACGGGGGCCTGCCGTCGGATGAGGACGGCGACGGGTTCTACGCCGACGAGGAGGAGGAGGAGGATCAGCCCGTCCCCATCGACAACCTCGACGCCCTTGCGTCCATCATCGACCGCCCCGACGACTTCCCAAACCGCTACCACGTCTGCGTCGTCGGGCTCCTCTTCCGCGACGCGCCGATGATGCTGAAGCGCCTGAAGGAGGCCGCCGCGGCGGACATCGGGATTTCGTTCGTGGGGAACCTGGACCGCCTCCGGCAGGCCGGCGACCTCCACGACGGCCTCACTCGCCTCTCCGAGTCCCTCCGGAACCTCCACGCCACGCTGGGCACCGACGGTAGCACCCAGTGGCCCGTGGTCCGCCGCGCCCTCGAGGACGACCCGCCTCTGCTCACCGGTCTCTGCGAGGCGCAGCCGGGGAGCCTCCGCAACCGCGTCCTCCCGCTCCTCGAACGCGTCAAGGCCGTACTCCACGCGCTCCCTGACGGGCGCGCCGCCGACCTCGACAACGCGAGCGGCGATGCGGAAGCCCGCCCCAACTACGTCTCCGGCGCGCTCGGCACCAACGCCGCCGACCTCGGCAACGCGAGCGGCGATGCGGACACCCGCCCCAACTACTTCGTGACCATGGTCGCTCATCTACTGGAAGATATGGAGGTGCTTCTGCTTGGAGGCGTGCTCCTCACGTACCCGGGGGGCCGCGGAGCCGCCAACTTCCTTGCACTGAAAAAGGAGGAGCACGGTGTCTGCATCGATGGGCGGCAACACCTCACCACTATCCTGGAGAAACCGCGCCGCTACATGCTTCAATCCATCAAGTTCAAGATGGCTGACGCACAGACCATGTACCTAGACATCGAGGAGGGGGTCAGGGAATACGGGTGGTGGGTCGGAAACATGGACCGGCTCGAGCAGGTTTCCGAGCTCCATCGTCAGGTGGGTTGGATTTCTCAATCTCTCGAGCTCGTGGGAATTTGGCCCAAGGTTGACAAGATGGAATGGCGGGAGTGGTTGAGATCAGAGGTTGAATACATCCGGACGACCTCACGGAAGCTCCCCCCTCTATGCGAGCTCCAGCCAGACAACCTCAGCGCCCACGTCCTTTCAGTACTCATCCCACGGATTGAGACAATGCTTAAAGCGCTCCCCGACAATCCTGTCAGTGAAGAAGATGAATCAGAATTTCGAGCTCATCTCTGCACTGCTCTCATCCCTCATGTAGAACAGCTGCGGGAAGACATTGCGGGCCTCTGGGGCATTGTCGTCCAGTACCCTGATGCAGAGGTGCCGCCGCCATCACCGCTACTTTAGTCGATCCTATTGACAAAATCATACTTACTGTCCAATTTCAGAATAATGTCTAGCAGTTCCTTTTGACAACATCATTCTTACTGTCCATTTTCAGCATACATTCTTACTGTCCATTTTCAGCATACAGTGTTATGCTTTACCTATGGCTATCACTGTCCAGAGTCAGTGTAGCCATATTTTTTTGTTTGTTGGTAATACGACTTCTCGGCATGTAGGAACTCCTTTATTGTTTCCTTTAACAGGTGGAATGGCAGCAATTCACTCCGTGTTTGATGTGTGATTGTCTGATGAAATGCATGTGAGGAGACTTAAGAACTGCTAAAACGCTCCTGATAATTCAAGGTCACCCAAAGGTATCAGATTTAAAACCTGAATCACGGATCTCAAATTATCAGGAAAGCATAAAAGAAAACCTGAATCATGAATCTCAGTCTGTAATGTGGATTTATGAACTTTTCTGGCCTTGACCGGTCTGACCGGTTTAAGAAACCGGTCTGACCTGTCTGGGTCAGCTTCCCCTCCAATGATCTCAAAGGTGCACACAGCACCGATATGTCCCTTTTGTTTGCACTTGTAGCATATTCTCTGCTTGCGACACTTCTTTTCTTGCTTGAGTGAGCTTTATTTTCCTTGAGCTTGTTGGGGCACATAGGTGCAAAGTGCCCCATTTTTTAACAGTTGAAGCACTTGATATGTTCAAACTTGTTCTCTTTTTGAATGGTGCTCTTGCTGATTTTGAGATGGAGTTGAGGAGTTGAGCAAGTGGAGATTGATCCCTTCTCAAGCTTCTTCACCATGTTTTCACGGTTATCTTGAGAAAGTTGCACTTGACTCTTCTCTTTCAACTCACTCAAATCTTTCTTGAACTTTTCAACCTATTGCATTAGTTGATTATTTTCTTGGGCAACGTCACAAGATTCTACAAATACATGCTCAATGCTAGATTGGCTTACTTGAGAGCAACAAGGGTTAGTGCTAAGAGAATTGATTTCTACTTGTGAGCATGAGCGTGTATGTGTGAGAGGTTGAATAGTCTTTACCGAAGTTACCATAACCTCATGAGCTATGTCTAGTATGGCATATGATTCCACAAGCCTCTCATGGGAACACTGAAGTTCCTTGTGAGTGATATGCAAAGTCATATGTTCACTAGTGAGCTTGTCAAGTTGAGCCTTGAGCACTTCATTGGCTTTTTCTAAGGATGCTACACATGATAGACGGTTAGTAGCATGCATAATATTTTGCCAATGAATCATACTTACATACCAAGAAAGCATGATTTGATTTGAGAAGCTCTAGTTCTTTGTTCAAAGGACTAGACAACTCAATCTTTTGGCTTTTCCCTTTTTTGGTCTTCTTCTTTCTTTTATTAGTCATCAAGAACAGATAAGCTTCATAAATTGATTTATCAATACTTGTAGTAGATGAAGCTTGGCTTGAGCCTTCACAAAGGGCCGTAACGATCGCTGGACCGGTTGCCCTGTCTGGACCGGTCTGACCGGTTTGTGAAACCAGTCTGACCGGTTCCTGCGGAGGAACCGGATCTTGGTTCTTTCGGCCTGCCTTCTCAACAAGAAGTGACACTTGAGAGTGAGTGTTAATTTCAGTTGATGTAGAGCACTCCTCAAGTGATTCCTCCTCTACTTGGTCTTCGTTACTGCATTCGGGCGTAGCATAGGTTGCAATGAGAAGCTTCCAAATGAGATGTGCGTCTTCACGAACATCTTCAATGTCAAAGATAATATCCTGCAAATCTTCACAAATATTGCTACGCAAGAAGTTAATAACACAAGCCTTGAGTTGCTAGTACTCTAATTCCTCTAGAGTGATCTTGGACCAATCAATGTGATCAATATCAAATTTTGGAGGATGAGTTCTAGCAACTAAAGCATGCTCATATGATGGACCCATGTTCCTAAGAGTATTGAGTACATCAGCAGACCAAGAAGCATAGTTTGAGCCTTCACAATCGAGAGGCTCAAAGGATTGTCGACATCTTTTCTCAGGGCGGTTTAGCTTGAAAGTGAGTCCAATCTCTGATACCAATTTAAATGATCTTTATGTCTCCTATAGGGGGGGGGGGGTGAATAGTCTAATTGACAAACTTTAAACCAAATTCAAACACATTGGGCCTTGCTGCCTGGACATACCGGTCAGACCGGTATCCAGTACCGGTCAGACCGGTACGAGGCAGTGAGGCACACCAAATTGATGCTTGATCCCCTCTTCGACTTTTAGCACCAACAATCTTGAAGAGTGTCACCTGTAGATGATATTTTTCAGAATAAACGGACTAGGATTGCTGCTGGAGCAATTTTTGCTTAAGTCTGAATGTAGAGTGACTTTACCATCTTTGGTGCAAATTTCTGAGGAATCCAGTGTAGAAGATATATGGGCTCAGGTGCAAAATGGAACCTTGGTTAGTTGTAGAACAAAGAGGGATAAAGGATGGATGCTATGGATCAATTTTATGCTATTTTAATTGAGCCTAAAATTGGGCAAATGGCCCTGTTCTTATGTCTGACGAAACTGAATCGTCTGATTCAGTTAAATGGTCGTTTCAGCCCGAATCTTGGAGCTTCAGATTCAGGGTCTTAGATTGGTTGTTTTGGTTTGAGGCCAATCTAGGACCCGTTTGTTATTCAGACATCTCTGTAAGGTATTGTTGATTTCTCACGCAGATCTCTCCTATGAGCAGATAAATGAATGAAAATCTGCACTTGGACCTGTGTCTGCCCGCTGTGAGAAGTACTGCAGTGAAGCTTGTTTGACAAGATACCTTGAAGCCCGGAACTGGGATGTTGCCAAGTCGAAAAAAATGCTGGAAGAAAGCCTCAAGTGGAGGGCAGCTTATAGGCCGGAGGATATTCGCTAGGATCAAGTTACTTTGTTCTCTGAATCCTGATCAAGTAACCACAGACACGCTAACTGCCTTTTAGCCTGATGTTTCTGTTGAAGCAGAAACCGGCAAAATGTACGGGGCAAATTTTTGAGATAAAGAGGGGAGAGCCGTTGTTATTATGAGACCTACAAAGGAGGCAAGGCTTCCTCTTCTGAATTGCCATTCCTTCTTCCTAAAAGTCAGTAGTCTCTCTAGAATGCTTACCTCAATATTCACCTGCATGCTTTTCTCAAATTTGAGAATACAACATCCCATGACGGGCAAATCCGGTTCCTTGTGTATGTTTTGGAGAACGCTATCCTGAGCCTGCATGAAGGTCAAGAGAAAATTGTATGGCTGATAGACTTCACAGGATGGACAATGGCCCATGCCACGCCTATAAAAACTGCTAGAGAATGTACAAGCATCCTGCAAAATTATTACCCTAAGAGGCTGGCCACTGCATTTCTGTTTAATCCCCCAAAAGTATTTGAAACCTTTTACAAGGTAAAGACTCAACCTTTGCACGGAGAGTTGATAGAGAGAAATTATTCCTGTTTTATTTCCCTATTCTAACTTAATTATTCCAAATTCTTTCATCCTTTCAGGCTGTCAAATATTTCCTTGACCCAAGATCGATCGAGAAGCTGAACTTCGTGTACCTGAAGGATGAGGAGGGCGTGAAGGTCCTGTACAAGTGCACTGATCCCGAGGTACTTCCTGTAGAGTTTGGGGGAAGGAAGAATGTGGTGTAGAACCATGAGGACTACTCCAAGCTGATGCTGGAAGATGACATCAAAACCTCAAGCTTCTGGGCAGATGACGCAAAACCTGTTAACCATGTCGCCAGAGGGACCTTGGTTGCTGATATTACACCTCAGTCGTCCTTAATTGTTGCTAAAGCCAGTTGAGGAGTATCCGCCTACCGTGATGGGAGCTATTCGTATAGCTTTAATGGAGGAAATAGATAAGTGAAGGTGCTAATAGCGTGTTCATTGCGAAGAGAAATAAACGGAATCACAAAATATATGTTACTTGTTCATACCAAAATTTGCAGTAATCAAGCAGTTGTTCATGCTTCGTTTCCCTGCAACTTAGTTAGTTTTATTCTCGTATAAAACTGCAGAATGCCTTTTTTCTATGTGGATATTTTATTTATCTTCTTAGCTATTAGACATGATAGGTGTAACGAACCAAGCTGGAGATGGTTTCTCATGGGTTTTCTTGAAGATTCAGATTTTTCAATCTGCACCGGTTCAATTTAACAAAAGAATGAGGTATTCCTTAAACTTGTTCGGTTGTTCCCCTCATAAGAGGCATTTGAGGCAACCTATTGCAAGTTGTGACCTGGTGTGATGCTGGAGAGCCAAGCACAATGGATCAAGTTGTAATGTATGATGTTTCCCTCGGCATGCAAAGGGTGTTTAGTCCCACTTTTTCCTCCACATAAGCAAAAGAATATTTGTGGAATCTGACTTTCGATTATATGAAGTGTCAAGGAACTCCCAAGCATTGTTAATGGAGGATTGAGGCATCTCTTCAGAATATTTTATCGTGCTGTACCTTGTTAGGTTATGTAACTAAGTACTTGATTAAATATCTTTTTAATGTCCGTTCATATTTTCACACTACTGATATCTCATTGACTTCTCCAGAGTAGAAATGTCCAAAAATAGTAAAACCAATTTAGTAGGATTGTTTTATTTTCTTTTATGCATTAAAATCCTTAAACCGTAAGAAAAATAATAAAATTTAGGTATTTATTTAATACCTTTTAACTAAGATATTTAAATAAATGCTTAACCTTTAATAAATGTATAAAATTTTGAATAATACTTTCCCAACAACAAATTTGCTATTAAACCATAGGAATTAAGTTTTGAGATTAGAAAATTATTATAATGCTTTTCTAAAATAAAAGAAAAGGCTTAGGGTAGATTAGTAAAGAAATTAAAAATTGTGGGTTAATCTTTATGGGTAGTCTAGTGTTGGCTTGCAACTTTATCATGAGATAGGTTGTATAGTCACTTGTTGGCTTGCAACTTTATCACGAAGGAAAGTCGTATAGTCATGTATTTAAAAATTTGCATATCTAACCCCTACATATATTTAATCGTAGACTCTGAAGCTCCTGAAGTGGATTTTCTGGAAATCACTAAAGAACCTCCGGAGTTTGAAGAGGTTGTTGAATTGATCCCTTGTGAAGCAGGACCCTCAGAAGACACTAACCTTTTTGTGGGTCAAGGCAAAGCCCCGGTGCATCTAAACCCATCTACTTTCAGAACTTACTATTCATGAGTCCAATTAATGGTTATTTCCTTATATGTGTGCATTAGGTCTAGGAGTTGATTGAAAACTCACTTTTATGCACAATCCAACCTTGTTATTAAGGACATCTTTGACACCTGTTCAACTAATTAGTAACTATCCTATGCTTAGCAATGCTTAGATACCTGCGAGTAGCTTGGGTTATTCAACTCTAAGGCTAAGATGGTCATACATCATAATCAAGGAAATGGCCTATTTTGAAAAGTAGTGGACGGAAGCTTGGATGGAATCAAGAAAGGAGTCTTGAGTTCCGTAGTTCCGTCTACTCGCTTAATTTAATTAAGGACCGATCGTTGTCTTAACCATTGATTCAAGTGATTTTTACCTGGTTACTTACTACCATATGGGAACCAGCAAGCTCGGTAGGTTAGTTGGCTCTCTGATCGGGAATATTTCGTACTTGTGTTTGACGTGCTGAAAAATAGCAGGGACGTAGCCTGAAACTCACATGGAAACTAGAAACTCACATGGAAACTAGGCCAGACGTGGGGTCCCATGTGGGGGTACGTCCCTGGGTTTGGGTAGTCATATTCCCAATCGTTGGGTACGACTAATCGAAAGGTCGTTATGTGCAACCCGGATAGTTGTGCATAGCTGATGGCCGGGTATCTCCTACAGGATGTAAATCGGTCCGGATCGCCGCAATTCTCGGATATGAATGCACTTGTTTCTCTGTTAAGCATCGTAGTGTAATCAAGTTAAATATAATATTTTTCCTAAAATTAACATGCTGTATGACTTAATTTCACTTGATTGCCAAAATATTTTTTTGCATCTAGTCTGATAGGTAAAACTAAATGGAAGTAAAAGAATAAAGTTAAGGATCCACCTATAGTAAGCTTTTTCGCAAAATGTGAGTCGGCCAGTACACCAAACAACTATCATTCTTCCCGTCTTGAAAGTCGTTTTTCTTGGTCAGCCGGGTCAGCCTTGCTGAGTACCCTCGTACTCAGGAGATCCTTCGTTGTTGTTTTAGAAACTCAGTAGGAGTTCACTGAGGGAGAAACCTCGAAGAACTAGGGTATTTTATGAGTCTCACAATACCCTAGAATAAAACTTAGTTGTTTATTTATTGCTTGGACTGGTTTATGTTTTAAACTCTTAGGGCCTGTTTGGGAGGACTTCACTCCATGAAAAATTGCTCCACTCCACAAACTCCAAAAATTTTGCAAATTTTGCAGCCAAACGCGTCTAGCTCCAGCAACTCCGGCTCCAGAAAAAAGGTGGAGCAGGGGGTAGATCCACGTTTTTTGTGGAGTACCTCAAGAGGTGCTCCAAAAATCTCCTTTTCAGACCTGCTCGTGGAGTTGGTGGGTATTTACCCACCATTGCCATCGGTTACAGATAACGATTCGATCTAAAAAAAAGAACAGAGCTCCTTCTCCCCGTCGCCCCTTCTCCTTCTCCCCATCTTCTTAATGTGCCGCCCCAATCCTAGCGCGCCGCCCCTTCCTTTCCCGGCCGCCGCCGGTGGTCTTTACTGGCAAGATGGATGGCGGCGGCGACCCTCCTCCACCTATTGCTCCAATTTCATCCTCGGCTCATCGTCAGGGCTCAATTTTGGCAGGGGCCCATGCCGCCCAGAGGTTGCTTGCCGGCGCCACCGGCCAGGGGAACTTGGGTGGCGCGGCCTGGGCCGGCATCGCCATGTAGGAAGAATGCACGCCAGCCCTGGGCGCCGTCGATCAAGGGCCCCTGGGCGCCGGCAGTGAAGGGCCCCTCAGCGCTGGCGGTCAAGGGCCCCTGGGCGCCCGCACCAGGGGTGGGTTGGGGGGCGAGGAAGAAGGCGACGGGGAGATGGCCGGCGGACGAGGTGGCCTGGGCGGCGGTGCAAGAGGTGGCCTGGGCAGCGGCGCAAGAGGTGTCCTGGGCAGCGGCGCAAGAGGTATAGGTCGCAGGGGAGCTGCAGCCATGTTGGGCAATTCCAGGGATCGTGGCCGTGTTAGCCAGGGCGGCGGCTGTGGCCGTGGCCGTGTGGCCGAGCTTGGCAGCGACAATATGGCCGGGCTAGGCGGCGAGCCCATTGGCCAGGATGTTGCCGCCTCCGCTGCACAACACTCAGGCGTGAAGAAGACATCAAAGAGAAAAGCTTCTGACACGGTAATGGTTTCTTGTGTTCCTTTCTTGTGTTGCTTGTGGATGACAAACTCTATATGGGGAATTCAAGAAGTAGCAAATTCAGTTCCTGGTAGTGTCCTGAACCACTGTAATTTTTCACCACTGAAGTACAACTGACTCTGAATTGTGTTAGGTAATCCTTGTTACTGGTACTTGCACTACTGCATGCTTGTGAAATTCTGTTTCTGTTCTTTGACAGTGCTTACCAAGTATTGTAGCCGAACCTGATGATGTGATTCAGATGTTGTGAAACACTAGCTACATAATTCATAAAGAGTTATCATTATATTACTAGAATATATATTCTTTGCTGTCATATACAGTTGTCTCCTAGGTTTCTGAGTTGGTAGGAGTCACATCTAGTTGTTCATTTGGTTATATAATGGACTTTAGTTGTTATATAACTGGCTAGTACCTAGTTTTCTAAGTTACAGGTACCCACTACCCGATCAACAGAACTTATTGTTCCGATGGGTGTGGGCTTTCGATTAAGCTCTTGTTGCCTACGGATTAGACGTACTGCTCTTAGGGCATTATTAGTTACTAGCACATTTGAAGGCACATTACGAATTATGTAGCTAGTGTTACTGGTACTTGCACTACTGCATGCTTGTGTTTGCATTTTTTTATCTCTAGAGGGAATTTTGCATAGTCTAATTCCTCAGATGATGTGATTCAGATCTTATACTCATAATCTTTGGTTATGAACCTATAGTAGTATCAAATTCATTAACCACTTTGGCTGACCACATTCCTTGGTTATGAACCTACAGTAGTATCCCAACCCCATGTTCAGCAAAGGTTCATGGCAACCTGTAGTATTTATTCCTTGCTATCTGTTGCTATTAATTATGCTCATCCAGGTAATTTCTGTTAGTTCTTGAAAATAAAGAAAGGAGCTTGCTGTAACATCAATTAATTCTTAGTACTAAAAAGTCCTTTGGTAACATCACTGCATCAGGCACCAGGGTGAAAGGAAACTGTTACTATCATAGTTAAAGAAGAAATACAACCATGTTTCATAATCTTACTTCAGAGCATAATAAGCAGTAGTATGCACGATTGTACTATCAATTTGTTAAAGAGATATGGCTGTGTGAATCTGTTAAAGATTCATAGCAAATATTCAAAGCCAATATTTTTTTATATGGATTGCATGTTAATATGGATTGTGATTGAATAACAATTGTGGTTTTATCAACGAGGTCAGATTACTTTGAATGCTTGTAAATGAATGGGCTGTCATATGTAATTCAGGGTGATTCAATTGAATGGACTGATGCAAACACGACGATCATATGTTCGTTGTTTGCCAAACAAGTTAAGAAAGGGAATAGATCGAACACTCATTTGAACTCAGTAGGCTATGATGAGGTCAGCAATGAATTTTTCAACCTCACAACAATTCGTTTGACCAAGCGGCAAATGAAGAACAAGTGGGATAAATTAAAGATCGATTTAACAACTTGGAAGAAATTAATGAGGAAGCAAACGGGTACGGGATGGGACAGAGCAAGAGGTGTGATTGATATGGATGATGAGTGGTGGAAGAAGGCAAGAGCGGTGAGTTCCGAAACTATTTTATTTCTGTTAAGCAATAGGTTCATATCATTTATTTTTTAAATAATGATGATGTCCTTGCAGGAAATTCCAGGTTGCGGCAAATTTCGAAAAAAACCGTTGCAAAATGAGGAGGACTTGACAATGATGTTTGCTGACATAACTAATGATGAAAGCGATCATTGGAATCCTATGAGCTCTAATCCCATCATACCACCAATACAAGAGGATGTTGGCAACGGACATGTGAATGAGATTCATGATGTCCCTGATGATTGTGACGATGATGGAGTTGCTTGGGATGAAATAGATGAGGTCCAAGAGGTTACTCCTTCTCCTACTATTTTGTTAGCAAACAAAAGAATTCCACCAGCAAAGAAACAAAGAACTGGAACAGCACAAGTTATTCAGGAACAAGTAACCAAGATTGCTGAGTCCGCTTCCTCTTTTACATCTAAAAAATTGGGTGTAACTGTGCAACAAGTCATGGATCTTGTGTTGGAATGTGGGGCAGGATATGATACAGATGAGCATTATATCGCCACAGAGTTGTTTGTGAAGAAGGACCAAAGGGAAATGTTCATGACCCTGCCAACAAACGAGATTAGATTTAATTGGCTTCGCAGAAAGTACAATGCCAAGCATGGCAATTGAGGAATTGTGTCATTTTAATAATACTTTTGTTATTGAAACTAATTTTGTGTTTTTTCAATTTTTACTTACTTGTTGGACTGAAGTATTGTCATTCAACCTTAAGTGTTATTTTAATGCCAAGTACTTATTTTATTTTATATGTCATATGATCTCTTATCTGTAGGAAAGTGAGAGCGATAGTGATGACTCTAATGATGAAAGCGAGGTCTTTTGGAATCTTATGTTGGGTGCTGCAGAAATTGCACAAATATATGTTGACCTCTACCTTGTTAAAAACCACCAAGGACATCTGGTGTAAGTGGAACAGGATGGCTGCTAGAGACAATGAAAAGTCCTGGAGAATGTCATAGACAACTACGTATGAACAATGAAATCTTCTTGGATCTTCATGGTGTGTTGGTGGGAAGGTATGGGCTGCGACCTTCTATGCACATTAACACAAAAGAGATGCTTGCTATGTTCCTATACACATGTGCTGGAAACAAGTCTAATAGGAGAGCTCAAAATAGATTTAAGCATTCTGGCGAAACTATTAGTAGGAAATTTGATGAGGTTCTAAATGCTTTGATGGCTATGGCGAAAGATTTCATTCAACCAAAGAATCCCAACTTCCCCACAGTCCATAAAAGGATAAGAGATGACAAACGTGCATATCCACATTTCAAAGATTGCATTGGTGCACTTGATGGCACTCATATCCGTGTTGCTCTTTCACCTGATGAGCAAGTGAGATATATTGGAAAGACCGGGGTAGCCACTCAAAATGTACTAGCGGTATGCGACTTTGACATGCGTTTCACTTATGTTTCCATGGGACAACCTGGAGCTATGCATGATACAAGTGTGTTGTACAATGCACTAAGAGTGGATGAAGAATTTTTTCCACATCCTCCACAAGGTAACATGTATTCAATTTGATATATGAAAGGTGGAGTGCTGCCAAACACCCCCTTAGAACTGCTCTAACCCACATTGTTAAGTTTGTTTCAAACTATGGTTTGTAATAATTCACACCTCGATATGTATGTAAAAATGTAATATTTGTTGATACCTTCCCATCGCGGAAGTGATCCTAATGTATGGCTATGGATCACGTCGTGCATGTTTTGAGGAGTCCTAGGGACACTTGACGGATTACCAAACTTACACTATTTTAAGTGTGTTTCGGATAATTGTTGTTCTGATAGCGATTAGGCACACTTAACCCAGTTTAAGATGGGTGGTTCTGCCAAAGTTTTCGACCCCAGTGCCGGTATCGCTGTATTCGGGCTACCGTGACCTATAACACACATTTTCATGACCGAACACGCGTTCAGAGGCAATTTTCACTTGTTCGATCCATCCCCCACATTTTCGATCCCGGTGGCCGGTGTCGCTATTTTCGGGCTCGTGTGACCCATCGCACACGTTTTCATGGTCGAAAACGTGTTCGGAGGTCATTTACACATCTTCGATCCATCCCCCACGTTTTCGACCCCGGTGGCCGATATCACTGTATTCGGGCTGCTGTGACTTATAATGCACGTTTTTATGACCGAACATGCATTCGGAGGCAATTTTCACATGTTCGGTTCGGTCTATCCCCCATGTTTTTGACCCCAGTGACCTATGTCGCTGTTAACGGGCTCCCGTGACCTATAGCACACGTTTCCATGGCCGAAAACGCGTTCGGAGGTTATTTTCATGTCCTCGGCCCATCCCCAACATTTTCGACCTTGGTGGCAGGTGTCGCTATTTTCGGGCTCCCGAGACCTATAGCACACGTTTTCATGCCGAAACGCGTCCGGAAGCCATTTTCACGTCTTCATTTCAACCCCGACGTTTTCGACCTTAGTGGCTGGTGAGGTCGTTTTCGGGCTCTCGTGACCTATAGCAGACATTTTCATAGTCGAAAACGCGTTCGGAGGCTATTTTCACGTTTACAGTCCATCCCCCACGTTTTCGACCCCGGTGGCCGGTGTCGCTATTTTCGGGCTCCTGTGACCCATAGCACACATTTTCGTGGCTGAAAACGCGTTTTGCACATCTTCGGTCCATCCCCCACGTTTTCGATCCTGGTGGCCGGTGTCGCTGTTTTCAGGCTCCCATGACCTATAGCACATGTTTTTATAGCGAAAAATGTGTCCAAAGGTCATTTTCGCGGCTTCGGTCCATCCCACAAGTTTTCTACAGCACACATTTTCATGGCCAAAAAAGCGTCCGCAGGCCGTTTTCACGTCCTCGTTCCATTCCCCTCGTTTTCGACCCCGGTGGCCGGTATCGCTGTTTTCAGGCTCCCGTGACCTATAGCAGACGTTTTCATAGCCGAACACACGTTCGGAGGCAATTTCCACTCTTTCGGTCCATCCCTCACGTTTTCGACCCTGGTGGCCGGTGTCGCTTTATTCTAGCTCCTGTGACCTATAGCAGACGTTTTTATGGCCAAAAACGCATCCGAAAGCCATTTTCACGTCTTCGGTGCATGCCCACGTTTTCGACATCGATGGCCGATGTTGCTGTTTTCGGGCTCCCGTGACCTATAGCACATGTTTTTTATGGCTGAAAACACGTCCGGAGGTTATTTTCGCCTCTTTGGTCCATCACAATGTTTTTAACCCCGGTGGTTGGTATCACTGTTTTCGGACTCCCGAGACCTATAGCACATATTTTCATGGCCGAAAACGCATTCGAAGGCCATTTTCCCGTCTTTGGTCCATCCCCACGTTTTCGGCCCCGATGGCCGGAATCGCTGTTTTCGGGCTGTCATGACCTCTAACACGTTTTCATGGTTGAAAATGAGTCCTAGGTCATTTTCACATCTTCGGTCCATCCATGATGTTTTCGACCCCAGTGGCCGATGTGGCCGTTTTCGAACTCCTGTTACCTATAGCACATATTTTAATGGCAAAAAATGCGTTTTGCACGTCTTCGGTCCGTCCCCCACATTTTCGATCCTGGTGGCCGGTGTCGCTATTTTCGGGCTCCCGTGACCTATAGCACACATTTTTATAGCCGAAAACGCATCCGGAGGTCATTTTCACGTCTTCGGTCCACCCCCCAAGTTTTCGACGCCGGTGGCTGGTGTTGCTGTTTTCACCCTCCCGTGACCTATAGCACATGTTTTCATGGCCGAAAACGTATTTTTTCACGTCATCAGTCCATCCCCCATGTTTACGATCCCGGTGGCAAGTGTCGCCATTTTCGGGCTCCTTTGACCTATAGCACACGTTTTCATGACCGAAAACGCATCTGGAGGCCATTTTCATGTCTTCGATCCATCCCAAACGTTTTCAACCCCGGTGGCCGGTGTCGCTGTTTTCACCCTCCTGTCATCTATAGCACACGTTTTCATGGCCGAAAACGTATTTTTTCACGTCATCAGTCCATCCCCCATGTTTATGATCCCGGTGGCAGGTGTCGCTATTTTCGGGCTCTTGTGACCTATAGCACACGTTTTCATGGCCGAAAACGCGTCTGGACGCTATTTTTACGTCTTCGATCCATCCCCAACGTTTTCGACCTCGGTGGCCGGTGTCGCTATTTTCGGGCTCCCGTGACCCATAGCCCACGTTTTCATGGCCGAAAATGAGTTCGGAGGCCATTTTCACGTCTTCGGTCCATCCCTCACATTTTCGACCTTGGTGGCCGGTGTTGCTGTTTTCGGGCTCCCGGGACCTATAGCACACGTTTTCATGCGGAAATGCGTCCGGAAGCCATTTTCACGTCTTCATTTCAACCCCGACGTTTTCGACCTCGGTGGCCGGTGAGGCCATTTTTGGGCTCCTGTGACCTATAGCAAA
Source organism: Setaria italica (assembly GCF_000263155.2). Classification (NCBI taxonomy): domain Eukaryota; kingdom Viridiplantae; phylum Streptophyta; class Magnoliopsida; order Poales; family Poaceae; genus Setaria; species Setaria italica. The sequence continues at coordinate 25,713,492 of NC_028454.1, forward strand.
CGTTTTCATGGCCGAAAACGCGTTCGGTGGCCATTTTCATGGTTACAGTCCATCCCCCACGTTTTCGACCCTGGTGGCCGGTGTCGCTGTTTTTGGGCTCCCGTGACCCATAGCACACGTCGTTGTGGCCGAAAATGCGTCCGCAGGCCATTTTCACTTCTTCGGTCCATCCCCGACGTTTTCAACCCCGGTGGCCGGTGTCGCTATTTTTGGGCTCCCGTGACCTATGGCACACGTTTTCATGGCTGAAAACGCGTCCAGAGGTCATTTTGACGTCTTCGGTCCATCCCCCACGTTTTCGACCCGGGTGGTCGGTGTCGCTTTTTCAGGCTCCCGTGACCTATAGTACACGTTTTCATGGCCGAAAATGCGTTCGAAAGCTATTTTAACGTCTTCGGTCCATCCCCCATGTATTCGACCCCAGTGGCCATTGTCACTATTTTCGGGGTCTCGTCACCTATAGCACACGTTTTCATCACCAAAAATGCATCTGGAGGCCATTTTCACGTCTTCGGTCCATCCCCCACGTTTTTGATCCCGGTGGTTGGTATTAATGGTTTTGGGCTCCCGTGACCTATAGCACACATTTTCATGGCTGAAAACGTGTCCTGAGGTCATTTTCACATCATCGATCGATTACCGACGTGTTTGACCCCGGTGGCCGGTATCGCTGTTTTCGGACTACCGTGACATATAGCAGATGTTTTTATGGCCAAAAACGCGTCTGGAGGTCATTTTCACATTTTTGGATCATCCCCCACGTGTTCGATCCCGGTGGCCGGTGTCGCTGTTTTCGGGCTCCCATGACCTATAGCACACATTTTCATGGCTGAAAACGCGTTTTGCACGTCTTCAGTCCATCCCCCACGTTTTCGATCCTGGTGGCTGGTGTTGCTGTTTTTAGGCTCCCGTGACCTATAGGACACGTTTATATAGCAGAAAATGTGTCCGGAGGTCATTTTCACAGCTTCAGTCCATCCCACAAGTTTTCTACAGAACACATTTTCATGGCCAAAAAAGCGTCCGGAGGCCGTTTTCACGTCCTCATTCCATCCCCCTCGTTTTCGACCCCAGTGGTCGGTATCGCTGTTTTCAGGCTCCCGTGACCTATAGCAGACGTTTTCATAGCCGAACACACATTCGGAGGCAATTTCCACTCGTTCGGTCCATCCCCCATGTTTTTGAGCCCGATGGCCGGTGTCACGTTATTCTAGCTCCCGTGACCAATAGCAAATGTTTTTATGGCCAAAAACGCATCCGGAAGCCATTTTCACGTCTTCGGTGCATCCCCACATTTTCGACATAGGTGGCCGGTGTCACTGTTTTTGGGCTCCCGTGACCGCACACGTTGTTTATGGCCGAAAATTCGTCCGGAGGTTACTTTCGCCTCTGCGGTCCATCACAACATTTTTAACCCAGGTGGTCGGTATCGCTGTTTTTGGGCTCCCGAGACCTATGCCACACGTTTTCATGGCCGAAAATGCATTCGGAGGCCATTTTCCCTTTTTTGATTTATCCCCTACGTTTTCGACCCCGATGGCCGGCTGTTTTCGGGCTGTCATGACCTCTAACATGTTTTTCATGGGTGAAAATGAGTCCTAAGGGCATTTTCGCATCTTCGGTCCATCCACGACATTTTTGATCCCGGTGGCCGGTGTGGCCGTTTTCGAGCTCATGTTACCTATAGCACATGTTTTAATGGCAAAAAACACGTTTTTCACGTCTTCAGTCCGTCCACCACGTTTTCGATCCCGATGGCTGGTGTTGCTATTTTCGGGCTCCCGTGACCTATAGCACACGTTTTTATGGCCGAAAAAGCGTTCGGAGGTGTTGACGCCGGATTTTGACACATATTTTGAATCGGCGTCAACGGAGAAAAAGATTGGCCGACGCGGCAGGCTAAAGGCTACAGCTGGGAATCGGCCGATTGGTACTACAGTGTTTCGGCCGATTAGCGAACGGAGTTGATGAAGGTCGGCCGATTGGAAGTTGGAGTGGCTTGGCCAGTATGGGCCTAAAGTGGGCCGGAGAAGAAGAATGGTTAAAAAAGAAGGTTGACCCGTGGAATACGATAACCAACTCCGATACGGGTTCTGTTTGTAAATCTTTGTTATCATTTAAAATTAGAGATAGATCCTAGTCGGTTAGGAAATCAGTTGTAACAGGCTATAAATAGCCGTCTCTAGAGATTTGTAGGGGACACATCAATCAACACAACAAATCTACTTATTCCTCACACTTTACTTTTAAGTCGGCGACTTCGCCAAAAAAACCTTTTCTTTTCACGAGTTCGTACGGGTTGGCCGGGCTGCATCGACACGATCTTCGGCCAATTTGTAAGTTCCGTTTATCGAGTAATATCTAAGCTTTAACTTCGGGCGCATCGCTGTCGTTTCGTTTAGATTTATTCACCAGTTATCGATATTTACTAGAATTATAGGTTTTATCTATTGTTCTAGTTTTATCACCAGTTATCCAGCTTGAGTTTCGAACTATCGGCTTCATCATTGTTATTCTTATTTATCGCCACACAGCCGATTAGATCTGTTTCAAGTGTTGCATTTGTAGCATTATTTAACTTGCTCTACTATTTCTTTGTACTCGCTACGTGGTCATCGGCTGCTTTATAGCTGGTCATCTTTACAGTAAATCGACCGAATCATTGATACGCTTTTCGAGACAAATCGGAACTTTAGCCGATCGAAACCCCTCGAATTTAATACCTTTCTTTCCTTGTCAATCAACAGGTCAGATTGACTGGCACACCGCGTGAACTGCACCAGGGCAATAACCCGAACAAAAGTTAAGCAGATTCTCCCGGGTTGTGTGTCCGATTTTCAGCGCCAACAGGAGGTCATTTTCACGTCTTCGGTCCACCCCCAAGTTTTCGACGCCGGTGGCCGGTGTCACTGTTTTCACCCTCCCGTGAGCTATAGCACACGTTTTCATAGCCGAAAATGTATTTTTTCATGTCATCAGTCCATCCCCCATGTTTACGATTCCGGTGGTAGGTGTCGCTATTTTTGGTCTCCAGTGACCTATAGCACACGTTTTCATGGCCGAAAACGCGTCGGGAGGCCATTTTCACGTCTTTGATCCATCCCCAATGTTCTCGACCCTGGTGGTAGGTGTCGCTATTTTCGGGCTCCTGTGACCCACAGCCCATGTTTTCATGGCTGAAAATGAGTCCGGAGGCCGTGTTTCACATCTTCGGTCCATCCCCCACGTTTTCGACCTCGGTGGCCGGTGTTGCTATTTTCGGGTTCCCGGGACCTATAGCACATGTTTTCGTGCCAAAACGCGTCCGGAGGTCATTTTCACGTCTTCATTTCAACCACGACATTTTCAACCTCAGTGGCCGGTGAGGCCGTTTTCGGGCTTCCGAGACCTATAGCAGACGTTTTCATGGCCGAAAACACGTTCGAAGGCCATTTTCATGTTTACAGTCCATCCCCCACGTTTTTGACCCCAGTGACCAGTGTCGCTGTTTTCGTGTTCCCGTGACCCATAGCACACGTTCTCGTGGCTGAAAACGCATTTTTCATGTCTTCAATCCGCCCCCACGTTTTCGATCCCGGTGGCCGGTGTCGCTATTTTCGGGCTCCCGTGACCTATAGCACACGTTTTTATGGCCGAAAACGCGTCCGGAGGTCTGTTTCATGTCTTCGATCCACCTCCCAAGTTTTCGACGCTGATGGCCGATGTCGCTGTTTTCGCCCTCGCGTGACCTATAACACATTTTCATGGCCAAAAATGCGTCGGGAGGCTATTTTCACATCCTCGATCCATTCCCCACGTTTTCAATGCTGGTGGCTGGTATCGCTATTTTTAGGCTCCCGTGACCTATGACACACGTTTTCATGGCCGAAAATGCATTCGGAGGCCATTTTCCCGTTTTCAGTCCATCCCCTACGTTTTCGACGTCGATGGCCTTTATCGCTGTTTTCAGGCTGTCATGACCTGTAACATACGTTTTCATGGCTGAAAATGCGCCCAGGGCTATTTTCACGTCTTCGGTCCATTCACGACGTTTTCGATCCCGGTGGCCGGTGTGGCCATTTTCGGGCTCCTGTGACCTATAGACCTATAGCTCACATTTTAATAGCAGAAAATGCGTGCGGATGTCGTTTTCATGGCTTCGGTCCATCACACAAGTTTTTGAGCCCGATGGCTGGTGTCCCTATTTTCGGCCTCCCGTGACCTATATCACATTTTTCAAGGACGAAAATGTGTTTTTCCATGTCTTTTGTCCACCCCCACATTTTCGTTCCCAGTGGCTGGTGTCGCTGTTTTTGGGCTCCTGTGACATATGGCACACGTTTTCATTACCAAAAACGTGTCCGGAGACCATTTTCATGTCTTCGGTCCATCCCAACCGTATCCGACCCCGGTGGCCGGTGTCGCTATTTTTGCGCTCCCGTGACCCATAGCACACCTTTCAATGGGAGAAAATGCGTCTGGAGGCCATTTTCACGTCTTCGGTCCATTCCTGACGTTTTTGACCCTATTAGCTAATGTTGCTGTTTTCGGGCTCCCGAGACCTATACCTGTTTTCATGGCTGAAAACGCGTTCGGAGGCTATTTTCACGTCTTCGCACCATCCCCCACATTTTGGGCCCTGGTGGTCGGTGTCGCTATTTTCGGGCTCCCGTGACCTAGCACACATTATTTATGGCCGAAAACACGTTCGGAGGTTATTTTTGCCTCTTCGGTCCATTCCCACGTTTTCGACCCTGGTGGCCGGTATCGCTGTTTTCGGGCTCCTTAGACCTATAGCTTAAATTTTCATGGCCAAAACGCGTTCGGTGGCCATTTTCCCGTCTTCGGTCCATCCTCTACATTTTCGACCCTAATGGGCGACATCACTGTTTTTGGGCTATGATGACTTATCATTTTCATGGCTGAAAATGCATGCTAATGTCATTTTCATGTCTTCGGTCCATCCATGATGTTTTCGACCCTGGTGGCCAGTGTGGCCGTTTTCAGGCTCTTGTGACCTATAGCACATGTTTTAATGGACAAAAACGCGTTTTTTCACGTCTTCGGTCCATTCCCTATGTTTTCGATCCCGGTGGTCGGTGTCGCTAGTTTCGGGCTCGTGTGACCTATTGCACACGTTTTCATGGCTGAAAATGCACCCAGAGGTCATTTTCACGTCTTTGGTCCATCCCCCACGTTCCCCCCCCCCCCCGTGGCCGGTATCGCTGTATTCGGGCTGCCGTGACTTATAACGTACGTTTTCATGGCTGAACACGCGTTCCGAGGCAATTTTCACATGTTCGGTCCATCCTCCACGTTTTTGACCCCGGTGGCCAGTGTCGCTGTTAATGAGCTCCTGTGACCTATACGCATGTTTCCATGGTCGAAAACGTGTCCAGAGGTTATTTTCACATATTCGGTCCATCCCCGACGTTTTCGACCTCGGTGGCCGGTGTCGCTGTTTTCGGGTTCCCGTGACACATTTCCATGGCTGAAAATGTGTCCGGAGGTTATTTTCACATCTTCGATCTGTCCCCCATGTTTTCGCCACTGGTGGTCGGTGTTGCCGTTTTCGGGCTCCCGTGTAGCACACGTTTTCATGGCACAAAATGTGTCCGAACGTAATTTTCACTTGTTCGGTCCATGCCCCACGTTTTCAAGCGAGGTGGCCGATATCGCTGGTTTTAGGCTCCCGTGACCTATAGCACATGATTTCATGGCTGAAAATGTGTTTTGCACGTCTTCGGTCCATCCCCCACATTTTCGATCCCAGTGGCCAGTGTCGCTGTTTTCGGAATCCCGTGACCTATAGCACAGATTTTCATGGCCAAAAAATGCGTTCGGAGGCTATTTTCACGTCCTCGATCCATTCCCCATGTTTTTGAACCCGTTGGCCGGTATCGCTGTTTTCAGGCTCCCGTGACCAATAGCACAAGTTTTCCTGGCCGAAAACGAGTTCGGAGGCAATTTCCACTTGTTTGGTCCATACCCCACGTTTTTGACCCTGGTGGCCAGTTTCGCTTTATTTGGGCTTCTGTGACTTATAGCAGATGTTTTTATGGCCAAACTCGCGTCCGAAGGCCACTTTCACGTCTTCGGTGCATGCTGCACGTTTCGATCCCGGTGGCTGGTGTCGCTGTTTTTGGGCTCCCGTGACCTGTAGCACACGTTTTCATCGCCGAAAACGCATGTGGCGGCCATTTTCACGTCTTCAGTCCATCCCCCATGTTTTTGACCCCGGTGGCCTGTGTCGCTGTTAACAGGCTCCTGTGACCAATACGCACGTTTCCATGGCCGAAAACGCGTCCGTAGGTTATTTTCACATATTTGGTCCATCCCCTATGTTTTCGACCCCGGTAGCCGGTGTCGCTGTTTTCAGGATCCCGTGACACGTTTCCTTGGCCAAAAATGTGTCCGAAGGTTTTTCACATCTTCGGTCCGTCCCCTACGTTTTCGCCACTGGTGGCCGGAGTTGCTATTTTTGGGCTCCCGTGGCCTATAGCATACGTTTTCATGGCGGAAAGCGCGTCCGGAGGCAATTTTCACTTGTTCGGTCCATCCCCCACGTTTCCAAGCCAGGTGGCCGGTATCGCTGTTTTCAGGCTCCCATGACCTATAGCACATGAAATCGGCCGGAAACACGTTTTGCACGTCTTCGGTCCATCCCTCACGTTTTCGATCCCGGTGGCCAGTGTCGCTGTTTTCGGGCTCCCGTGACCTATAACACATTTTTATGGCCAAAAATGCGTCCGGAGGCTATTTTCACATCCTCGATCCATTCCCCACGTTTTTGACGCCGGTGGCCGGTATCACTATTTTCGGCTCCGTGACCTATAGCACACGTTTTCATGGCCGAAAACGCGTTCGGAGGCCATTTTCCCGTTTTCGGTCCATCCCCTACGTTTTCGGTCCATCCACAGCATTTTCGACCCCGGTGGCCGGTGTGGTCGTTTTCGGGCTTCTGTGATGTATAGCACATGTTTTAATGGTCAATAACGTGTTTTCCACGTCTTCGGTCCATCCCCCACGTTTTCGACCCCAGTGGACGGTGTCACTCTTTTCGGGCTCCCATGACCTAGCACACGTTTTTATAGTGGTGTTGGCGCTAGAAATCAGCCGATGATCCTCAACGTCGGACACATGACCCGGGAGAATCTGCTTAACTCCTGTTCGAGTTATTGCCCTGGTGCCATTCGCGCGGCGTGCCAGTCAATCTGACCTGTTGATTGACAAGGAAATAAAAGTATTAAATTCTAGGGGTTCCGATCGGCTAGAGTTCCGATCTATCTTCAAAAATGTATCGGCGAATCGGCCGATTCACTGTAGTGGTAAGCAGCTATAAAACAGCCGGTTGCGCGTAGCGATTGTAAAGAAAAGCTACTAGAGCAAACTAAACAATGCTAGAGAAACAACACTTGGGATAGATTTAATCGGCTGTATGATAACAGAGAAGGAAAGCAATAAAAGCCGACAATTCGTATCTCAAGCTGGATAACTGGTGATAAAAACTAAAATAATAGGTGGAACCCATGATCCTAGTTATTATCGATAACCGGTGAATAAATCTAAACAAAACAATAGCGATGCGCCCGAAGTTAAAACTTAGATATTACTCGATAAGCAGAACTTACAGAATTGGTCGGAGATCGTGTCGATGCAGCCTTGCCAACCCGTACGAACTCGTGAAAGAAAAAGGTATTTTGATGAAGTCGCCGACTTGAAAGTAAAGTATTATTTTTGTTTGGTTGCTAGGTTTCCCGATCAGACCCCTCCTCCTCCGGACGCCGCTGATCTGTTCGTGGTTCGGTTGCGGAGCTGAGTTTGCCGTCCTCTGACACGCTGTTCTCCCTGTTGCTTTTTTGCGGTAAAATATCCTAGCCCTTGCCCCTCTGTGCATGCGCATGGTATCCTAAAACCATGCTGTCGATGGTTAATAGGTGGTTGAAATGATTGGTACCAGTGTTGTTTGATATGTGAGCATACTCTGAGCACACTTGTTCATGATGTTGATGCGTGTATATGGATAGGAGCATGTTTTCCATGTGAATGATATGTTTTTAGATTGGTCTGAGCATTGTTGTTCATGTCAATGATGACTACTATGTTGATCTTATTATTGTTGTCCATGTCACTGATGTTTTACAATAGTGATCTGAGGCATGTTCTCTGCTGTCAGTGATGTTTTCATATATTGACCTGAGCCTTGTTGTCCTTGTCAATGATGTGTTTAGATACTGATCTCAGCCTTGTTGTCCATGCCTGTGATGTTTATACATTTAGATCTGAGCTTCTGTTGTCCATGCCAGTGATGTTTATACATTTATGTGAGCTTCTGTTGCCCATGCCAGTGATGTGTTTATATGTAGTTCTGAGGATCTGTTGCCCATGTCAGTGACCCTTGTTTTGCATGTTATTCATATAGATGGGTCTTGAAGACAAGAGACGCATGCTTATTATTCATGCAGCTGCTCTAGTGGCTGCCATGTATGCATTCTTCCTGAATAGGCTTAGGCTGGCTAAACCCTCACGTCCGCAGATTAGTTATGCCCCAATGAGTGCTATGGACGAGGAAAGGCAAAAAAATTTGGACAGAATATATAACTGTAATGATGTAGAGTGTGTAAACATGCTTCGCATGAGAAGAGCCCCTTTCTTTAGGCTATGTAATTTGCTTAGGGGTAGGGACTTGCTTAGAGATACCATACATAGTAGTGTAGAAGAGCAAGTTGTTATGTTTCTCCAAGTTGTTGGGCATAACCAAAGGTAAAGAGTTATCCATCAAAGTTGGAGGAGATCTGTAGAGACAGTAGTAGACATTTCAAAGAGGTGTTGTATGCAATTGGTGAACTTAGGCATGAGATCATTAAGGCTCCATCAACTGAGACACCTCTTAAGATTACAAACAGCTCAAGATGGTACCCATATTTCAAGGTAACACATTAGTATCCTTATGATAGAAATAATGCATAATTGAGTAAAATTTTTGTAGATGATTGTGTTGTTGGGTTTATGTAGGATTGTGTTGGGGCTATAGATGGCACTCACATCTATGCTAGAGTCCCAGCTAAGATGCAATCAGCATTTAGGGGGAGGAAACACTATACAACTCAAAATGTGCTAGCCGCAGTGGACTTTGATTTGAAGTTCACT
>NC_028454.1:25722807-25775015 GCF_000263155.2 Setaria italica
AGATGCTGGATATGCATGTAGCCATTGGGGCAGGTGTTTCAGTTACAGGGGTACTAGATATCATCTTAATGAGTTTGGTGGTAGAAATTACCCAACCAATCCAAGGGAGCTGTTCAATTTGAGGCATTCTAGTCTGCGTGTTACGGTTGAAAGGGCTTTTGGGGCTTTAAAAAATAGATTTCGCATTATTGACAACAAACCTTTTCATCCATTCAAGACACAAGTGAAGTTGGTCCTTGCTTGTTGCATTTTACATAATTGGATTCTGGGGCATGGACCTGATGAGGTTATTCCTCTTGAGTCCACATGGGAGCCTAATTCTGTTAATGGACATGGGGTCCCTGTTGATAATAATGCAGCTTGGGCTTCTGTTAGAGATGAATGGGCTAATGAAATGTGGGCTAGTAGGGGTAATGCACATTTGTAGACATTGGATAACTTTGCTAGGGTGTTGTAATGTTTCTGTTCCCTTTGTACCTTGAAACATTGGACAACTGGTCTATGATGTTATGTTATTCCTATTTCTTTCTCACTTTGAGGCTTGGGCAACAATGCTATGATGATCTGTTATTCCTATTTCTTTCTCACTTTGAGGCTTGGACAACAATGCTATGATGATATTTTTTCCTGTTTCTTTCTCAAATTGAGGCTTGGACAACAATGCTATGATGATCTTTTTTCCTGTTTCTTCCTATGCTATGATGATCTATTATTCCTTAATACCTTTCCACTTTGAGGCTTGGACAACAGTGCTATGATGATCTGTTATTCCTTCTTCTCCCTCACTTTGAGGCTTGGACAAGTGTGTAGTGATGATATATGCATTCTGTTACTTATCCATGAGGCTTTAGGCTATATGCAATGATGATATGTGCATTCTGTTAGTTATCCATGAGGCTTTGGGCTATATGCAATGATGATATGTTATTCCTGTTAGTTATCCATGAGACTTTGGGCTATATACAATGATGATATGTGCATTCTGTTAGTTATCCATGAGGCTTTGGGCTATATGCAATGATGATATGTTATTCCTGTTTGTATATGCATTGTTCTATACTTATTGCGCATACATGAGGCTTTGGGCTGTATGCAATGATGTTTTACTAGTTCCTGAGGCAATGGGCAACATGCAATGATTTTTACTAGGACATGGCACAAGTGAATGGTCAGTTTGAGCTGCTGGAGGAACTTGAGGCTGCTGAGGTTGTTGCCCAAGCTGCCATCCATGCTGGGGGCCAGGCTGCCGCAGCTGCTGGTGGTCAGGCTGCAGCTCAACCTGCTGCCCAGGCTGCACCTGAAGCTACTGCCCAGGCTGCCGCAACTGCTGGAGGCCTGGCTGCAGGTGTTGGTGGTGCTGGGCAGCAACCCAGGGCTGCTATGAGGTGGACTAATGTGATGTCTGCATTTCTGCTTCGCCGCTTCTGTCAACTTATCTCTACTGGTGTCAGAACTGACAAGGGGTTCAAGGAAGTGCACTTGAACCAAGTTGCCAAGAGTGTGGTTGAGTTCTCAGGGCTTGAGGTCACAGGGACTCAGGTCTACAACCATTTGAGGAAGTGGAGATAGAGGTGGGTCAGGGTGATCAAGCTGAGAGAACTGAGTGGTGCACTGTGGGATGATGACAACTTCATGATCACTTTGGAGGATGAGCACTACAAGGGCCATGTGCAGGTAATGTTACTTTTACTAATCCATCTGTTCACTACTATTTCTACATTTATCTGAGCATCTGTTATCAACTAATACCATCTGTTGTTTGCATTTCAGGCACACCCAAAGGATGTTCCCCGACGTGTTCCCCGAAGACTTGCCTGGTATGCCACCTGATAGAGAGGTGGAGTTTTCCATAGAGTGGATCCCCGGCACCGCACCGATATCTAAGAGACCCTATCGGATGCCACCTGCTGAGTTGGCTGAGTTGAAGACCCAGTTGCATGATCTGTTGAAAAAAGGCTTCATCCGACCCAGCACATCACCTTGGGGTTGCCCTGCCCTGTTTGTGAAGAAGAAGGATGGCAGTCTATGCATGTGTGTGGACTACCGACCCCTCAATGCTGTGACCATCAAGAACAAGTACCCACTGCCACGCATTGATGTTTTGTTTGATCAGTTAGCTGAAGCAAAGGTGTTCTCCAAGATCGATCTTCGTTCGGGTTATCACCAAATCAAGATCCGACCCTACGATATACCCAAGACAGCCTTCTCCATAAGGTATGGACTATACGAGTACCTGGTCATGTCCTTTGGACTCACCAATGCACCCGCCTATTTCATGTACCTCATGAACTCGGTGTTCATGCCCGAGCTGGACAAGTTTGTAGTGGTGTTCATTGATGATATCCTAGTGTACTCAAAGAGCGAAGAAGAACATGCCGACCATCTTCATGTAGTTCTCCAACGGTTGAGAGATCACCAACTCTATGCCAAGTTCTCCAAGTGTGAGTTTTGGTTAGATAGTGTCAAGTTTTTGGGACACACTATCTCCAAGGATGGTATAGCCGTCGACCCCAGTAAGGTACAGGAAGTTATGGAATCGAAGCCTCCTGCCTCCGTGCACCAGATCAGAAGTTTTCTTGGACTGGCAGGCTACTATCGGCGCTTCATACCGGATTTCTCTAAGATAGCTAAGCCCATGACCGAGTTGTTTAAGAAGGAGGTCAGATTCGTGTGGAACGACAAGTGTGAAAAAGCCTTCAAGACCCTGAAGCACCTGCTGACCACAGCCCCAGTTTTGGCTCAGCCCGACCCTTCTAGGCCGTTTGATGTGTACCGTGACGCCTCTGGCACTGGACTTGGGTGTGTTCTTATGCAAGACAACCGAGTCATTGCCTATGCCTCACGAGCATTACGACCTCATGAGCTGAACTACCCAACCCACGACCTTGAGCTAGCAGCAGTGATACATGCCTTAAAGATATGGAGACACTATCTGATGGGCACCCACTGCAACATCTATACCGACCACAAGAGCCTCAAGTACATCTTCACTCAAGCCGACCTCAACATGCGCCAAAGAAGATGGTTGGAGTTGATAAAAGACTATGACTTGGAAGTTCACTATCATCCCGGCAAAGCCAATGTGGTGGCCGATGCTCTTAGTCGCAAGGACCGTTGCAACTGCTTGTTGGTAACAGCTTTCACCGAGACTCTGTGTCATGAGATGGGAAAACTCAGTTTGGAGATTATTCCCCATGGAACCCTCGGCCACATCACCCTTGACTCAGTTTTGGAAGACCAAATCCGGTCAGCACAAGTGAAGGATGAGGAAATAAAGCGGATCATCAGGAAGATCTCATTAAAGGATGAAGGATATAAGCAATTCCGGCAGGACGAAACTAGAGGCGTATATTATGGAAACCGACTGGTTGTACCAGCCGACCCCAAATTGAGGAAGCAGATCCTAGATGAAGCTCATCTCTCCAAGTTCTCAATCCATCATGGAAGCAATAAGATGTACCATGATCTCCGTCAAACCTTTTGGTGGAGTGGAATGAAGTCGGAAATAGCCCGGTATGTTTCAGAATGTGACACCTGTCAACGTGTCAAAGCCAGCCATCTAAAGGTAGCGGGTACCCTGCAGCCCCTACCTATTCCCTCTTGGAAATGGGAAGACATCAGCATGGACTTCATAGTTGGACTGCCCCTTACATCACAGCGATATGACTCCATCTGGGTTATAGTGGACCGCCTGACCAAGACCGCCCACTTCCTTCCTGTCCGCACCACCCACACAGTCAAGCAGTATGCGGAGTTGTACCTCGACCGCATAGTTTCCCTACACGGTGTACCCAAGACCATCGTCTCGGATCGAGGAGTTCAGTTTGTGGCACGCTTTTGGGAACAACTACAAGCATCCATGGGCACCAAGCTCATCCGTAGCTCAACATACCATCCTCAAACTGATGGTCAAACCGAAAGAGTCAATCAAATCCTTGAAGACATGTTGAGAGCTTGTGTCATCCACTATGACAAGAATTGGGACAAGTGCCTGCCCTTGGCAGAGTTCTCCTACAACAACAGCTACCAGGCCAGTTTGAAGATGGCACCGTTTGAAGCCCTGTATGGCCGGAGATGTCGGACACCCTTGAACTGGTCCCAAGCAGGAGAAAGACAGGTCTATGGCCCTGACTTAGTGGCAGAAGCCGAAGAGCAAGTAAGGGTAATTCAAGCCAATCTCAAGGCTGCCCAATCTCGACAAAAGAGTTACTCCGACAAGCGAAGAAGGCCCCTACAGTTTGACCTTGGTGATCATGTGTATCTTCGAGTCTCCCCGACCAAAGGAGTAAAACAGTTTGGAGTGAAAGGTAAGTTGGCTCCCCGCTACATTGGCCCTTATGGGATTGTGGAGATCTGTGGACCCGTTGCTTACCGGATCCAACTCCCAGAACAGCTATCGGCCATACACGATGTTTTCCATGTGTCTCAACTGAAGAAATGTGTCCAAGTTCCCACCGAGATCTTAGAGCTAGAGCAGCTTCAGGTAGAGCCCGACCTGACCTACGCCGAGTACCCAGACCGAGTTCTTGATCAGAAAGAGAGGCATACCCGGCGCCAAATGGTCAAAATGTACAAGATCCTCTGGAGAAACCACACCGAAGATGAAGCAACATGGGAAACAGACGAGTATCTGAACAAGCACTTCCCAGGCTTTCTATCTCATCAAGGAGGTAAGAACGGCACACCCCCTTTTGATACCTGAATCTCGGGATGAGATTCTTTTTAAGAGGGGTAGGCTGTGACGACCGGCCCCAAATCTTCCCAGTTAATCTTAATCTGAGCCCCTGATCACCTGTCTAGTTTTTCCGCGCCTAAGTGTTCAACCTTCCGACCGGTCCCGACCCCTGAGACCCGACCCCTCCCCGCTTCGCTCCGGTTCCGACCCCCGCCAAACCTAGCCCACTGTCGGATCCCTCTAATACCTTCCAGACGTCCGTTCTATCTGACCGGTGGACCCGCGAGATCTTTTTCCCCCAGATCTTCCGCGACAGGCGCACTCGAGTGCATGCCCGCTTCAGAGTCTCCCCGCCGCGTGGCTCATCTTCTCCGACGCCCGCCGCTCAGCCTCGTCTCTGGCCCGTGACCGAATGGATTCTCGCGCCCCCTTCCCCAATGGCAGCGGAAGCCCCTCTGCAACCTTTCTGCAACGCCTCGCCTCCCGCGCCCATCATCACACCGCCAGATCTCGGCCGCAGAGGCCGATGTCGCCCATCTTTTCCGTCACTTCGAACACAGTCGCGCCGCCTGGTCTTCACTACCCGACGATTCCTCCTTCGCCAACCCCGACCATGGTAGCGACAGCTCCTTTCCCCGCCCTGTCAGAAGCCGCCCGACAATCTGTTGCTCCGCGCTCGCCCGCGCGCCCATGGCTGCCTGTCTTCTCACTTGTGCGCCCTCGATTCTAGCACCGTTAAACCGGTCACTTCCATCAAATCTACCGCACGACGACGCCCGCCTCCGCCAAATCTCAACCACCGGCATACCCGCTCCTGCGCCGCCCTAACGCCAGAGCCCAATGACCGCTGGCGTCATCCCCGAAGTCCTGCACCACCGCCCTCATCGCTCAATCGCCGCCCAGGCAGAGCACTCCATTGCTTCTTCCCCGGCCTTCGTGCCGCTCCCCTTCTCTCTCCCGCGCCGCTTCTCTTCTCCCTTCCCAGCCACTATAAAAGGGAATGCGCGAGCCCCGCCGGAGTTCCCTCCGCCATTGCTGCCTTCCGCCATTTCCCTGGCTCCCTGCTCAAGCTCCTAGGGCCACACACTAAGTTCTTGAGGAACTCTCCTCTCCGCTCCACTCCATTTTCCCCCAAGCCACCTAGCCGCTTGCTCCTCCGTGCTGCGTAAGAGCTCACTTGTGATCCACAAGAAGCACCGCCGCCGCCGGAGCATTGCCGGACTTAGCCGTTGTTCAAAGCCTTAGTCCCTCCGCCCAAGTCTGCTTCTCCCTGACCCCAAGCTTTCCTTGTAGGAAGAAGGTAAGCTGCCGACCCCAGTCCGCTTCGCCCGACCCCTCTTATCCGCCCGACCCCGGTTCCGTCTCGCCCGACCCTATCTGTTCCGCCGACCCTTATCCGCCTCGCCCGAGGGCTCGGCTGTGATCTTTTTCTTCAACCCGAGGGTGTATGTGTAAAACTTGGGAACCCTTCAGCGCTTGCGTCTCAGGATCCCTAGTATACCAAATCCTCTAGTTTAAGGATCAGATCATAAGTTCCTTTCCCGACCCTTACCTCTTGCTCTCCACCAGCCCCCTTGAACCTCCCCACCCTCCTGCTCTTTGTCGCGAGTTTCTGGGCTGAGACGTGCAAGTGTTGCTGTTGAAATAACCGTCTATGCTAACTCTTGCATTGCATTCGTGTAGAGCTGCACCTCGCCGATGGCTTCTACGAGCTGCACCCGGCGCTAGAAGACGACGGTGTAGCTGAGCTCCTGCCCTCCGAAGCCGAAGCCGCCCCCGAAGTCGAGCAGTTCTTTTCCTCCTTGCTCGAAGGCAAGCCCCGGTTGCATGAAAGCCCTGTGTTGTTTTCCAAACTTGCGCATGCCTTCCTTAAAACATGCTTGTGCATTTACGTATGGGAGTTGTTTGAAACCCTAGATGCATGACCTAGTTTCCTATGATCTGAACACTAGCTGTTGGACCGAGTAGCTGCTTTGCCTAACTAGGAGACGGTAAAAGCCGAGTGATTCCTTGTCACTCGCGAGTTGTAGGAGTTGGATGTTTACCTTTCTGTTACAACTATAAGGACGATGGACGGGGTAGGGTTTGGGTAACTCTTTGGTGGTCGGATGATCGCCCCGTCTATCTAAGAAACTTGCTAAGGACCGACAGTGGTGGTGTTCGTGATCAAGTGTTTGAAAGTACTAACCTCATACTTAGTATGGGATGAGGAAGCCAAGTACCGGATTGAACCTAGACGTGAGCGGTCGCCCCATTGTTCTTGGAACGGAGTTTCCCCTGCTGGTTGTCGCACGTGGTGACAAGCGTGGTCGCAGAACGGCAGAGGCCGGGTCTGTGGAACCTTGCACCAAAGGAAATGGGCCCGACACGGGTTAGGGGATTGATGGGGAAGGCCGACACAGGAAGCGACCTCCGGGTGCGCGGATGTCGTGAGGTTAGGTTCACCATGCATGGTTAAAGAACTCGAATCGATTCGTCTGCCTCTCACAGTTTGAGATTGCTTGATTGCTATGTCACCCTGAGTAAATGAGGAATCTGATGATGACATGGTTTTGTTGATATATACATACCTTGTTTTGGTTCTATGATTGCTTAGAATAGATTGCAAAACCTAGATCGGTTAATGAACTTAGAACCGGAGCTAAAACTGGAAAATAGGGTTTTGCTTAGTGCTTTTGGCAAACAAACCCCTCAGCCAAAAAGCCCTGCATGTCTAGAAGTGTGGAGTAGTTTTACTCCTGTCAGTTAAGTCTTGTTGAGCTTAGTAGCTCAGCCTTGTTGTGGCTCCTATTTTTCAGGTGAAGTTGCTGCTCCCGACCCTTCTCCTGCTGGCACTTGGCCGCCCCAGCTCCCTCCGGGTTGGACGGTCGAGTGGGATCCCTCCTCGAACAGCGAGGAGAGGGATCAGTGATGTCCCTGCTGGCCTCACCAGGGATGTCCGACCCCGACGTTGCTTCCGCTAGCATTTTACCTTCTGTTGTTTTTTCTGAAATCCTGTAAAAACTCTGATGTTTATTTCACAATCAAACTAAGTGGTTAAGTTGTTAACCCGGTGGACTTGTTGTACTCTCTGGAACCGCTCACCTTCGTGTGAGTTTGCTAAAATGGTCCTGTTCAAGTGGTTAAATCGGAGGAAAATCCGACGGCACTTCGTGTTTACTCGGCTTAGGCATGAGCGTCGTGTATCAGGGGGCTAAATCATGTTTAACCAAGTAGATCCGAAGTAGATCCGCCACACCCTGCTTAGGATGACCCCCTGCAACCCTACTAACAACGTTTAGCATCGTTCCTTGACTGTGTGTTGACTGGTGAAGTTCTATGTTTGCATGATGATGCTTGTCTTTATGAATTTGTCTGATTTGTTTCTTTGTAATGATTGTTGGTGTATTGAGGGTCTTCTACCTACAATGACATTAGTTGCGTAGCTGGGTTCTTATTTTGTACCTCCCACATCCTTGTCATCTTTCTTTCTATCTCCCTATTCCAATGAAGGACATCAAGAAAGAAAGTGAAGGCAACACCAATGTCAATAAGCAGATGTTATCGTCACCACCACCGTCTAGATGGAAGCTAGTTGAAGAAAAGAAGGCCTTACCCTCGTATCCCTAATCTTACTCCAATGATGATTACAAGACCCAAGAAGATGAAGAAAGCAGGGAGATTCTACTCGCGACAAGCAAAGATGAAAGACTATCCACTCTGCAATACGAATCTTGTTTGTCTCCCTCCTCCTTGTTCCTTCTCTCTTCGAATCTCGGGACAAGATTCCTGTTAAGGGGGTAGTATTGTCACACCCTAAAATTTTTAAATTTCAGGATGTGATTAAAAGGAATAATTAAACAACGATTTTCTCATAATTTTAAAAATTTTCCCAACATTTATTTTTCTTTACAGGAATTTAGTATAGGAAAAATAATTGTTTGTTTTTTGAAATTTAAAAATATTGTTCTGTGTCTGCGCATTCATGCCGATGCATCTTAGTTTTTCTTGAGTGCAAAAACTTTTAAAATGCATTCAGACGATGACCAAGTTTTTCTAAGAATTTTTCAACTTTTTCTAGAATTTATTCTCATTTTCATTGAGCTTAATCCAATTTTTGGTTGGTTCTATAAATCCTTCTAGGAACTCTATGTCTTCTATTTGGGTTCCTTGTGTCCCAAATCATCTCCAAGAATTTTCCTGATTTTTTTTGGAGTTTTTGGGTATTTTTCATGATTTAATTATGATTTCAGGATTTTCTGGAATTGTTTCCAAATCCAAATTTAATTCCTAAAATTAGAAAAAAAGGAAAATAAATCCAGACTCCAGCCCGGCCTATAAATACTTTTCGGTGATCTCCTTGATGTCCTCTTTCCAACACCGCAAACCCCATCTCGTTTCGACCACCTTGACTCCCGCAATTCAACGCCAAACATACACATTTGTTAAACTCCGGCGAGTTTTTCGGTGAAACTCTAGAGAGCAAATCTAGCAAAACCGTCAATCCTCGGCCGAAGGTGAGCACACCATCGCGCTGTTCTATCGTCCTTGTTCCGTTTTACTGTCCAATGACTCCGTTCCCGGCGAGCCCCTTTGACTAGGGTATTACGCTATTCTAGAGGTCTAAACTAGTAAAAATAGTTGTCTTCGTGTTTACCACCGAGTTCTACACATGCTGAAGACCCCCGAACAATGTCCTGGGTAACCCCGTGATGACTTGCTGGTCATCAAACACCAACAAAGTGTCCAGTGAATGTCAATAAAAGATGAACATCATGTAGCCTCCATGTTTAGACATGTGTTTAATGTGTTTTTCATGTTAGCTATGACTAATATTGAGTAGCTCTATAATTGTAGTTGTTATATCAATGTTTGTTTGTATACATGCTATCTTGTTTAAAAACCAAATGAAGAGCCTTGTTGCTTATGTGCTGAAATGGCTGCATGCATAGTTTCTGTTGTAGTGATAATTTCGTGATGCAAATGGTGTCATCTGTGAATATGATCCATACAAAAGTTGTGGATAACTTCCGTATCTTGCTTGTCCTAAAATTTCATGATTTTAGGCCTGCTTGTTAGGGAGTTATAGATTTTACAACTTCCCTAAAAGGTTTTGCATGTGCTCTATACATATCTGAAAGATTGTGTTGTTTGACTTAGCTAAGCTGTGAATCACCTCTTGGTGACAATTAAAAAGTTGCATTACTTTCTATAAGATTTCCAAAATGTTAAATAGCATATCTTTTGGGGGTTTATAACTCCAGATATGGTTGTCTAAAGTTTAATGTCAGAATCTGTCCGAGTCTAGATAGATTTTCTTCTTGATGTTGTTTGGTCTTGTTAACTGTTGAATCACCTCGAGATGGTAATAAGAAAGTTATATATAACTTCATAAGAGCTCTATAAAGTTAAGGATCATGCTTGTTGGATGAATATAACTCCAGATATGCATCTC
The DNA here is from genome assembly GCF_000263155.2 of Setaria italica. Lineage (NCBI taxonomy): Eukaryota > Viridiplantae > Streptophyta > Magnoliopsida > Poales > Poaceae > Setaria > Setaria italica. The sequence goes on from NC_028454.1 coordinate 25,732,917, forward strand.
TGAAGATCATGTTACTTTTCTATCTTTGTTTATGCAGTTCTGCTTCTTGGTGTGTTTTGACCTTGTTAGCTACAGAGTCTGTTGTTGGTAATAATAGAAAAGTTGTAGGTAATTTAATTACCTTTCCATAAAGTCTAATATCACTCTTTTTGGATGCCTAGAACTCTGGTTATGGATAAAACAATTGAATGCTGTGCTGCTGTCCAGAATCTGTGTTTGTACCTAAAGTTGTTTGCTTCACCTTGCTTTGCTTTGTGTGTTGCTAAGTGCGGCTCATGCCTTTGATGGTGTTAAGTTAATATACCTGAGAACTTGTGAAACTTGTGTCATGCTGGGTGCTACCTTCCTTGCTATCCTAGCATGATAGGTTGTGTGATGTTTAATTATGCAACGCGAAGTGCTTATGTATGTTTGGTGTAACTTTGTGCTTGTCTTGAATGCTTTTATGTGATGCATCTCATGTTATCATTCTCCGCATTCATGCATCTGCATTGTTGCATCTCATCTAGGTATGCTAGATGCCCGACACGAGGAACTAAAAGAATGGGGTGATTGGAGCTGACCAGAAGATGGTGTTGGTGGATGGATCCTAAAGATGGAAGGACCCACTGGAGTACATGCCTGGACAGGAGATACTCGCCAAGCGAGTGTCATCTAACAAACACTGACCTAGTGTTGGATCCCAGGCAAGCCCTGAAGCATTCTAAGTCTCCTACCCTCTCTTTTTGCAAATGCACTCGAGTATACTTTTGTGTTGTGCATTAGGTTGACAGGAGTTGGATGAAACCGTTGCTGCATAACTTGACCTACCTTTTCCACAATACACACACACACACTTGTACCATTACTAGTATGATTAGGTCAACGAATGCTTAGCCATGCTTATACTGGTAGAAGTCAGGTGATTACTATCACCTGCAAGATAGGTGGCTACTCTGACATGGTTGACTATATTTGCTATCATACAAAAGAACCATGTGATGAGGAATAAATCGAGACCGGGTAGGATTTGGTGATTGAGAGGCAGCAGGACATGGAGGTCTTGGTGCATGTTTTATCCCGCCTGTGTCGGTTAAGGACCGTACCATTGTTGGACCTTGCTCGAGATTGAACGTACCCTTTCACTTAGTTGGTCGGATAAGTCGTTCAGACCGCGAAGCTGAGTAACTCAATTCGGGCTGGGAGATGCTATGTATGACATGCACACTCGAGGGGAGGAAGTATGTGCGGGGGATAGGGAGAACCTTCGGCAGGCTTGGCCTGTTGTCCTGGCTCCGGCTGCCCCTGAGTGTGCGGCTTAGCTCAAACCCACGACGTGTTCCCAAATTGTGCCAAAGGTGACCTAAGGCTGCCTTCGTGCAATATGCCTGGGTTTGTATTATGGATTTCTACCCAGCTGGTTACAATCGATTCGAATCGCCGTCTCTCCCGAATAGTGAAAAAGTTGAGGAGCTTCCAACATCGTAGTATTCTGATGAAAGATGATGGTTCTGTGGATTATTTTTATAAGCTGGATATGGTTATTATTGTAATGCTCCAAACTTAGTCTTAAATAGCTTCACTAAACTTGATGCTAAAATATTGAATAAAATATTGAAAGTAAGGACTCAGGATAGTTATGCTCTTTTGCAAAGTTATGCTATCCAACCGGCTCCACCAAATAAGCCTTGCATATCCTTGAGAGTCTTTTCGTTTTCTCTCCTGTCAGGTAAGTCTAGCTGAGTACATAGTACTCAGGGTTTTATCCCACCCTGTTGCAAGTAAAGGTCTCGTCCTGCTGAAGGTGTGGCTAAGTGCTGGTGGGCTCGGCGACTTCGTATTTATTTCTCATCCATGCTATTGTTGGTGGATGTCATCTAAGCTAGCAATTTATATTTTGAATTTACGTTATTGTAATCATTTCAAAGCTATATGTTGTTTTCTCTAATCAGATTTCGAACTCGAACTTGTATGCATTATTTGTGAACTCAAATTGTAATATTATTTCCGCTCCAAACTGTTGTATGTGATGTTTATTGGCTTAATCGTGCGATTTTGATTGTGATGTGGATTTACCGAGGTCCTTCATGACACTCGGCGGACTACCAGGTTTATTTAAATGAAAGTGTGTGCATGCTAACGTGTTAAGCGGGTCAGCCGTACTTGATCTTGTATAAATTGGGCGGTTCTATCACAGCTGGTATCAGAGCAAGGTTAAGCATAATACTATTATGTACATAGTTTTAAAACAAAGTTTTGGTTTTGAAAAGCCTATTTTGACTAAAAATTTAGCTATAGGCAAGTTTGTCAAATCTATTTTTCAAAACTATGCTAGCGACAACCTCCAAATAAGTCCAATTAAGGACCCTTAGGTGTTTTTTAGTAAACCAACACTAACTATGGGGTGTTTACTTTCTTGCAATTTAAATTTATGCAGCGTCGCACCTACACCTAGGTAAGAAGGTAAAGTATGACCGCAATATGCTACCCTATGGTCTAATGGTGGAGGTAGCCTTCATATAGCAATATATGAAGTATAAATTATTTTACATTTGTGCAACGACGCACCTACACCCAGGTAAGAAGGTAAAGTATGACCACAATACACTACCCTGTGGTCTAATGGTGGAGGTAGCCTTCATATAGCAATATCTGAAGTATAAACTGTGTTTAATTTCTGTTAAATATATATATTGTTGGGATGGGCTAAAATGAAATCTTCTGCAGGTATGCTAAACACGAATGCGTAGATTGAATGTAACTGACTACTAGAGCTATATATCGAGAGAGTACGAGTTATGCCACCGAAATAGAATGTGATTGCCACCTTAGGCTGGCAATTTGGTGAGGGCGAATAGGACAAGCATGCATCATGATTGTTGTCTTGTGCATAAATATGCTTCCCTCACCCATATTCTATTGATGAATGACTCGTTGCAACTAAGTGATCAATGTGATGTTATCTTCCTTGTGTGATGAAATTGTGGTAAGATTGTAAATTCAATATCTTGAGCTAGGAAGATCCAAATTGGGTGAAACAAATTTTGTTAGTTTTGTCTTGAAATTCTCTACTTGTTAGAATTATAAAATATCTATTTGGTGATGTTTTGTATACAGTATTCTTCATGTATGCTAAATGCTCCTTAAACTTGAAAAATATGAAATTGAAGTAAGGAATGTCCAAAAATTATGGTTTCAGTTTTATTAGCTTTGTCTTGTCATGTACTAGCCAGCAAAAGTAATGAACCTGCTTTGTAGATGCTTTCACTATGTTTTATTGGTTTAACCTTGTTTAATGCTTGTTTTCATGCAAAAGTGATTATAAAATTTATATGTATCTTCTGCGTATGAAATAATTTTCATAGCTTCCTGATACCATTCTTGATGCAAGAAAAATATAAAGTCTGTTGTTTGACACTATTAACTAGCCTGAACCTATTTAAGTTGTTTTCAGAATGTTTTGCTTGCTCGGGTTGTGTAGGCTGTTCGACATGCTCAAAAATTCTGAAATTTTTGCAGTAGCCTATTGGTTGTATGTATGAGCTGCTGTAATTTTTCCAGAATTTATTAAGCATAGGAAGTAGGGGTTCCCTATTTCTCCATGTGTAGTGAGTAAATTCATAAATGCTTGTAAACAATTTATTTGGGCTGCAACCTTAACTTTTCTAGCATGTTTAGGATGTATCTTAGCTACTCTAATTTTTGTAGGCATGCACAATTATGTTTAGATAACTTTGCCAGTTACATAGCAAACACTGAAGCCATATATTTCTTTGGAGGGGCTAAATGATTGGAACCTTTTTCTTCGAACGAAAGAAAAGATGCCCCTGACTTCCTAAAGAAACTTTTTTTTTTCAATGTTTGCTAACAATAACAGGCATACTTTACCAAATCACAATTACGAACTATAACAAGCTGCACAAACTCAAGAAGTTAGCTACGGTTATCTATTTGTACCAATAATATGTCAGTTTTTAATTAAAAAGGAAAATTGACAGATCTTGTCTGGCAATTCCAATGTCTTGGGACCTATGTGCCCTTTACAGGTAATAATGACTTATTAAGATCCTAAACAAGGAAATTGATGATACACCACCTTTTGCACACAAAAAAAATATCAACCAAAAACTTGGAGTTTGGATTGCAATATTTGTGGAACTTGTAGGGCGCAAAAAAGAATAACTGTTTGGGAAACTTGTTAGCCAACTCAATGACCTGGTGAGAGGGAAAAAAACAAATGCTTCTAGCCCTTGTTTGGAAGCATTACCCTTTTATGTTTATCAAAAAAAGACCTTTTACTAAATCCAGTCCAGGCGACGTCTTCAATATCTACCTCTTCTAATAGCATTCCCCTTAATCAGATGGACTTTGCCCACATCCTCCATGATGCAGAAACTAATAGGGTTCGTAATGACTAGCTAGTGTTCCTTGTTGTTAGTTACTTTGTGGCGATCTAGGAGGATTCACGCAACACATAGGCCTTGCTAGCCATGCCATTTCTTCACTGCAGCAGCTAGGTACCAGGCTTGCATAATGCACCAGCTTGATGGACAAGGTTGTGAATGCTTTTATTAAATTAATTTTAAAGAATGCCAATTTTCGGATAAGAAAGATCACAAAACTTTATGTTCAGGGATTTGAATCATGTATCTTGCACTACTGCAGATGATTTGAACTGCATTCTGTGTGTGTGTCACAAACTTATGAATGAAGAAGTGCTTTGCTAGTTGGTCTTGCCCGCTGTGTGTCTAGAACTTGCCAAATAGTTCCAGCTGCTACTGCCAGTACGGTAGCTCCCTTGATTGAAAAGAAAGATCAGTTGAGATTTGTGGCTGAGGAACATAACTGAATGGGAATTAACAAGTCTGTCGTTCGAACTCTTGTGTCTTCAAGTTTTTTGACAAATGATGCTGTGAACGAGTGCATCTCATTTGATAACTGGCTAGGGGGTCAAGATCACTTTGGACAACATCTTCTTTAACCTGCAGTGTAGAGTTTGTGTAATTGTGTAGTTTCTATCTCAATCCACGAGTATGCTTCACAGCAGCAGCAGCTACTAGCTATCACTTGAAAAAACAGGGAGTATGCACACAACACACTGAAAAAAAATCTGAGAAAATTGGCATGTTCTTGGACCAAATAAGCTTTCAAGGCCTCATTTATACTCACCAATTGGAAAGCCTAGCAACTGACAGTGTAAAAACAACCAGAAAATCAGCCGCCTTCAAAGCCTGCCCCTAGATTACTCTAATGTCTTATTTGGATGCAGATCCATCTAACCAATCCACATGGGTTGGGAGGGATCGGGGGTGGAAAATTAATCCCTCCCAACCCATATGGTTTGGGGTGAATTGGTGTGCAGCCAAACAAGCTCTAAATGTCATGACAATACATATTAGCATTGTCTGTGGCTCCGCATACAACAAAATACGGCGTGCCAAAAGCTAGAAATGAACCCACATCACAATTAATCACTTTTTTATCACTATATATGATAGAATTTTGGAGGTTGAGTCTTATGTCACAGAATTTTGCCTAGCTCCAACCAATCATTTTGAATACTCGCTCATAAGCTAGAAGATGCCATGTACAGTTTGCTGAGTACCACAACCAAAACAGCGTTGGAGCAATTGCCAATCCCATTCCCATATCGAAATTTGAAGCATATTAGCGTTTCAGAGGAACATCAAAAGATTAGAGCCATTCGTACTTGTGCGGCGGGGGAAGGGTGCGGCGATGCGGGAGGTGGTCAGGCCGCAGGGCACAGGAGCGCGGAGGAGAGCGCTCGGAGGGACACCGGCCGCACCGCCGCAGCGGCGGCTACCATCTCAGCGCCGGTGCGGTCACCGGGCAGGCTCACTCATGCAGGTATACGAGATCAAGCTTGCTAACCTTATGAGAGGAAGAGGGGAAGGGAGAGGAGCGCACGAGATCAAGCTTGGGGTTGGAGGTCCCGGTGGGTCATGGGTGGACTGGATTGGAGTGTGGCTACTGAGTAGGGTAGGTGTAGCACGTCGCACGTGGTGCGAGAAGCCGTGTGACAGTCTGAAGCGGCCGACGGCAGCGTCACCACTCGCTGGCGAGACGGCTCCGGCAAGGAGAAGGAGGTGCCATCGGCTAATGGCCACCGTTCGGTCAAGTTTGAACGAGCCAGATCAAGGCTGGTCAGAGCAGAGGTCAGCATATCCCAAGTGGCAAGTTTGGAAAAATCATTATTGCAGATTCAAATGCTAGTTAAAGTGACTTTAAAAAAATATTTAGCTTTAGTGTTCACAACGCACTGGTTCTTCGTACTGCAATCTTCCATGTTGGTTTAGATTAGACGGCCATCTTACGGGAAATTTGGGAGCCAAATATTCTTTAAAATGAAAATGGTATGAACTTTGCCATTCACATAAAATACAAATATGAATTTTAAAACAAACAAAATTTAACTCAGTCAAAGCAGCACCCTAAACCAGACTGGGTGAAGGACAAGGCCTGAACGCCCCTCAAGAAAGAAAGAGAACGAGAGAGGGAGAGTATAAGAGTGATCTTAACGCTCTTCAACATGCTCAATATCTTCCCTTGTTCTCAGACGTCATTTGGTATGCCACTTATGATTTCGGTTGGGCTTCTTCTAAAGGTTCCAAAAGATATGGATCACTATATCATTAAAGATGACGGTACTTCTGCACTTGTTTAGCCACCCCTTCCCACCATATATGAATGGTTCAGGAGCCCTCAGGTCGGACGAGCTACCCCATGTTGTATCCTTCTCGCGCAAGGACTTGGCCCAAAACAAATTTCGCAAAGGGACAGAGTAAGCATAGGTGTGCGTGGCCACTGGTCCATTGTAATAACACATGTGCCCTGGTGTGGCCAGCCTCAGGTCACAAGGTTGTCTGACGTTAGGATCTTAACATCAAAGTAAACATGCGTCTTACAGTGGAGCATTTGTTTTTCACATGCGTCTTACAGCTAACTTTATGCCTAGCATAAGCACCTTTTGGATACAATATGCTAAGTGCGTGGAGCATTGTCCATTGACCGTCTATTTCCAAGTGACTATATCACGCACCTCGGGGCTGTAGCTAGGTCTAATGCAAGCGGATCCACATGGATACAAACTCATCAATCTCCATTGCACTTGTAATAACATTGTGAAGTGATCTTACCTATAGGCGTCGTTTGTCGTTTCTTACTTCTTGCTCTCACTATTTTGTTTTTACTTTTCACTAATTCGAATAGATATTGTCCTAGGTTTCTAGGTGCCTCACCATCTGGAGTTGGTGCTACTTCTTTCCAAGGTTTCTAGGTGCCTCACCATCTGGCCAGTTGGTGCTACTTCTTTCCATTTTCAATTGTGATAGTAGCGGAGGCACTGGCGGAGCTTCATTGGGCCATAGTGAGCTATGGCCCCCTCATTTTTGCAATTTTTATAGAGGTTGCTACAATACTTATGTATATCTTGCTAGTAAAGATTTATAATGGTCACCCCAACACTTCCTAAACCATACATGTTTACTTGTTGGCCTCCTCTATATTTATCCTCAAGCTCCGCCGCTGAGCGAAGGCATTTTGAAAAGTAGTATCCCCAAGCGATGACCAATCAATAGTGGATGGCCTCGACGCCTAGTTGTGGTTGACCCCAAATGCTCCCTGAAGTAATCTGTGATGACTTTTCTTTTATCCTCATAGGTGAAAGCCCTAGTTTGGTTTTGGCTAATTGATGAAACCTAGTGTACTAACCTTTGTCATCAAGTGTTGTATATGAGATAGGTTGGTATACACCAAGCAATGGAACTAGATGGCAAACCATGATGAAGATGGTGATGGCCAAAAGATGGTGAATCAAGTGCTTCACATCTGGAAAAGAAGAAAGAGAAAAACAAAATGGATTCAAGGCAAAGGTATATAACAGATAGGGTCATTTTGTTTTGGTGGCCAAGACACTATAGAGAGTGTGACCACATTTAGGATAGATGGTCGTACTATTAAGAGGGGAGCTTAATTGGACAATTCGGTCATCTAGTGCCACTAGGTGTTGGAATACATGCATTGCATTTAGGCCAAGTGCACAAGCGGTGAGCAAGTGAAAATCCTTTGAAAAATGATTGAGAAAATGCTAACACACATGCACTGCTGGTGGAACACTTGAGGTGTTATCACATTTGCAAAGGAGAAGTTAGAGGCGAAGTTGAGCTCGAGGTGCAGCCATCTGGGCAGCACCGGACAGGCAGTCCGGTGCACCGGACATGGTGTCCAGTGTGACCTGGACTGGGTCCAGAGCTGCCTCACGCGCTCCAGCTCTCTGGTTGGCACCGTCGCGTCTGGTGTGCACCGGACAAGCCACCGGACTAGCTGTCCTGTGGCACCGCCCTATTTCTCCAGAGAGTTCGGAAACTGGACTTTAATGTGAGGGGGCCGCCAGACAGGCTGTCCGGTGCGTCGCCCTATTCTTCCAGAGGCATGGGAAAACTTGTTCTTCGATGTTTGAGACTCACCACATGGAGTGCCCGGTGCACCGGACCGGCTATCCGATGCTCTCTGACAGCCAACAGCTAGTTGGAACTAGTCGTTGATTTTCGACCGTTAGGCGCACCGGACAGGCTGTTGATTTTCTATTTTGACAATTGGAACTCGGTGACTGGCTTCGAATTGGAACTCGGGAGCAGCGACTGGCTTCGAACTCAGTGACTGGCTTCAAATTGGAACTCGGTGAGCAGCGACTGGCTTCGAATTGGAACTCGGTGACTTGTTTCTCGTCGAGTAGATTGATTTTGAAGATGAGGTCCTTCGAGCTCGCCTGATGATCTCGACGATCTGCCCCACGATGGGCGCCAGATGTCGGTGTTTTATACCAGCAACCCGCCTCGGGAGTACCCGGGCAGTAGATTTGTTGGTGGGGGATCATCGGACCTGAAACTCGAAGGTAAAAGTGAGGACACAAGACACGGATTTATACAGGTTTGGGCCGCTAGAGTAGTGTCCCTACATCCTGTTTGGGTGTTGTATATTGCGCCCTGCGCTTGGGTGTTGAGCTTAGGTGAGCTGTCAATCTAGGTACCCTCGCCCTCCTTTATATATCACAGGAGGTGGGATTACTAGTCGGATTACAAGGAGTCCTAGTAGGAGTACACGGGACTAGTCCTAGTCAGATTACTGGGGAATCCTAGTAGGAGTCCGACTTCTTCCTTCCTTGTGGGTACTGGGGATCTATCCCCGACAGTGCACCCTAGGTGAGGCAGCCGACTGAGCGACCAGAACTGTGACCGGAGCCCTAGCCCGGATGGGCTGGGACCACGGGCCTTCGGTCGCCGTATCCAAAAAGCACCTTTCCCATAGCGCTTCCGACTGCCCACCAACATCACCAAGTACACTAGGGAGACGAACCCCAGAGTGTGGCTTGAAGACTTCCGACTTGCCTGCCAAGCTGGAGGAGCCGATGATGACTATTTCATCATACAGTACCTCCCTATCTGCGTAGGGGAGTTCGTTCGAGCGTGGCTCGAGTTCCTTCTGCCCAACAGCATCTGCGACTGGGCAAAACTGAGGCGGTATTGCCATCCGACCTCAACTATGGCACTCCAAGGGTAAAGGTGTTCGACCCCAACCGAGCCACGGAGGCTCAACAGGACACGGTCGACCTACTCAAGGAGGTGCGCGAGACGGCGCTCATCCCCTCCACCCGTTACAAGCAAACCCTTCGCAGGTACCACAAGAGGAAGATTCGGGGAAGAACCCTCGAGGTCGGCAACCTCGTGCTCCGGAGGACCCAAACAACCAAGGACAAGCACAAGCTTTCTCCACCATGGGATGGACCGTACAAGGTGGCCGAGGTGATCCAACCGGGCACTTACCGACTGAAGGACGACGACAGCCACATCCTCACCAACACTTAGAACATTGAGCAGTTACGTCATTTATTTCCTTAACTTGGTCCATTACCAGTCCTTTTCCATTCAACACTTGCTCCTACAGCACCCCAGCCCGAGCACTCTCGGCCTGGGTCGCTTGGGGGCTCCACAGGGGTGCATCACCACCCCACCTTTACTTTTTGCATAATCACAAGCCTCGCCCAAACAAAAGGGCGCGCCCAAATGAAAGGGCACCCCGTCCTCTAATTCGCCCTAAAAGCAACTTGTGCTCTAGCTTGCAGACCGATCGGACCCCGCCACGGCTACGGTTACGAGCAGCTGAGCCTCACGGGCCACGCCCGGGTTCTTAAGGTTGCAGCCTACGGTCATCGGGCAGGTCTGAAAGGGAAAGGGTGAAAAGCAGAAATTGCTTAAGGGCGAAAACGAGAACGGGCGGGACAAGCTCCCCATCACGTTCACAAACAAACTTAAAATTGTTCACTCAGAGGTCATAGTCCCCCACAAACTTCTTTCATACACAAAGAAACTAACTACCCCTATTCTACCGCTCCCCCTCGGCCGAGTCGGTTGGCAGCGCAGCTGACAAGGATGAGGGCTCCCCAGTCGCAGTCGAGTCGATGCTCGGGTCGGTCTCGGTCAGGACAACGCCTGGCTCCATCTCGGCCTGCACCACTGCATCAGGATTGGTGGAACCCTCCCGACTCGCGCGTGTGGCTATCCACGTGTGGTTTCATCCCAAGGAAGGCCTCGCAGACAATGACAAAGATAGCAATATGCTGCAACCCATTAGGGTTGAGGTGTTGCAACTCCAACCCCCAGCGGTGAAGGAGCCCGCGCAGGAACCAATGCATGGGGTATCCAAGCCCGCGCTCATGGAAAGCGAGAAAGGAGACGACCTCATCGGGCTCAAGTCACGGGACAACAATCCTCGCCTCCGGTGCTCTCCAACCCACAACAGCCTTCGGCAGCAACAACCCCCTCCCCGCGAAGTCCTCCAGCAAATCCTCCTTCACGGTGGACGGCCTCCAGTTCGACATTGCCCAATGGGGGGTGACGAACAGATCTGTATGGCTTCTTTCACTCTCTTCCTTGACCCTCCTCTCTCCCGAAACTCACCACAACGCGCAAGGAAGTTTTGGCGGAAGGGAGGAATAGGAAGTGCTAGCGATCGAGGGAAGATGAAAGGTCGGGCTAGAAAACCTCCGCCTCTCCCCTTATTTAATGGGGGAAGGGGGCGCAGATCCGTGGCAGACAGGATGCAACCGACGGGATGCAACCCTACACGACGGGGTGTGGCCTGGGAGGGGCCCACCTGCTACTGCAGGGAAATCGCGAAAAACAGAGCACAACTGCATGCAAGCGCCCCTTCGCATTTCGAGGCAAGGGAGCGGAGGGACCCACCATCATAGCCTCCATCGAACCAAGGCCAGCAGGCCACTCGGTCGGTCGGATGGAGCAAAGGGACCCACTGTCAGAGCCTCCGTCGAACCAAGGCCAGCAGGCCACTCGGGTCGATCGGACGGTTCGAGCATCCGACGGGAGATAGGCAAAAACAAGTGGAAAACTAACATGCAGGACATGCCGACCTTGTCACGAACAATAGATACGGATTCCACTCGGGCGTACCCGCTAAGGGTGCCTCGAGCCTGTCACTCGAACTGTCGAGATAAGCGACGACAGCTTAACCCCTCCGGTCATGAAAATCGTAGATGGGGTGATGCCTGAATGTCCGACCGAGGTAACTTTACTGGCCCCCCACTTACTTTCTCTGTGAATGAACACGCATCCATTCATCCATCTCATGCATGCATGCATCCATTCATGCATCATACATTCAGCTCATACGTGCAACCGTTGCATCTTAACTGCTTTGCGTTGCGTCACAAAGCAATAGCGGTTCATTCAATATGAGCCGTGACCGACCGGGGTTCGAAGGCCAGCTCATGAAGGGCTCGAGGCCGCCTCACATCAAACAGAGCCAGGGGGAAAACGCTGATGGAGCCCTGGCAGCCTTTGCTCGACCCGCTCAGAAGCAGACGGGATCATCTCGACCTTCTCGTTTGATCCTGACCTCGAGCCATGCCCACAGAATCTCCATCGAGGGGAGGCCAGCAGGCCACCTGAGTCGGTCTCCGGAATGGCTCGGGCATCTTCCGAGAGGCGGGTTAAGGAGCACTGGAATGCCACATGAGGGCTATGCCAACCCCATTACGAATGACGGACCCGGATTCCACACGGACATACCCATTAGCGAGCTCACCGAGTGCGTCACTCGAGCCATCAAGGCAAGTAGCGTTAGCTTAGCCCCTCCGATCGCAGAGACTGCGGACGTTGTGACGCATGAAAACTCAACTGATGCCGATCGAGCCTGACGGGGCTCGGGGGTTCGGGCCATCAAGTCCCGACTCGAGAACATGACCGACGACACAGGTCACGGTCGGAACACACATGAGCAAGCGTCCCAATTTGCACTAAGGACCACATCATCCTGACTAACGGGGACACCAATGTCCACGGCCTCAGAAAAGAGTACTAATGTGCTTAGCCTCCGACCGACTCTCCAGGCTGGCAATAGATCCCCTTCTCAGGAGAAGGGCGCCAATGTCCACTCGACTCACTTTTGGTCCAAGGGGTACCAAAGTGCTCAGCCTCTGACTGACTCTTTAGTCGGTCACAGGCTCGAGGGCTAGACCCACCGGGTTCGCTCGCGCAAACCCAGCAGAAGACGGACTACAAACAAGTCCCCTCTTCGGGAGCCGGGCACCCAATGCAACTCGACGTGCCCCTGCAGCCCACGCTAGCCCTTCGCTCGGGAGCTGGGCGTCAGCATCTATCTGACGCGCCCCTGCAGCCTCTGCCAGTCGTCCCCTCGAGAGCTGGGCACCGTACCTACTCGAGGGCTAGAACGCCTGAACCTACTTGGCTACCATACGCAATGTGGGGAACAAAGGGAAAATGTCCAAGGTCCCGACAATAATCTGCCTCAATGGCACGATGGGCACAAGAATCACATGTTGAATACAAGCTTTCATTAAGCTAGAAACATAAGCCAAAGGTTTTACAATATCACGCAAAGCATGCGAACACAGGAGCCCAAAGGCTTTACAATATCACACAAAGCATGCGAACACAGGAGCCCAAAGGCTTTATAATATCACGCAAAGCGTGTGAGTACAACCCAAGGACTACCCTACGACTTGGGACCGAAAGAAACAAAAAGACCGCATGCACTGCAAGAAAGTTGCTCTCGAAACCTCTCTCGTCGACCCATCATCACCGTAATGCGGCTCGTCCGCTTCATGAACAAGACAAAAATAAACAACACTACTGTGTGTTCCCCTGACCGAATGGTGACCTGCCAACCGAAAGCCCCTTCACGGCTTCAACAAAGCCCCAAAGGGGCTCGGGGGCTCCTGATGGGTCCATAGACCCAGGGTTCCCAACGGGACTGCATTCCCGTGACACTTGGCCCAACAAAGGGTACAACAACAACACACATCTAGGCTGTGTAGCTAGGCTGAGACCACAATCCGGCTACCAGTCGACTCCTCCGACCAGGAAGCCTGGTCAGAAAGAGCCAGTTAGGGGTGCGACCATAGTCCAACCCCGACTGAGTTCTCCCGACTAAGCTCTCCCGACTGGGTACTCCTACCGAGTCCTCCCGAGTGGGGATACGCCGTACCACCCATACCGCTCCCCCCGACCGACTCGGTCGGGGCCGACTGGGACAACCGACCAGGGACGCCCGCTCAGTGTGGGCCCAGGGAGCAGGTGGGATAGATAACGAGGAAGCACCTGGGTCCTGGGTCAACTGGATGTACGCAAAACCGTACCGTACCACACCCTGCGCACACCTATATAGTACCACCATAAACCTACTCGCTACGATGGAGTGTCTTGACAAGGAGAACAGGGACCAAGGACGGAGGCCATACCGCACCAGATGACGTGGGCTTTGACAAGACTAGGCAATGTCCGTACACTTACTCTCTTATCCTTTCCAACCTATAAGGCTGTTCCCTTGTACTATAAAAGGGGACGGACCCTCCACCTCTACGACTTACGCACTCTTACGTTCTTACACTCTTATGCTTTCACACTCTTATACACTTAGCGCACGTCTGAGCTCCTGCCACTCTCCTCCACTGGGACGAGAACAAGGTCAGGACTCTAGCACCCCCTCTCATCCCTCTCTCATTTGTACCCCTACTGCAAACTTTGAGCACCTGGGCTCAGGAATATAGTTGACCGACCGACCCCGACTGGATGTAGGGCCGGTTGCCCGAACCAGTATACATCCTATGTCATTGTGTGCTAGGCCATATCCGATCTAACACACGGCAAAACTACAATATTTGCTAGTCAGCCAGATTTCGCACCAACAGAGTGATTCTTTGACTCTCCCACGAGGCAAAATCCAATAAATCCTCACAAATAATCCTCTAGAGCACCACACAATCTTTAGTTGAGTGGTTCAATAGATTCTCACTTGCTCCAAGTAATCTAGGTGGTGGCAGCTAGCAAGAGTGACAAGCAAAACCTGCAGCAAACACGATCTCTAGTGCCACTCAATACAATCTCTCGATCCAATGCACTATAATCACACCAAACTCACTAAAGGATCAGTCACTAGCAAGCAAATGTGAGTGGAGGTGTTATATTTGTCCAAGCCCTAGCCAACAACTATTTATAAGCCCCAACACAAAACTACCCATTATGCTCTTTCACTACGTAGAAAACGTGAGCTCCGAAAAGCTCCAGTGAGCACCAGAGTGCTGCACCAAATAAAGAGATCCTACAACGGTAACTTGAATTGTGCTCGACTATGGTGAAAGTAGTCACTATAACTCCGGTGAGTTCTTTGGTGCACTGGAGAGCTCCGGTCCGTGTTAGAGCTCAAAGTGCACAAAAAACACACTCTCTAGAGTTAATCTCCAGTACACCTCTCCGGTGCCACACTGGAGAGACTCGGTGAGCTACTTTAAAATTCTTAGCTCCTGCACATGCACTATTGTTCCAAAGCTCCATTGCACACCAAAACGTTAGATTTGAGTGCTTGAAAATAGCATGGCAGGGCCACTGTTTCAAAGCTCTAGTGCACCTCTTCAGTGTTATAGCGGATGCTAAGTTGCAATAGCAGAATATTTGAAATAGTGAATTTTTTGAGTATATGACAATACTAATATCATGTTTTCTTACAATGTTTAGAAGTTTTAGTTACATATTACATTAATGACATAAAATCGTAAAGAAGCATAAAAATGAATAAGATAAAAAGAAGACATGTGGATCACTACTACATAAATAGTTTTTTCCAACAGCATTTTCACTGCTGGTTTTATAAAACCATTAGTGATAATATATCACAACCGGTTGAGAATAAAACCCATGGTGAAAATTATTTTCACAGTCGGTTTGGGATAACAGCCAATGGTGAAGGCCATCCTAGTTTTCGCTGCTGGTTTGGGACACGAATTGGCGGTAAAAATGATTTTCTGCTAGTTAATAACAAAAACCAACCATGAAAACTATAGCCACATGCAAAGTTGACCTGGCGGTGAAACACTAGTGGCTGGAGGCTGACATACCCCTATTTTGCTTCTTTAGAGTGGATGACATGTGGCGCCCACTTGCTCACGTGTCACCTCCCTAGTAGCCTCTGTGCGGAGGCATGGATTGATGGTCCCCACCATTTCTCTCCCTCTCGGTGATATTCATGTGTGTCTTCCTCCCTCTCTCTCTATACTCTCACTTTATCTCTCACCTGTGAAGATGGAGGCTCCTCAGCGTGGTGGTGAGCACTCAACGTCCAGCCTGGGAGCTCCCCTAGCGTGGTGTCAGGGGCTCAACGGCCACGCATAGACGTCCCTTGGTGTGGCGGTGGTTTGTTCACTGCTACTATTGCTAGAGTCTTAGGCCTTGGTTCATTCATTTATCTCCTACTTGAATTTGGTTTCCTATCACAAAATCAATGTTCATCAATTCCCTGTTTTGATGTTTATATATACCTTGATTACCTAAATCTTCTTCACCTCCTCTAATTTATTACTACTATTCCAAATCCCTCTATCCGTGTTTATTTATCCTTCCATGACAATTGATTTTGAACTAACTTAGTTTACCCTCCCACCTTGCTTTGTTGTTTTATCTCCTCCGAGATGATTTCTTGATGTCATTTATTTATCACATCCATGAAAATTGTTGTTTGTATCTAGTTGTCTTTGTTACTTATTCCCTGTGTAACTATTTGTCCCTATTCTCCTATTCCATGCTCTTTCTCCAATTGATGTTGGAAACATATCTGGTGCAAACCATCTACCCCGTGCAACCTTGGAAACTATGAATCAAGGTCACATGATGCTAATCCAATGGATAGGGTTAGAGGTGGGATTATTTTACGCTTAAGCCTCCCCCACCCCCACCCACGGACGCCTGACTGCAGGGGGTATTGGAAAAAGTGGCCGGCGGGTGGGGGGCTTAAGCGCAAAATAATCCCACCACTAACCCTATCCATTTGATTAGCATCTTGTAGCCTTGATTCATAGTTTCCAAGGTTGCATGGGGTAGATAGTTTGCACCAGATACGTTCCCTTTGATGTTTTACTCTCAAAGCATCATTTATGTTGTCTTGTTCAAAAACCTAGATGACCTCACACCAATAACATTTCTTACAAAGAGCATAGAAGATCCTCGGACACTCAGCTCTCAACCCAAAGCATGAAGCTACAAGAGCAAACTGCTCCGATGACTGACCTAAGCACGAGCTGGATTTTCTATTGGAGAACTTGAAATGGTGCCGCTGAAGAATGCATTTGCACGAGAATGATTTTGGTTGAAGGCTACCTACACCAAGCTCAATCCTCTCATAAGATAGCACCTGCTACCATGCTTAGGAAAACACCTACAAGTTTAGTTTCTCCTTTGTGTTGGGTGATAACTTTATCTGAGCGTATTTGTGATGCTTGTTGTTATGCCATTTGGTGAATTGGTTCTCTATAATGGTTGTTCATGTGTTGTGCAATGTTCACCCTCAAAAACATCAGTTTACTCTTAATTTAATAATAGTATAGCTAGTAGTTGGGGTATCTCTCTGTTTTTCACTACATCATGTCTACTCTTGTCTACTCCTGCTTTCCATGCCTGGCTTTCTACCCAATCCAATGGATGAGGTAACAGCAAGTGCTAGAGGGATGCCAACAACGACTACAACAATGTTTAAAACAAGATGCCAAGTACATCACCGCCTCAGTTCCACTGAAAACGAGATCAATGTTGACGGCCTCTACAGCAAAAATAAACCATCAACTTTAATTGCATTTATTCTTGAATCCAATCACCAACATAGGTATAGGAGTTTAAAACTAATCATTTCCACAAGTCTTGGTGAATATTTGTACACAGGTTGATTTATCCAGAAAATAGATCAAATGGCCCATTGTCATACACATCAAGCAATGAACCAATGCCAACAAATGTGCAAACCTGCAAAAACCCACTCAAGATGAAGTATAGACTCACTTACCAAACGGGGTGGCCCACCTACCATGACAGGGGGTTGGCCGATCCCTAGGGGAGGTCGCCCGACCTGCCATGTGGACCCCCATCCTCCACCGCCTCGTGCATGTTTCTAAGATCTACACCCTTGATTCTAAGGCGGTTTTAAGTCGGTTTATCCAACGGTGACTGAGAGAGTTGACGTGGATCGATGACGTGGCACTGACTTGCTCCCTACTCCATCTCCCCCTATAAAAGGACCCTAGACCCCGTCTCAGAAGGCATCGATCCCAATTCAATCCAAGAGAGGATCCATTCCGAGAAGAGAAGAGCTCCCACAAACTTAGAGAATTAGCATAGCTTAGTTAAGTTAGATCTTTTTAGAATCGGGCTTCTGCTCGAATTTCGGACTCAGTCTTTGGAGGTTAGGTATAGCCCTTGTATTCGCTACATTTATCTTATTCAGTGACTTTGATCTTCATTTGCATTATGTTCTTAGTTATTATGTTCATAGTATGCTTTGATTATATGATTAGTATAGTCGGAGTATCAATATAGTTATGCATAGGATCACAGAGCGCTCAACTCGAGTGTTCGAATGGGTTGGGTCAACGAACCTTGTGTAAGTGTGGTGCTTATACATTGTTTGCCTGTGGATGCACCCTACATTCCGGAACGTGTGGTAGATCCCGGGAGTGACAGTCCTGTTGATTCTCTGTAATCCATCTCCTTATATAGGACTAGTAGGACCCGGGTCACCACGGAGGATGTATATTTCGCTATGCTCCTCTTTAGAGATGTCCCTTCTGCATAATTGTAAAGGTAATCTTTTGCTATTGCTAAGTATATAAAGATGATAACATGCTTTTACTTGTAATTAAGAATGACCTGGAATTTATCTCATTTTTATTTAACTTAGACTAGCTATTGCTACCTTTGGAGTCTCTCTCTGAATGTTATGCTTATCATATACATATATTCTTTTGGTTTACCCCTGGGTAGAGTAAGTGTTTAGTAACTTGATCCATCATAAGTATAAGTTTATCAATCTCTTTCTTGCCACCGTTCGTCCCTGTGCGCTTGCAGAATTCTTACTTATTTATTTGCACTCATAAATACCAACAATCAAGTACATTTGAAGCGCTCTCTCTCCCTCCCTCCTCGATAAGCACATGTGTCTCTTTGTTGCTTTCGCAACTCTTCCCCAACTCAAACATAATGACAACTGCAACAACCAAGAAGGGACCACTGATGAGAGCAGAATGACAATCGTATCTTGGAAGATGAACAAGAGCCTTTATTAAGGGGGTAAAAACCCGTGCAAACACCAAAGCAGAAGGAAAACATGAAATTTTCAAAACCATCCTTTTTCTTTCTTTCTAGCCTTTGCAAATCTCGAGGACGAGATCCTGTTAAGGGGATAGCTTTGTCACACCCTCAAAAAATTAATTATGGTGTGTGAGTGCATCACATAAATGAAAAAAATATGATGTTTTTTAAAATTTTGGGTAGCTTTTAGTAAATAGATTGGTATATTTGTTCATAGAAAAAATATTTTAATTAAATAATTATATGTTATATAAATGTTTGATGCATTCATGCTGTTGCACTATAATTATGGTTGAGGTAGAGTAATTTATTTGGTTTGTTTTTTAGAAATCGTGTTATGAGTTTCTAAAATTCTGGTTTGGAAAAGTCCTTTTAATTTATTTCCTATGCAACTGAGCCATTTTTGGAGCATCCCTTTGCTTTCCCAGGCCGGTGGGCAGCCCATGCACCAGCACCCTCCTGTCTTGAGTCCTGCAGGTCAGCTCGTACCCTCCTGGCCTCCCAACCACAGCTGGCTGAGTTTGGGCTCTATTCGTTTTCGTGCCTGTGCCGAGTACCTAGCCCAGCAGAGTCTTCTTTTTCCTTGGGTCGTCTTCTTCCTCACCGCCCAGGCCACTGGCAACCTCACCACCCGCCATCCACCCCCGCCATTCCTTTCGCGCCCTTCCCTAATCCTAATCGGAGAGTTCGCCGGCGACTCCTCACCCCCGCTGTCGACTCTGGCCAACCGGATATCTTTCCGCCTCCTTGCTCAACGCCCACAACCCGCCTCCACCACCAGGTGCCACCAGCCATGGATGCTCGCAAAATCTAAAATCCTAACCCACCGCCCCGCCTCGTCCACCACTCTGGCCACGGTGACCTAGTCGATGGACGTTTCCTACACCGCCCGCCTCCTCCCCCTCGCATTTCGCTGGTGTCATCGCGCTTGGGGCAGCGATGCACGTGCTCCAAATAAGAATTTGGCCTGCGGTCGTGCCCTCACGGTCGAGCCCGCCACCTCCGTCCTCAGTATGTCGCTCTGGAGCCACACCGAAGCAAGATGACTCCACCCAAGCTCGATATCGATGTTCCAGTGCTGGAGTCTTCTCCAAGTCCCTCCATCGGCTCCGGCTTCAACTGTTACCTCCGGTGTAGTCTATCGTCGCTGAGGCTCCCCCTATCTCGTAAGTCCGTACCCACCGGCTGTTTGGTTTTTTAGCCCTTTTTCAAAAGATTCTCACAAATAGGCTCCTAGTAGAAACATTTCAGAATCTGGACCCTTAGCTTGGCACCATCCACGCTGGTGCCAAGCTTACACGTCTCGACGCTAGCGCTTCTGGTGTCTAGGTCATTGCGCAGCTGGTGATGTGGCTGTTGACATGGTGCAGGGGCTTAGCTCCAGGCTGGGTGGCACCAAGCTTGGCACCAAGATCTATGGTGCCAAGCTTGGCGCCACCCAACCTGGCGCCAAGCTAGGTTACACAGACACGGGAGGTTTCCTTTCTCTGTTTCGCATTGGACATTTCCTCCGCTCGCCCGCCGCTCGTCCCCGCGGCTGGCCGCCCGCTCGGCGCTCCTTCCCGCGCCGGCCCGCCCGCCGCTCCCCGCGCCCGACCGGCCGCCCGCCGCTTCCCGTGGCCACCCGGCCGACCGTCCGCCTGGCGCTCCTCCCCGTGCCGGCCCACCCACCGCTCCCCGGTCCCGGCCGCCCGCCTGCCGCTCCTCGCGCCTGCCCGCCCGCCCGCCGCCGCAGGTCCACGCGCCTGGCCGCCCACCGCTGGTCCACGTGACGGCCCGCCCGCCGCCGTTCCCCGCACCGACCGTCCCCTACAAGGTAAAAGGATAGTTAGATACAATTTAGATAGATAGATATAATTTAGATAGAATAGTTAGAATTTAGATAGATAGGTATAATAGTTTGATAGAATAGTTTGATATTGTAGTTGGATAGATAGTTAGATAGAATTTTCTTCATATGTGATTTCTTTACAAAGTTATATAGTTAGTATGGTAGTTAGTTAAATAGTTATATACTTAGTTACATAGTTAGTTATTAGTACTTAATAGTTAGTAGTGAATTGATAGTATTTATTTAGTTAGTTATTTCATACTAGAGATCTTGTATTTAGTATGTTTCATTTATGTTTTACTAAAGGAATTGTGCATCGTTATGTGTATGGACTAGATGGACAACCTAGTTAGCATCTATCATGGAGGCACCGTGGAAAGAGATCATTATGGATATGTTGAGCTTGTTGAGATGCAAAGCGTGGCTGTGTTATTCGATGAGAAGCCTTCATTTTGTGAGTTGGTTACAAGGACTTGGGAGGAGCTACATTGCCATGGAGATGATGGCATCGTAGTGGAGGGTGTACTTCACCTAGGTACCCCTCCCAACCTTCTAAGGAAGATGATCCCAATTCGATGTGCAGACCAGTGGGAGAAGTATGTGAGATCGGTTATGAAGTGCCAATTCCAAAGTTTGGACGTGGTTGTGCGTCAGGTGTCAGTTGATCCCATCCCTCACTAGTCTTCCCTACCAATGGGTCAGCAGGCACACTTCGACCCTTCCATCCCGAAACCTGTTATGGATGTGGAGGTTGCACATACAGTTCCCGATGTTGAATCTGCCCCCAATGAGGTAGTTGGAGATGCTTGTCCTCCTCATGAGATCCCGTTCACACAGAATCATCCGAGTAAGTGTCTTATCCGCATGCTTGTTGGGAGCTAACCCCCTTCATTACATCCATTCTTTTCTTCTTTCCTCATATTTGTACTTATGTTGTAGGAGACATTCTTGACAATGTGGATGTGCTCCCAGTTGACTGACAAGTGCATTGTGGAGATAGATTCCGTGGCTCCAATAGTGTTGAAATTATGAATGATTCGGATGCATATGAGATGGGAATGACTCTTGAATCTGATGATGATCGTCCTATTGGAGAGATGACAGAGAGTGATGTTGAGATGTTCATGCGTATCTTTCCTGGCTGCAGTGACCAATAGTTCACGAGTTCAGCGATCTTGCTCATTCCAATCAGGCATGTGCAGAAGGACATGATGATGAGCTCCTAGAAGCTCCTAAGACTGGTCCTAGCATGGTAATTGAGAAGGGTAGGGTATTCAAGGACCTCCTTGCATTGAAGAGGTGGTTGCAGGCATTTGCAGTGATACGAAAGAGACCTTACAAGGTCTTGCATTCATATGCGGAGCACCGTTACACAGTTGTGTGTGACAAGGAAAGCTGCCCATGGACAGTTTGTGCAAGAAAGCAAAAGGTCATCGGGAAGTGAAAAATCACAAAAGTTGTTAGGCCACACAATTGTGCTGACCATGAGCTTAGACTGAAGCATCGGCAGTTGACATCAACCCTCATTGCCAAGCGGTTGTTGGGGATATTGCAGTTAGAACCCAACATGAAGGTTAGGACAATTATCAGGACCGTTGAGGAGTTGTATGGAGGTTATGTGATAAGTTCTAATAAAGCTTGGAGAGCTAAGCAACGAGCGTGGAAGATGATATATGGGGACTGGGAGGCTGGGTATGAGCAGTTGCTGGTACTTTTCAATGCAATCAAAGCGGTCAATCCAGGCATGCATTATGAGTACATCCCAAAACCAAATGAATGGAAAGATGGGAGGCAGATATTCTTCCGTACTTTCTGGTGCTTCCCTCAGTGTGTCGAGGCCTTTAGGCACTGTCGTCCCATCTTCTCCATTGATGGTACGTTCTTGATTGGCAAATATAGGGGCACACTTCTTATAGCCATATCCTATGACGCGAACAACAACTTGGTTCCTTTGGCATTTGCATTGGTTGAGAGGGAGAACAATGACAATTGGGGATGGTTCTTAAGGCTAGTCCGGTTACATGTGGTTGGGCCTGGCAGGGAGGTTGGCATCATATCTGATAGGCACCAGGGCATACTTAATGCCGTGAGAGAGCAGATAGAGGGGTATGCACCTTTGCACCATCGTTGGTGTACTCGGCACCTTGCCGAGAATCTACTCCGGAAGGATGGTGTGAAGGATAACTTTGAGCTGTTCCAGGATGCTGCTAGGCAGCTTGAGGATAGGTACTTTTAGCGTAAGTTGGAGCAGGTCAGGACCACATCAAATGTAGAAGGTAGACAATGGCTCACAGGTTTGATGAGGGATTTGGAGAAATAGACAAGAGCTCACGACGCCGGTGGATGGAGGTACGAGTTTCAGTGCAGCAACATGGCGAAGTCATTCAATAAGTTGTTATTAGGGATACATGCTATGCTCGTGAACGCAATCATTCAGTTCACCTTCTACAAGCCTGTTGCCTGGTTCAACGATAGGCACGCCTATGCATTGAAGTTACAGAGTGTCGGAGAGAAATGGCCTCCAAAACCAAAGGAACACCTAGAAAAGGCAAAAGAAAGGACGGGCACACATGAGGTTACATGTTTTGACCTCGCCACAGGGACTTATCAGGTGGAGCATAGGGACGGCACAACGTCCGACGGCGAGGTCCGAGATTCGAGGATGCATGTGGTAGTCCTCTGAGATTTCACATGCACTTGTGGTAAACCAAGGCAGTACCACTTTCTATGTTCTCATTTGGTGGCAACAGCTAGGCATCGCAACTTTGATATCGAGAGCATGATACCTCACGAGTTCAGTGTAGACACGCTTGTGCACATATGGAGCCCCTGCTTCGTGCCTTTTTGGGACAGTAGAGAGTGGCCTCCATATGATGGACCAAAGTACATTGCGGATCCAGCTTGCCGATGGAACAAGCGTGGATCAAGGAAGAGAACGAGGCACAGGATGATTATGGATTAGATACCCGGAAGAACGAGGCGTGGTAGAGCAACCCCATTTCTTACTGACCCCGAGCAGAACGAGTGCGGCAAGTGCGGTAGACTAGGCCACAATTCACGCACTTGCCATTGGCAGATTAGTGAGGTGCGACTAGTGGTTCTTCTCATTATTTCATATATGTCGTATTCATTCAATTAATTATGCATGTCTCAATTTATGCTTCGTTGATTTATGTTTTGTTGTACATTTCTAAGTTTATGTTTTGTTGCATACTTAATTTATATTTCATTGATTTTTTTAGGATGGCTCAATTCCACCTGCTCAACTCGGTGTATGACTAGACCCACCGAGGATGTCTCATAGCAGGGGGGTAGGTAATAATGTTTACTTGTTGATCGAATTTTTGTGAGCGTACATGTGTTGTTCATGAAATAATAGAAGACTGTGTTTCATTTCATGCAGGACCTTCCGCTCCTTCGTTCTAGAACCCACGATGGGTTCTTGGACATGCGGTACGATGAGCGATACACTTCTTTGCTGCAGGCTGCTGGCCTAGATGTCATCTCATTTCAGGTTCATCGTGGGTTGCCCAAGTTCAACTCAGCAGCCATAACAGCGTTGGTTGACAGGTACTATCTTTAATCATTGCGTCCCAAGGTTGCCAATTGTTCATGCCCTAGACTATTTTGACATGTAATCTTCATTTATCTAAATTGTAGGTGGCGGCCTGAGACTCATACCTTTCACTTGCCTTTCAGAGAGATGATAGTTACACTCGAGGATTGTCAGAAGATGCTAGGTCTCACGATTCGCGGTGATGCAGTGACCGGGCCGTGCAGGTCAGATGGTTGAAGAGAACGAGTAGCGGCCTTCGTTGGTCGTCAGGTTGATGAGCAAGCTGCTCGCACTTCTAGTGTTCTAATCTCCTGGCCCCAACAACAGTTTGCACATTGCCCCAAGGATGCAAATGAGCAGACAGTTGGGAACTACTGCAGGGCATGGATCCTACACCTCTTTGCCTGCATTCTCTTCCCCGACGCCACAGGTGACACTACGTCGTGGATGTGGATCCACTGCCTCACTGACTGGCACTAGGCGGGTCAGTACAGCTAGAGCTCTGCAGTTTTGGGTTTTCTCTATCGGCAGTTGTGCGAGGCTTGTCGTTGGTCTTCGTCCTCATCATCACTTGGTGGATGCGTGTACCAACTTCAATTGTAGATGTGGGCCCGTCTACCAGTTGGCCGTCCTGAGGTTCTGCCTCGTCGTGCATGGTTCCCAGATCAACCTCTGAGATGACAGCCGCGTGGGCATACCTTTGGGACAAGGTTAGGGTTCCCCACACGAGGTTGGAGTGGGCGTACCGCGATTACACGAACGAGCTAGACACGCTCACAGTGTCTAGTGTAAGTAAATTTTATTTCACATGCTGGTTTCAATTGGTTTACTATATCATCTAACATCTTGTTTGGACATGTTGCAGGTGTCGTGGGAGTCGTACGTAGGAGAGGGGGCACTTCCTTTTCCTTTGAGCTCAATGTGTGGGAGCGACGAGGGCTTATACAGGATGAGGTGTCCTCTGATATTGTTTCTATGCCGTCGAGTTCCACCTGCCTGACCGAGTTGCATGCCAATTTGGCATGAGATAGATTTGGCCAACAACTCCATTCTCAATTGGCGTGGAGTTACACATGTAAGTGTTTTGCTATTTCAATTATTTCTGTTCTCGACTATGGGCAGGTTATAACATCTTATGTGACGTGCAGGTTGGATCGAAAGAAGAATAGGAAAGTTTTTTAGTGGCACGTATACCACTAGCCTTTCATTGAGCGTGGAGGAGTTCCATGCCAACGTGGACGAGAACAACAAGCCGCACATAAACAGTGAGTACAGGCGATACCAAGCTTGGTACCAAGGTGTGACACGTTGCAGGTTGAGGGTACAATGGACACAAGATGACTACAGTGACATCGAGTCCTCCGACGATGAAGACACATCGTACGACCAAAGTACTCGTGTAGGAAGGCAAGTAGAGGCAGGACCAATCTTGGACAGAGTGGTAAGTCAATTGCCTTATGTTTCTATGTTAGTGATTTAGTGACTTGTTACATTTAGTGACTTAGTGACTAAGGTAGATTTACTGATTTAGGTAGATAGTGACTTAGTGACTAAGGTGAAAGAACAGGAGGAAGGCTCGGGTAGGAAGGGGGCGTGGTAAAAATACGAAGCTTGGCGCCAGGCTGGGTGGCGCCAAGCTTGGCGCTGTAGATCTTGGCGCCACTCAGCCTGGCACCAAGCTCCTGTGCCATGTCAACAGCCACATCACCAGCTGCGCAACGACCTAGACGCCAGAAGCGTTGGCACCGAGACGTGTAAGCTTGGCGCCAGCGTGGATGGTGTCAAGATAAGGGTCCAGATTCTGAAATGTTTCTGCCCGAGACCTATTTATGAGAATCTTTCGAAAAAAAGGGCTAAAAAATAAAAAAGTCAGCCGTACCCACCAGTCTGTGTGCCAATCTCGACCCGAGTCATGAAGCCATCGTTAGGCTCCCCCTCTTCTCCTAAGTCCGTACCCACCGGTCTATGTGCCAATCTCGACACGAGTCATGAAGCCGTCGTTCTCTTTTCTCTATAATATTCAATATTTTTCTATTTTCTTTTATATGGTAACATAATTTTTATTTAGTTATTATGTATACTCTACTATTTATATATTTTTTGTTACTTATCTTTGCTATTATATATTTTATTACGTATCTTTGCTATTTATATCTTTCGTTACCTATTTGGTTATTATGTATATTCTTTGCTATTTATATATTTTGTTACGTATCCTTGCTATTTATATATTTTGTTACCTATGCTGGTTATTATGTATACTATTTGGTATTTATATATTTCATTACGTGTCTTTGCTATTTATATATTTCGTTACGTTACCTATATGATTGTTATCAATTTGAACGACCACCTATGTCGGAATCCTAGCTTCGCACCTAGCCACTCACCTCACCATCACAACAGATGCCGGTGTGCTCACACAACAGATGTCGGTGTGCTCATGCGTGTGTTGGTCGTTTACGTATGATTGTTGTCGGTTTGAACGGGCTCCTGTATCGAAATCCTAGGTCCATCACAACAGATGTCGATGTGCTCTCCACGCCGATGAATCAACCCCGGATCCACCAGCTGCCGCCAAGGCTCCTAACGACAGTCTTCTTCAACCGGTTTTGGACCAATTCAAGGGTAAATTAAGTACTCAGTCTCAACTCAACTCCATACAAACTTTCTGAATCTGATTACAAAATTTTGGTGCCTCTAATTTATACCGATTTTAGCTCAAAAACTAATCTTTCAAACAGAACCTAGTCTGATACAAATAGGAAACTTTTCCAAACAGGACCTAAGTCTGATAGACTGGTACAAACAGGAGTGGTTTGCGTGGTTTCTATTTTCCACATTGCCACACAGCTCCGGTGAGGAGCTCTAGCAGTCTGGCTGCCCAGAGCCCAGGCGCTATGGTATTTCCGCTTTTCTGGAGATCCAAAAGCACAGCACATTAAACCGCAGATTTCAAACAGCCATCCGCATATCCAACCAATAACTGATTGCAACAGAAATAAATGCGATGACTTGAAGCTCAATAAAACTCTAGATCGACTACGGACATAAGACATGCTTGTCAACTCTAGGGGAATGTCATGTCCATATTGCCACTGGAGTGTAGGAGCAAGTTGGCGAAGAATGGAGAGGAAGGCTGTGAGAGGAGACTGAAGAAAACGGCAGACTGAATGTGCCAGACGCGCTACAGCGCCTGTTGCCGGACGGCTATCAGACAACGCGCGAGAGAAGGATGTCGTGTTGATTTGAGTTGTCATCCTGGTGTAAGGCGTTGGGTTGTTAGGGTGGGCCCAAGGCCGTTGTAAAAACGCATATAAAGGTGTAAGCATTACACAGACAAGGAATAAACGAAGATCAATCACGCGCGATTCACTATACTGTCTATTCCCTCTTTTATGTTCCTCATTCCTCGCTGTTCTTTCTTCCTCTTGTTGTTTCTCCCAATTCTTCTCTGACTCAGTCGAGCACACGATTGAATCTAATCCCATCACGGTCTTGACGTGCTAAGACCACGACAATTGGTATCCAGAGCCGAATCGCCCACAAATTGCGCCAGAAATTTTTTCAGATCTCGGCGAGCAATGGCGTCGCCACGGAAGCCGATGAAGCTCCAAACTCAAATGGCGGCTACAATTGAGGATCTCGTGAAGAAGTTTGAGAGCTTTGAGTTAATGATGCAGCAATCACTGGATAAGATCAGTGGTTTGGAGGCTTGGCAATCTACGACAGAGAATTCCCTAGGCGCGCTGCTGAACAAGACTGAGGAGGCTTCATCCCGGCTGCACTGCCTGGAAGCCGTGCCTCCTCCGCCTCCTCCGCATCCACAATATCCATCGTCGTCGAGTTGGGGCACCTCCATCGACCTCAACGTTGCTCCGTCGCAGCTGGCGCGCTAGCTTCGGAGCAGCCCAATGGGCACCGTCAGGACAACATCAACCGGGACGTTGGCGGTGGGATCCTTGGATCCTGTCCGCCACGCCTGGTCACAGGTATGTTTCAGGATTTGCATCCCCTTCCATTTGATAGTTCATCAGGGAATCACGAGCTTGGTGCCAGGCAACCACCTTTGCCAAAACTCGAGTTCCCTCGGTCTGATGGAGATAACCCTCGATTATGGTGTGATCGCTGTGATATGTTCTTCGAGGTGTACTCTGTGAACCCCCATTTGAAGACTTGGTTCGCAGCTCTCAACTTCAAGGGGACGGCAGCAGCTTGGATGCAATCATCTGGAGCGGAGAGGCCGGATTTTGGATTGGGACATGCTTTGTGAGGCAATGTTTGAGCGCTTTGACAGAGATCAATATCATCTTCAGCTTCAGCATCTTGATGTCCTTCGTCAGATAGGTTCTGTTGCTGAGTATCTTGAGAAGTTTGAGGAATTAGCTCATGGTGTTCTCCTCTACAACACTGCCTATGATGACACCTATTTTGTGACTTGGTTCATGGGGGGCTTAAAGAAGAAATTCAGGAGCCCATTGCTTTACACAGACCTTGCAATGTTTTGGAAGCATCTTGGTTGGCTTTTGTGCAGGAAGAGGTTTTGGCTACTCAATCAAGTAAGACTGTGGCCAAGAAGAATCTCAGGTCCAATTACAAGCCCAATTTTGTTTCTGACAAGTTCAGACAGAATGGCTCTGAAAAAGGGAGTTCATCTAAAGCTAAATCTAAAAAATTAGAGTCTGATGACAAATTGCAGTCCCTGATGCAGTTCAGAAAGAAAAAAGGTCTGTGTTTCAAGTGTGGGGAAAAATGGGGCCATAATCACAAATGTCCTGCTCAAGTTTCCCTCCATGTTATTGAGAAGTTGTTACATGACTTAGAGCAGCCAGGGGACTGTTTTTCTGCTTCCAGTGATTGTGAGGAAGAGGATGCTAATGTGGTTATGGTTGTAGGTGACACCATTTCTCAAAGTACTTCCAGGAGAAAAACCATGAGGTTGCATGGTCTGGTTGATAATCAGAAGATTCTGATTTTGGTGGATTCAGGAAGTGTTGACTCTTTTATTAGCGAGAGACCAAGTTGAGATGTGTCTTGGTCTATTTGTGATGAGTGATTGACTAGATGATTTGAGGCTTTACCGGTTGAGTCCTGACTTCATATGTGCATGATTATCCTAACGGCTAACCGGATGTGTTGTGTTTTGGTGTTTGTACAAAATATATCTTGTGTGTTGTGTCTCTTGGCTTGTAATGTGCAGGTGTAGGATGCGACATGGCGGTCGACGGCATGAGGTGAAGGTTAAGCGCGAAAGGTCCATGCCGATGTACTAGGGCTATGAAGGGTGGACATGAGTAGGCTTGGATCGAGGGACCCGAGGAGTCCGGGCGGAGTCATAGGCGATCCACATGGTGCACAGAAGAGCAAGAGTACACAGACGGTGATGGAGACGGTGTCGGTCGAGTCAAGCAAGACGGAGGCAAGTCGAGTAGGCGGCCTGGGAGCCGGGAGCAAAAGACTTGGAGGCGTCGAAGGCTTGGCGGAGGCTGGACACGCGTCAACATCGGTGAGTCACGCCAGGTGGGCATGCAAGAGGGTTCGACCTTAAAACCGGGGGTGAGTCATGCTAGGAGGGTGTGCATAGGGTTTGACCGGTTTGACCTTAAAACCGGGGGTGAGTCACGCTAGGTGGTGTGCAGAGGATTTGGGTGGTTTAGGCCTCAAAAGCACCGCGCGGGCAAGTTTGCCGGTTTGGGCCTCAAAACCGGGGGCGAGTTCGGTGCGGCCGAACGGCGTCAAGTCGGAGGACGTGTGGCACCATCGTGAAGCTTGCGTCGAGGCGAAGCGAAGTTGTGAAGGCGTCGGGTCCGTCCTATGAACAAAGAAAAAGTTGAACAACTTTACCCCTGAGGGGTATTTGGGTTGTATGCTTAATGTAAGGACATTTTGGACATTTGCGAAATGCCTATATATATGAGAAGTGGCTGTTTGGGGCAGCAACCTCTTGGGCTAGTTGGTGGTAGTCTACTCATTTGTTTTGTGAGAGGCCTTGGTAGAGGGAGAGAGGAGAGAATCTTTGTTTGATCTTTTCGCTATCCTAGCTTTGATTGTGCTAAGGAGTGGCTTGTAACCGAACATGGTGAAGTAATCCAAAGATCTATTTTGTGCCATCTTATTCCATCCCATTTGGATTTGCAATTTCCGTTTGTGTTCTTCGCATTCTTGTTTTCTCCCTTTTCTTCCCTCTCACGTTTTTGGTCGATTCGTGTTTTGTGGGGAGTTTTGAGTCAATCCGGTTGTTTGGAAATGAATTAGGACGTGAGTTGAACCTTTCCACTAAAGGAATTTGATTGGAACCTCACGAGTTCATAGATCGGGTCGATTCAAGTTCTAGGGTTGAAAAAGCGGTGTTCTTCACAAGAACTTTAATTCCCTTTGTTTGGCTAATCTTTTTGATGAGATCCTTTGGGAATATGTTTGTTATGTTGTTGGGAAGCTATGGTTAAAATTTTATGATTTTTGGAGGTCGTTTGATCGAGTTTCGGATTTTTCTTCCATCTCCACGCAAGCTGAAATCTGGGATTCCGAAATATTCCGGACCAAATTTCGGAAATTTCCGGACCTCCGGAAATCTCCAGAGATTTCTCCGAAAAATTCCGCACGTCCGGAATTTTCTGAAGGTTCCTCCGGATTTTTCCGCATAGAGGTGTTAGTTTTCAAAGTTACTCTTCCGGAGCTTGTTTAGAGCCTTTCTTGCTTCCGCTATTCTCAAATTGGGTTATTAGCATCATTCCGAGGTCCACTAGCTCGTGCGTAGCTAACTGGGCTTGATTTTGCTAGAAGAGAGGCTTGTGGGTTTTTGGCTGAGTTTCTTGAAGAAAATTTGAATCGGCTCCCATTCACCCCCCTCTGGTCGCCTTTCCGGTCCTTCAATTAGTGAAAAGCTAGCTGCTCAGTTACATTATCCTATGGAAGCTTGTGAGGCCTCTCACTATGTTACTACTGATGGCAGTCCCATGATTTGCAATAAGAGAATTTCAAATCTGTAGTGGGCATCACAGAAGAATACTTTTCTCACAGATGTGGGTATTTTGCCTCTTCAATATTTTGACATGATTGTAGGGCAAGGCTGGTTAGAAGACTGCAGTCCTAGGTGGGTACATTGGAAGAAAAAGATAATGAAGTTTACTTATCAAGGGAAGAGGATAACATTGCGAGGTGTTCCCTCTGAAGTAACCAAGTGCAACAGCTATTAGTGCAAGAAAGTTACAAGGTCTTCTCAGAAGGAAGGCAGTAACTCATTGTGTCCAAATCTTACATCAAGTGTCTAAGTGCCAACTGCAAACTGAGCTGGGGTCCATAAACTCTGTTACTGACCTGGATCATTATTCTGATAAACCTGAAATTCAGCAACATTTGGTGGATTACAAGCACCTCTTTCAAGAGCCAACATCTTGACCTCCCTCTAGACAATATGATCACCACATTGCTTTGATTCCTAGTGCTCAACCTGTCAATGTCAGACCTTATAGGTATGCTCCTGCTCAAAAAACCGTAATTAAGAAACAATTGACTGAAATGATGAAAAATGGAACCATTAGGCCTAGCACCAGCCCATCTGCATCTCCTGTGCTTTTGGTCAGGAAGAAAGATGGGACTTGGAGATTTTGTGTTGATTACAGGCACCTTAATGCTATCTCTGTCAAAAATAAACATCCTTTGCCCATTGTTGATGAATTGTTGGATGAACTAGCTAGTGCTAAGTGGTTTTCCAAATTGGATTTTAGATCTGGGTATCACCAGATCAGGATTGTGAAAGGGGATGAGCACAAAACTGCTTTTAGAACAAATAGTGGACTTTATGAGTTTTTGGTTATGCCATTTGGTCTCACCAATGCTCCAGCAACCTTTCAGAGCACCATGAATCAAATTTTTGGACCATTGATGAGAAAGGGTGTCCTAGTTTTCATGGATGACATATTGGTTTATACTCCAACTTATGAGGCACATGTGCAGTTGTTAAGGCAAGTTCTGGACATTATTCAGCAACATTAGTTTTTGATAAAGCTGCCTAAAGGCTCTTTTGCTAAGCAATATATTGAATATTTGGGCCATTGTATCTCAGCTGAGGGGGTGTCCATTGAACAATCAAAAATTACAGTTGTTCAACAATGGCCAACACCTACCAATCTGAAGTAATTGAGAGGTCTTTTGGGCTTAACTTGTTATTACAAAAAATTCATTAAGCATTATGGCATGCTCAGTAAACCTTTGACTGAATTACTGAAGAAAGGTACCCAGTTTTTGTGGACTTCTATTACTGATGAAGCATTTCAGTTGCTCAAAAAAGCTTTGGTTCAAACACCTGTGTTGGCAATTCCTGATTTTCAACAGCCCTTTGTTTTGGAGACTGATGCAAGTGATTTGGGGCTGGGGGCTATGCTTATGCAGCATGACAATCCTGTGGCATATTTGAGCAAAGCTTTAAGTCCCAAAAACCAAGGGTTGTCTACTTATGAAAAGAAGTGTTTAGCAATTCTGATGGCTGTGGACAAATGGAGATCTTATTTGGAAGGCCAAGAGTTTATCATTAAAACTGATCATAAGAGTTTGTTATACCTGATTGAGCAAAGGGTTCATACCAAAATTCAGCACAAAGCTCTTTTAAACCTGATGGACTTGCAATTCAAAATAGTTTATAAGATGGGTGTTTCTAATGCAACAACAGATGCACTATCCAGATGTCCAGTCAGTAATGCTATTTTTGCTATTTCCTCTTGCACTCCTGCTTGGATTGACAAACTGAAGGAAGGATATGCTGATGATGCTATGGCACAATAGCTGTTAACTGAATTGGCTATTTTAGACAATGCTTCCCAAGATTATCAGCTTGTGGATGGCATAATTAGGCATAAGGGCAGAGTGTGGATAGGCAACAATGAGTTGGCTCAACAACATATTCTGCAAGCTCTACATAGCAGTGGCATAGGAGGTCACTCTGGTTTTCATGCCACTTATCATAGGATCAAACAACTGTTCTCCTGGCCAAAGATGAAGCCTACCATTCGGTCCTATATTCAGCAATGTCCTATTTGTCAACAAGCTAAAGTGGAACATGTGAAGACTCCAGGTCTATTGCAGCCATTGCCTGTGCCTGCTGTTCCATGGACCATTGTTAGTATGGACTTCATTGAAGGACTACCTACATCTAATAGAATGAATGCAATTTTGGCAGTGGTTGACAAGTTCACCAAATATGCTCATTTTCTGCCACTTTCACATCCCTTTACTACTTTGCAAGTGGCACAATTATACATGGACAATATCTATAAACTCCATGGGTTGCCTGAGGCAATTATCTCTGACAGAAAATTTTCACTAGCAAAGTTTAGCAAGAATTGTTCAAATTATCTGATACTCAATTGTTGATGAGTTATTCTTACCATCCACAAACGGATGGCCAGACAGAGAGATTGAATCAGTGCCTTGAAGCCTTTTTGAGATGTGTGTTCATTCCTGTCCAAGACAATGGAGTAAATGGCTGTCCATGGCTGAATACTGGTATAATACTACTTTTCATTCAGCATTGGGTCATACTCCATTTGAAGTGTTGTATGGTCAACCCCCAAGGCATTTTGGTATTACTAATTTGACTGCCAGTTCAATACCTGATCTGGAGTCTTGGCTATCAAAACGGAATTTGTTGACATCTCTATTCAGCAGCAACTGTTACGAGCTCAACAAAGAATGAAGTCGCAAGCTGATAAAAAAAGGAACTGAAAGAGAATTTCATGTTGGGGATTTGGTCTACCTAAAATTACAACCTTACATTCAGACTTCAGTTGCTCCCAGGTCTAATCAGAAGCTCTCATTCAAGTTTTATGGCCCATTCAAGATTCTGCAAAGGGTGGGTCAGGTGGCCTATAAGTTGGATCTTCATGAGGACTGTCGAATTCATCCAGTGCTTCATGTATCTCAACTTATTAGAAAGCATGTTGCTCCTTCTATTACTATCAGCCAGGAGTTGCCGGTTTTATCAGCTAATGCTCCACTACAAGTTTACCCTGTGGCGTTGCTTGATCATCTTTTGGTGTCTCAGGGGTCTTCGTCAGTTTCTCAGTTGCTAGTTCACTGGTCAGGTTTTCCTCCAACTTTAGCAACCTGGGAAGAGATTAATGACTTGCACCGAAGATTTCCTGCAGCACCAGCTTGAGGGCAAGCTGGTTTTCATGGAGGGGCAGTGTCATATCCCTGATTGCCACTGGAGTGTAGGAGCAAGTTGGCGAAGAATGGAGAGGAAGGCTGTGAGAGGAGACTGAAGAAAACGGCAGACTGAATGTGCCAAATGCGCTACAGCGCCTGTTGCCGGACAGCTATCAGACAACGCACGAGAGAAGGATGCCGTGCTGATTTGAGCTGTCATCCTGTAAGGCGTTGGGTTGTTAGGGTGGGCCCAAGGCTGTTGTAAAAACGCGTATAAAGGTGTAAGCATTACACAGACAAGGAATAAACGAAGATCAATCACGGCTATGCTGTCTGTTCCCTCTCTTTCTGTTCCTCGTTCTTCGCTGTTCTTCCTTCCCTTTTCGTTTCTCCCAATTCTTCTCTGACTCAGTCGAGCACGAGTGAATCTGATCCCATCGCGGTCTTGACGTGCTAAGACCGCAACAGGGAACAATACCAGTCCACACGGACCTAGTGCCAACTAGCGGCAACACAAAGCAATGGGGAACTAATTCGACCACTACCAGCCTACAATACAAGGAAAAAGGAGTGAGGGGAGAGGAAATAAGCTACAATAATGGCACGGCACAGCTTCGACAGCATTGAGCATCTAAAACAATGGGCTCGAACAACATGCCCGCTCCGAAGATTACTGTCCCTCGCCAGCATCACCTTTCGAGGCTTCTTTGCCCTCGTCGGCACCATCCTCCTGCACATACCAAATTCAAATTTTTAGCAACAGATAGGAAGAGTAGACAGGCAACGGATTAAAGATTAGGTTTATTTTGGGAGAAGAAATTACCGTGAGGTCAGAGGTCCAAAGGGTCAAGTTGTCCCTCAGGAGCTGCATGATCAGAGTGCTATCTTTGTATGACTCCTCCCCAAGGGTGTCTAACTCAGAGATAGCTTCATCAAACGCCTGCAAAGATTAGCCAATCGTTATCAGTTATCAAAGTTTCAATGGCATAAGGACTAAGTCACAATTAAAAAGTTAAATGATCAGGCAACCGACTCAAATGCCTCCCAGTTACCACAAATTAATTAAGTGGCATTAGATACTCAAAACTGTAAAACACACAGCATTATTATCGCCTTGATAATGTAGGTGCCAGATATTACAAGTATCACCACAATCCAGTAGAACATTAAGAATTCTTTTAACAAGGAGGATAATAACAAGCAAGAGTCTAGCAATAACAGGGCAGAATGGCACAAAACCACTACAAGCAAGCCTGTTTAGATATGTGCAAACATGGAAGATCAAAAGCTCATCATATCAGTGGTAGCATTACCAGAACTATCATCATATCAGAGGTAGCATTACTAATCAGAAACTATCTGATCTGATACACAGTGATCAAGATATCTAGTAGTCAAATTGCAACATGAACCTACAAGTGTTTAGTTTGCTGTATGAGAAGCAATAGAAAGCTCCTGATATACTCAACAATTTAGGACAAGGATCCTAAAATTTACAGTTAAAAGGCACTTTTGGATATATTTTTTCTGCCCAAGCTCAAATGCACAAACAACCCACCCTAAGCACAGTAAAACGAATGTATGTAGTAGAAAAGTAGATGTGATTCCAACCTGCTTTGCAAGGTTGCAAGCTTTGTCTGGGGAGTTCAGAATCTCATAATAGAACACTGAGAAGTTAAGAGCAAGCCCAAGCCTTATCGGATGGGTAGGTGCCATCTCAGCCAGAGCAATGTCCTACACAATACATAGCAGAATAAAACTTCATAAGAAAACAGTGTAAAGACTAACAGTAAGCAACTAAGCATTCAAAGAAATGAACTTGTCATCCTATACTAGATGAATAGAGACAGTTGTCATATTATCAGAACAGAAAAAATGAACAAACCTGAGCAGCCTTGTAGGCCACCATCGTGCTCTCAGCAGATTCCTTCCTCTCTGTGCCAGTCTTAAATTCCGCAAGATACCTGCCATAGTTAAGAAGAACAGGAAGGTTAAGAAATCTGGTTGGTTTCTTCAGATTATAGTTATACAGATATGATTGCACATCATAATATTGCATTGCATCCTTCCCAACCTGTGATAATCACCCTTCATCTTGAGGTAGAAGACCTTTGATTCGGCAGCAGTAGAAGAAGGAACTAGGTGGGAATCAAGCAGCTTCAGGATGCCATCACAGATATTGCTCAATTCAGCCTCAATCTTCCCACGGTATTCCTTGATAAGGTTCACATGCTCTTCATTCTTACGGGACTCCTCCTTCTGTTCAATGGAAGAGACAATGCGCCATGAAGCACGGCGAGCCCCAATCACATTCTTGTATGCAACAGACAGGAGGTTACGCTCCTCAACAGTGAGCTCTTCAACATCTACAGTCTTAGCCACCTTCTCCATATACTCAACCATCTCCTCATACCTTTCAGCCTGCTCAGCCAGCTTGGCCATGTAAACATTCTCCTCCCTCGACATATTGACAAAAGAACAAACTTACTGCAACAAAAGGGAACTGATAAGCCATTGCCTCAAAAAGGTACAAGATATCAACTAAAATGACTACATGGTAAAGGTACATGGCTGGCCACTAAACTCGACTTAAGCCATTAAGCCCCTCCATGTTTGGTAAGAGCAAGCTTATTAATAACATTTCTGAGAAATATGAAAGGGTCATACAAACCTGATTGAACCAGCAATAAAGCCACACCATTCTCAAAAAAGCAATACAGCCACACCAAGCAGCACCATCTAATCGAACACTAGCTTACAGCACCCACGTTCAGGTTCAAAAATCGCAATAACAGACCCCACACAATGCAGGTAATATGATCTGTTCATTCTGTTGTGATCCCCAAATCCATCAAATTAAGCAATCAGACAGAACTAACCTATTTAAACTACTGCCAAACAGATCACTGAAAAGGACCAACCGGATCTATCCTTGACAAGGTTATCATTAATGAATTATTTAATTCAACAGCAATTCATCATCATTCAAAACCCCAGATCAACAGGTTACCCAACCATAATTCCTTAAACAGGTGAAACATGACCCAAAATCCGACACACCGAACAGTACATAAATCGAGAAATCACATCCAACACCTAGCAGCAACAGATAGAGCTACCCTTTAATACACTACTAACCGTGAAGGCACGTGTACATCCAGATCAAATATCTGAACAAGCTACTTCACTCCAGAAATTCTACATTCAACCATCCGTGTCCCCGCTCCAAGCCTCCAACAGATAACAGGCACGGTTGCTAACCCCAAAATGGGAACGGAAACCCGGGAGGTGATCAGCATTCAGTCCTCGCATCAAACTATTCCCAAATCAGGCGGATCTACGCCCCCCGTGCGCTCCAAGCCTCAGATCTCGTGGATCGAGCTCGAACAAACCCACGGACCAGCACCCGAGACAAAGCGGATCTAGCCGCATCGCAGAACGCCACCCGAAAAAAAACAGAAGAAGAAAAAAGGCGGAGAAAACTCGCCGCACTCCCGCCGCACTCCCGTATCTCCCGTACCACGAACACGCAACACGCAACTAGATCAAGCAGGACAGCACTCTGACAGCACGCAAGATTAATTTCTCAATCAAAAAAGAAAGCTGGATAAATCGGGAACCCTAACCTCCCGGCGCGGGGCTGGGCGGCTGGCTCTTGTGCGCGGCGGAACGGTGTGGTCGGGGAACTGCGGGATGCTGTGGTGGGCAGGGCGAAGCAGCGTGGGGACTTTTTATAGCGGGACGCGAGCGCGAGGCTACGGTCAGCGAGCCAATGGCACGGCGCCACGGCGACGGCAGGGGCCCACACCGACACCCCTCGCGCAAGGCGTGGTGGGCTGCGAGTTCCTCTGACATGC
Source organism: Setaria italica (assembly GCF_000263155.2). Classification (NCBI taxonomy): domain Eukaryota; kingdom Viridiplantae; phylum Streptophyta; class Magnoliopsida; order Poales; family Poaceae; genus Setaria; species Setaria italica. The sequence continues at coordinate 25,770,966 of NC_028454.1, forward strand.
GGGCGCGGCGCGCTAGTGGGACCCATATGTCATTAAGAGCGGGAAAGATGATCCGGTGTGGTAGGCTCGGTGTACGTGGTCGGTGGGAATATCCCTGCGAACCGCTCCCTCGGGCTCCGCGATTTGGCAAAAAGTCGAGCCTGTGCTTATGACATGTGGGTCCGGCCTGGTTGCGAAAGATCGGTCATTTTTCTTCCCCAAGCCAAGGATATGTCCTGTTTAGGAAGTGGAAACACAATGTATTGTAGTACTCCTATATTGTGCTAAAAGCACCGGGCACGGTCGGCAGAAAGGTTTGTGATTCATCGGGTAATCAAGTGATTATTAGTTCCTGATCCGACGGTTCCAAGTAAGGGCACCAGCACTTGAGCAACATGCGCAGCTGGATCAGCTGCACCTGCACATGGTGCTGCACAGGAAAAGCTGTTCCAACTACTTATTGTATAACCCTTCTTTCTCTTTCAAAGCGAAAGGCCGGATATCATGCAGATAGCAATCCTTTTTTCCTTTAAAAGATAAAATTATGATTTCGATTGCCAGGTTGGCGAGAAGCTGGAATTTGGACATAGTCGCCAACCTGGAATTTGGACATAGAAATTAGGGTCTGTTTGGCACGACTCCACTCCATAACTCCAGCAACTCCAGCAAAAAATCCAGTCAAACACGTCAACTCCAAAACTCTATGGAGCTGCCAACTCCATGGAGCTGTAGTGCAAATGGGGCTGGAGTTTTGGAGCACCCCTTTTGCTGCTCCAAAATGTCCTCTTTTGAACCTCCTCGTGGAGTTGGTGGATAATTACCCACCACTGCCACTGATTACACAAAAATAACGTTTCATTCCTTCTGTTTGCCTCGTGCCTCTGTTTCTTTTCATTCTTGCGTGACTAGTCGCTCGCCCACGCCTGTACCTGCGCCGGCAGCTAGGGACCCTAGCCTCGCCGCCGCCGTAGCCCCTGCTGGCGGCCGAAGACCCGCCGTCCACCCCCGCCGCAGGCCGGTCGAGCCCCGACGCCAGGCGCCCTAGGCCCGACACCGGTCCGCCCGCCCGCCTAGCTCTGCCTCCCGCCTGCACGAGGCCCGCCGCCGAAGCCCTGACGCCAGCCGCATCGCCCCGCCGCCGAAGGCCGCCGCCAGCCGCAGTGCCCCACCGCCGGAGGAGATCCCCCGCCACCCATCCGCTAGGTGCGACCGTGGCAACGGTGACCAGTGGGCAACGGCAGAGAAACAGAGGGAAAAAGAAAGGAGGAAGAAAGGAGGGGGAGAGGATGACAAGTGGGGTCTGAATTGAGGGCAACAATGGCAATCAACACTGAAATCGATTTTTTTGAGCTGAGAGTACCCATCTAGTCAAACACCTAATTTTATTTCTGGAGTTCTAGAGTGGATCTGACTCTACCTGAAATTCTGAAGTAGAGCAGCTCCACCTAGAGCTGAAGCCATACCAAACAGGAACTTAGTTGCGTAAGAGCAACTTCAACAGCCTCGCCATCCTCTCCCGCGAAGTTAGATTTGGCGATTCGAGGCTACAAAACAGGTCCAACAGACTCTCTTTCTCGTTTTACGTTTTTCCTCCAGCGCTATCCCGGCATTCTTGCTCGGTAGAATTCGCGAGTCATCGTCGCTCGCCATCCGTGCGGCCACGCATGCATTTCCCGCACGCTTCTTCCCTCCCGCTATCGCAAGCCCACGCCCGCACCAGGATGAAGATTTTTTTTTTCCTTGTGTTTTCCCACCACCGTCTTGGCAACTCAGCTGCTAGGCACCACATGAACACCGCAGCAGACCAGGTTGCTCGTGCAATTAATAAAAATAAGCTGGACACGCGCTCGTCCCAGTTGGACGGCGTCAGCCCCGTCGGCACACACGCGTGAGCTGCACGGAGGCGGACGGGAGCCGCGTGGCCGAGCGGCACGGAGGTGGCCGCCGGGCGAGATGCATCGAGCGCAGCGGGCTCCACCGCGGCTAACATTCGTGGCAAGGGCGGACGTGGTGCCCTTGCCTCGAGGATCCTCGGAAGCGGTTGTGGACGAGCAGATTGAATGGAGTTGGTTGGGTTGAGGCCGGGGACAAGCGGAGAGCGGACCAGGGAATAATTACCAAGGGCATGTCGCCAGCTGCTTGCAAGCCCCTCAAGGCAACGGGATCCTCATCAATGTTATTGAATTTAGACAAGACAACTCGATGAGAGGGCATTAACTTCAAGCTGTTAACCTCAACGGGTAAGTTCGCAGCTACGGGGCCTCCCACACGTCCCTATCAGCTTAGTGACGTCATCACGCTCCCATGTGATACGGATAAGACTCGAACGAAGCATCGGTTCCCAGCAGTAGTGTGGTGACGTCAGAGGCCAGACGGTTAGCGCTGCGAGGGGCAAAGGTAAAGATCTATCGACTAAGCATGTATTAAAGCGGGAGCGGCGCATACGGGATCTAGCCAACCGATACGATCAGATAATTGGTGAACAGTTACAGAGACTAGGAAGCCGATGAAAACAGCCTAATCAGATCTAAAGCGTTCGATAACGGGTTAGCGCTCGAAAACAGCCCTGACTGGATCTAAGCAAATTCGATAACTTGAGCACCCTTGAAGACAAGCAAAGTATCGACCGGAGCCTAGGGACATTTAGTTGCAATCTAAGATAACTCGATAACTAGCCACACGACCCAATATTGGAATATGAGACTTAACTCAGAAAGTTCCCATAGGGATCGTAATGATCGGGTGACGGTACTTACAAGCTCGCAGAGATCGAAGCCGATGCAGTCGTTCGCGTAGGAAGGAACTCGTCGAAACTACTCCGCTCGTACTTCTAAGCGTTTTGGCGACGGGGTGCCGAAAGGGTTATGTTGATTGATTGTTGATTGTTCTTATAAGAGCTCACGGGTTTATATTTATACCCTGAAGTAAGCTAAAATCCTAATCGAGTACGATACAAACTGTTATAGAAAACTACTCAAGACTACCTAAGATACAATCCCCTACGCTTTCCCTTATTTGGTGGAATCGATTTTACTTCGAACTGGACCTACCTGATCTTCTATTGCCTTCGGGAATCCTGGTCAACGGCGGTTGGTCTTGTCAATGCAGCACCCCTAGCGAGTCCCTTTATTTCTTTTCTATCGTCTGTCAGAACCTTATCCATAACGGTTGACTCTGACCAAAAACCGGTGTCAACACACAGATTATGGATTCAGCCCATCCCTAAAATCTAGGATGGAACCATTCTATCCTACCTCGCTCTCCAACCAAACGCACCCTAAGTTGCCGATAGCATTTGGCGTCCCTCCGGACCAGCGCCACCCCGCCACGCTTGTCGCCTCCGGCCGCAACACCGTCATGCCCTACGGGCCTGCACCATCGCCGCTGCTGCTGACATTGCATCTCCCAACGGCACCTCTTGACTGCGAAATAGCCGATTCAGAATATAGGGGGTGTTTGGATACGAGGTGTTAAACTTTAACAGTGTCACATCGAATGTTCGGATGATAATTAGGAGAACTAAACATGAGCTAATTATAAAACTAATTGCAGAACCCTGTGCTAATTTGCGAGACAAATCTATTAAACCTAATTAATCCATCATTAGCAAATGGTTACTGTAGCACCACATTGTCAAATCATGGACTAATTAGGCTTAATAGATTCGTCTCGCGAATTAGACTCCATCTGCGCCATTAGTTTTGTAATTAGCCTATGTTTAATACTTCTAATTAGCATTCAAACATCCGATGTGACGGGTGTTAAACTTTAACACCTTGTTGCCAAACAGGCCCATAGACGATCCATTTTAGATAATCAACAATTTTGAGTAGCTAAAGTGTTTTAGAGAGCTGGTTTCTTTGTTTTTCGATAGCCAAATTTATAAGTATCTTGGAGATGCTCTAAAAAGCCACTTTCTCATACTCAGGCATGACTTTGGCCTGGTTTGGTTGGTTTGCTTATTTTTAAGCACCCATCACATCGAATGTTTAGATACTAATTAGGAGTATTAAACGTAGACTATTTACAAAATCCATTACATAAGTGGAGTCTAATTCGCGAGACGAATCT
>NC_028454.1:25775115-25841530 GCF_000263155.2 Setaria italica
CAGCGTACCCAGGTGTTGCAGTAATCACCTCATCTCGTGTCAATTCGAGCTTAGTAAGCAGCAGCAAAATAGCACATCTATGTTAGCTATAAATGGATTAGGAAGGCAAAGCAGGTTGATATCGCAGTTTAGCCTCCACTTATGTAATGGGTTTTGTAAATAGCCTACGTTTAATACCCCTAATTAGTATCTAAACATTGATGTGACACTTGCTTAACTTATAAATGGTGTGAAAAAGCGGCTGAGAATGCACGGTGACATGACAAGCAGCTGGTAGCGAAAATACGCCTCCCAGAGGTTCCTAAAAAAGGGGAAACGAAATTGTCTCTGATAATAATAGAATAATAAAAAGATGGCGCCGTACAAGTTTTTGTCAAAGAAACAACACGCTTCCCGCTGGCAAGTTGCAGCAGCCCACCATCCACCAGACAGCAGTGCATCGGCATCGCAGTCGCAGAGGTCGCCGTCACGGGTGACATCTCGCTGCGCGGACTCGCAGGGGCAAGCAGCCAAGCACGATCGCGTCGAGCCTTTGACACATCACGTTGGTTCCATCTCGGCGCAGAAAGGGATGGCATCTCGCCGAAGCAATCCGGAGAGTGATGGGTACAGGATGCAAATCCGGATGTGGCACGTCTTTGACAGCGTTCGGTACGGCAAAGATATGGAATCAGGCGGTGCATGGCACCATATGTCCTCCATAAATATCATACAGTATCATACAGCATGCAGCTAGAGCTGGTTGGTGTCACGTGTCTACACTCAACAGCCAGCCGGCAAACTCAGAGCAACATGGAAAGCAAAGAAGCTGTACATACCGTGCTGGTAATAAATTGATAATGACTCGATATATAGCAATATAAGGTGCATCATCTTTGAGCAAGTGCGGAACAAAGTGCATCCGGTTTTGTTTCAGATAATTTTACATCTTAGAATTGTATGTTCTGATGGCTAACTTTTGGCTAGGGAAGCACACGGAATTTGTGAGAGGAACCACAGCGGCATATACGGAGAATACAAGAATTTTTCTGGACCATGCTAAACTGCAGGTACATCTTGGTGTGGAAGACCATACCTCATAAGCTGAATATACGGAGAATACAAGAATTTTTCTAGACCATGCTGAATAAGAAGATTCAGCAAATAACTTGCTCAACTGCAGACGGCACAGGAGGTGTGGAAAGGCCATACCTCATAGCTCTGAATAATTCAAGGACCTTTCTAAATCGACTGGCATTAATTAAGAGTAGAAGCCTACAAGGTTCCATCAGAGAAATAGAATTACAAACCAGGAAACAGCTAATCATCATCGCCAACAATCCTTCTCTTTATATCGTCGATAACTTCAGCCAATTCTTTCCGATTTTCCTGCCAGAAAAAAGTCAGAACCAAAACCTGGATATTCTAAATGTACAAAATCAGTATTTCTCTGTGTTACAGATCATTGCACCAGGGCATATTCAACATAAATTATTTGCATTTTAAAGGCTATGTGAATTTTCTTCAGATTAAAGCCTTGTTTACTTCCCAAGTTGGGAGGTGCCAAATTGGTATTTTGCCATAAATGCGACACTGTAGCGTTTCGTTTGTATTTGTGAATTATTGTCCAAATATTGACTAATTAGGCTTAAAAGATTCGTCTCGCAAAGTACAACAAAACTGTGCAATTAGTTTTTGATTTCGTCTACATTTAGTACTCCATGCATGTACCGCAAGTTTGATGTGATAGGGAATCTTCTTTTTGCATAGTGTCAAAGTTGGAAGTTTGGAGGGAAGTAAACAACGGGCAAAATGCAAAGGACACTGCATCTAACTTTGGCCAAAGCACACTAGCCAGCTGTTGGAGTATCTGCTAGGCATGTCAGGCATGGACAGAGGACAACTTGATCTGTGCAAGCTCTTTAATTTCAAGCTGTGCATCTTCCACGGTTCTGCCAACAGCCTTTTAGGTGTCCAAAGCAGAGGGACAACTTGAACTTGAGAAACTCGTGTTGAATAGTGGCAAAGAAGTCTCACAGCCAACCTACATGGTTTTAACTTTTAAGATTACCTGAAAAAGCAGGTATCGGTACACGAACCATCCAGAGTAGCTGAGCCCCACTAGCTCCAGTAAGCCTGGGAGCTACATATCATGGCAGGGGAACAAAAAAAATAATAAAATAAGTAAATGACAATATGAATAGCATCATGGTCGGACTTGTTCTCCATTGCATCCCACTGTAGTAGGCAGCATGGTAAGTTTTTTACTAAGCCCTTGTTTACTTCCCTCCAAACTTCCAACTTTGACACTACGCAAAAAGAAGATTCTTCATCACATCAAACTTGCGGTACAGGCATGGAGTACTAAATGTAGACGAAATCAAAAACTAATTGCACAGTTTTGTTGTACTTTGCGAGACGAATCTTTTGAGCCTAATTAGTCAATATTTGGACAATAATTCACAAATACAAACGAAACGCTACAGTGTTGCATTTATGGTAAAATGCCAATTTTGCAACTCCTAACTTGGGAAGTAAACAAGGCCTAAGAGTCTAAGACTATTAGCACAGAGGGTATATAACTTTGTAAGTAACCTTATCTCTGAGCTCAGAAAGGAGCTCGTCATCCTCGTCAGAATTATTCTCTTTTGAAAATCGTGTAGCTGTTAATTGGAGTTGAGAAATCTTCATGGAATCTGTTGACAAAGAATGACATTTTGTTAGACTGGTTTTACTAACAACCAAATTCTGTTTAGATTTGCCAGTTACATAGCACACATTGAAGCCATCTATTTCTTTGGAGGGGCTAAATGATTGGAACCTTTTTCTTCGAACAAAAGAAAAGATGCCCCTGACTTCCTAAAGAAACTTTTTTTTCAATGTTTGCTAATAATAACAGGCATACTTTACCAAATCACAATTATGAATTATAACAAGCTGCACAAACTCAAGAAGTTAGCTACGGTTATCTAGTTGTACCAATAATATGCCAGTTTTTAATTAAAAAGGAAAATGGACATATCTTGTCAGGCAATGGCAATTCCAATGTCTTGGAACCTATGTCCCCTTTACAGGTAATAATGACTTATTAAGATCCTAAACAAGGAAATTGATGATACACCACCTTTTGCACACAAAAAAATATCAACCAAAAACTTGGAGTTTGGATTGCAATATTTGTGGAACTTGTAGAGCGCAAAAAAGAATAACTGTTTAGGGAAACTTGTTAGTCAACTCAATGACCTGGTGAGAGGGAAAAAAACAAATGCTTCTAGCCCTTGTTTGGAAGAATTCCCCTTTTATGTTTATAAAAAAAAAGACCTTTTACTAAATCCAGTCCAGGTGACGTCTTCAATATCTACCTCTTCTAATAGCATTCCCCTTAATCAGATGGACTTTGCCCACATCCTCCATGATGCAGAAACTAGGGTTTGTAATGACTAGCTAGGGTTCCTTGTTGTTAGTTACTCTGTGGCGATCTAGGAGGATTCACGCAACACATAGGCCTTGCTACCCATGCTATTTCTTCATTGCAGCAGCTAGGTACCAGGCTTGCATAATGCATCAGCTTGATGGACAAGGTTGTGAATGCTTTTATTAAATTAATTTTAAAGAATGCCAATTTTAGGATAAGAAAGATCAGAAAACTTTATGTTCAGGGATTTGAATCATGTGTCTTGCACTACTGTAGATGATTTGAACTGCATGTTGTGTGCCCACTGTGTCACAAACTTATGAATGAAAAAGTGGGTCTTGCCAGCTGTGTGTCTAGAACTTGCCAAATAGTTCCAGCTGCTACTGCCAGTATGGTAGCTCCTTGGCCTTGTTTACTTCCCAAGTTGGGGGTTGCAAATTTAGCATTTTGCCATAAATGCGACACTGTAGCGTTTCGTTTGTATTTGTGAATTATTCTAAATATTGACTAATTAGGCTTAAAAGATTCGTCTCGCAAAGTACAACAAAACTATGCAATTAGTTTTTGATTTCGTCTACATTTAGTACTCCATGCATGTACCGCAAGTTTGATGTGATGGGAAATCTTCTTTTGCATAGTGTCAAAGTTGGGAGTTGGGAGTGAAGTAAACAAGAGCTTGATTGAGGAGAAAGATCAGCTGAGATTTGTGGCTGAGGAACATAAATGAATGGCAATTAACAAGTCTGTCGTTTGAACTCTTGTGTCTTCAAGTTTTTTGACAAACGATGTTGTGAACGAGCGCATCTCATTTGATAACTGGCTAGGGGGTCAAGATCACTTTGGACAACATCTTCTTTAACCTGCAGTGTAGAGTTTGTGTAATTGTGTAGTTTCTATCTCAATCCACGAGTATGCTTCACAGCAGCAGTAGCTACTAGCTATCACTCGGAAAAACAGGGAGTATGCACACAACACACTGAAAAAAAATCTGAGAAAATTGGCATGTTCTTGGACCAAATGAGCTTCCAAGACCTCATTTATCCTCACCAATTGGAAAGCCTAGCAACCTGACAGTGTAAAAACAACCGGGAAATCAGCCGCCTTCAAAGCCCTGCCCCTAGATTACTCTAAGGGCTTATTTGGTGCACATCCATCCAACCAATCCACATGGGTTGGGAGGGATTGGGGGTGGAAAATTAATCTCTCCCAACCCATATGGTTTGGGGTGGATGGATGTGCAGCCAAACAAATCCTAAATGTCAGGACAATATATGTTAACAAAATACGGCGTGCCAAAAGTTAGAAATGAACCAACCTCACAATTAATCACTTTTTTATCACTATATATGATAGAATTTTGGAGGTTGACTCTCATGTCACGGAATTTTGCCTAGCTCCAACCAATCATTTTGAATACTCGCTCATAAGCTAGAAGACTCCATGTACAGTTTGCTGAGTACCACAACCAAAACAGCGTTGGAGCAACTGCCGATCCCATTCCCATATCGAAATTTGAAGCATATTAGCGTTTCAGAGGAACATCAAAAGATTAGAGCCACCCGTACCTATGCGGTGGGGGAAGGGTGCAGCGACGTGGGAGGTGGTTAGGCCGCAGGGCACATGAGCGCGGAGGAGAGTGTTGAGGTGGCGGAGGGACACCGGCCGCACCGCCGCAGCGGCAGCTACCATCTCGGCGCCGATGCGGTCGGCGGGCAGGCTCACTCACGCAGGCACACGAGATCAAGCTTGCGAACCCTAGGAGAGGAAGAGGGGAAGGGAGAGGAGCGCACGAGATCAAGCTTGGGGTTGGAGGGCCCGGTGGGTCATGGGTGGACTGGATTGGAGTGTGGGTACTGAGTAGGGTAGGTGTAGCACGTCGCACGTGGTGCGAGAAGCCGTGTAACAGTCTGAAGCGGCTGACGACAGCATCGCCACTTGCCGGCGAGGCGGCTCTGGCAAGGAGGAGAAGGCACCATCGGCTAATGGCCACCGTTCGGTCAAGTTTGAACGAGCCAGATCAAGGCTGGTCAGAGCAGAGGTCAGCATATCCCAAGTGGCAAGTTTGGAAAAATCATTGTTGCGGATTCAAATGTTAGTTAAAGTGACTTCAAAAAAAACATTCAGCTTTAGTGTTCACAACGCACTGGTTCTTCGTACCGCAATCTTCCACGTTGGTTTAGATTAGACGGCCATCTAACAGGAAATTTGGGAGCCAAAATATTCTTTAAAACGAAAATGGTATGAACTTTGCCATTCGCATAAAATAGAAATATGAATTTTAAAACAAACAAAATTTAATTCAGTCAAAGCAGCACCCTAAACCAAACTGGGTGAAGGACAAGGCCTGAACGCCCCTCAAGAAAGAAAGAGAACGAGAGAGGGAGAGTACAAGAGTGATAACGCTCTTCAACATGCTCAATATCCTCCCTTGTTCTCAGACGTCATTTGGTATGCCACTTATGATTTGTTTTCGAAGATCCGTTGGTTGGGCTTCTTCTAAAGGTTCCAAAAGATATGGATCACTATATCATTAAAGACGACGGTCCTTCTGCACTTGTTTAGCCACCCCTTCCCACCAAATATGAATGGTTCGGGAGCCCTCAGGTCGGACGAGCTACCCCATGTTGTATCCTTCTCGCGAAAGGACTTGGCCCAAAACAAATTTCGCAAAGGGACAGAGTAAGCATAGGTGTGGCCACTGGTCCATTGTAATAACACATGTGCCCTGGTGTGGCCAGCCTCAGGTGACGTTAGGATCTTAACATCAAAGTAAGGGGTATTTGGTTTCAGGGATTAAAGTTTAGTCCATGTCACATTGAATGTTTAGATACTAATTAGGAGTATTAAATATAGGTTAATTACAAAACCAATTGCATAAATGAAGGCTAATTCGCGAGACGAATCTATTAAGCATAATTAATCCATTTTCAATTGTGATATTATCCTAGGTGCCTCACCATCTGGCCAGTTGGTGCTGCTTCTTTCCATTTTCAATTGTGATAGTAGCGGAGGCACCGGCAGAGCTTCATTGGGCCATAGTGAGCTATGCCCGCTCGTTTTTGCAATTTTTATAGAGGTTGCTACAATACTTATGTATATCTTGCTAGTAAAGCTTTATAATGGTCACCCCAACACTTCCTAAACCATACATGTTTACTTATTGGCCTCCTCTATATTTATCCTCAAGGCATTGTGAAAAGTAGTATCTTCTGGGAAAAATGAGGCTTCCAGCAATGATAGGTGCGAGTAGGTACCCCAAGCGATGACCAATCAATAGTGGATGGCCTGGAAGCCTGGTTGTGGTTGACCCCAAATGCTCCCTGAAATAATCTGTGATGACCTTTTCTTTTGTCCTCGTAGGTGAAAGCAGTGGCATTGTTGATATATACTCCCCCGTCCCAAAATAAGTGTTGCTATGGTATCCGTACCGGTCAAACTTTTTTCAAGTTTGACTAGGTTTATAGATAATATTAGCAATATTTGTATCTTCAAATGAGTTTATTATGTAGATTCAACGATCTATCTAATAATACTAATTATGTACTGAGAACTGCTCCACTACATCTCTTTTAGAAAATTGCACAAATCTTAAAGCAAAACTCTAGTTAATTAATTGTTAAATTGATTATTTACCATTTGGATCCCGTACGGGTCTGGCCCTACCCTCGCCCAATGCATGCCCGGCCCAACACAGTCTGGCACCACCATCCCATCTCATCGCCGGCGTCCTAATCCCGTTTCTCTTCCGTTCTCCTTTTGTTTTCACGTCGAGCCGAGCGGCGACGTCGGTACTGCAGCCACCAAGCGGGGACATGCCCAACGATCTCTCTGGCTCCCTGCTATCTCATCCTCTCATCCGTCGTCGCTCAGCTTGCATTTCATTTCCACGTGCGGGCTGTCCACGCCGGCGGCGCTCAACGGTCTGGGGGTTGACGACGACAGCAGTACGTATACATCTCGCATACTCATTCAGTCGTTTGTCGTCCCCGTTCCATGACATGCGGACAGTAATTAACCAGCTTGCCATGTTCCTCTTCCGTGGTATGGAAGCAGCGACAGCTTATGGTGTAGTACAAATTTTTGAATGAGTGCTACACGTGTGTAATTTCTGGTAAGATGCGTGGAATATGGTCTGAATTATGATCATCTCAACTTCACGCGTTAAGCTTTGGTGATTGCTTCAGTTTTAATAATGTGACCGCCACTCTGTAGAGCGCCGCCGCGGCCATCGACAGCCCGTGCATGACGTGCCGCCGCGTGGACAGCCCGCACGTAGAAATGAAACACGAGGCAAGAAACAGGTTAGATCACAGGATGGGATAGAAAAGTAGGGAGATCGGGGCATGGGCCCGCTCCATGGCGGCAGCGGCCCCGTTAATATCGACATCGCCACTCCGCTCTGAACCGGAGATGGGAGGAGATACAGAGGTAGAAGATTAGATGAGATATCACGTTGGGCGCGGACAGGGCCAGGCCTAAACGAGACCCAAACTAAAAATATCTATATCTACTAGTATCGTGTCTGTGCGTTGCCACGGATAGCAAAATATTTATATTGCAAAACATAGAGTATTCAATAAGATAATAATAATGTGAAATTAAATTTAAAGATATTTAATCTAAAAATGTAGTTACTGTATTAAACAAAGCTAGGTACGATAACGGTTAAGCTTGCATATTCATACGTACATTCAACCACAATCGTGGTTGAATCGAGAGTAACATGTCATGCACGTATTTACAAATCCATGGCACTGAGGGCAAGTAGTTTTATCCAAAATCCTTTGAAAGAATGCACAGGTCCGATTTGGATCACCCGAAAGTAGTTTAACAAAAACTTTGAAAGGAATGCACATCACATCCCATTTGGATCAACTAGAAAGTAAAGTTTAACCAGAAAACCTTTGAAAGAATGCACATCACATCACATTTGGATCAATCTAACACACAATACTTTGTAGATCGTGATGTTAGTGGCAATGTATCTAAACAAAGGTGACTAAGTCAGAAATCTGTTTCATATACATAAAATAAGTCATGAACACCACTATTGACTTTAGCATCTGGAATAACCGGATGTCATCCTGGAAACTAGAGGATAAGTAAGAAAATAATATAGTTGGGTGATTGTAGATGTCCCTCACATAGTAAAATAATATAGTTGGGTGATTGTAGATGTCCCTCACATAGTCATTTTACATACGATTTTATTTGGAAACAATCAACTTCGACTCAACTCCGCTTCCTATGAAGTTTCCTATAAGTGTTCATTCTAGAGTGGTCCACTTGCTTCAGCCTCCCAATCAGGTTTTCCAAATGCCCAAGAGCAAACTTAGGTTCTTAAGCGTAGCCCCACATAGCATGCTCTCCGACGCTTTAACCATGAGAGCCACACGGTAACTGAAATCAATTGATGGCAATGTTGCCCATGACATCCTTTTCTGTTCTACACACTAACACCAACATTTTATTGTATATAATAAAAAAAGAGTAGAACTAATTTAGGCAATGCTCATACAACTTACATTTGTTTGTTTATTCTTCTACCTGCACAAAAGTGCTAATAGTATTCTGCACCTGCAATTGTCACACACGAACTTCAGCATAATATATATACTTGGAAACTGAGACAATAAGAAATGGAAAACAACGGTTGTTAGGATTGGGTAATGGTGAACAGTGGCAGCTAACATAATTTAGTGGTGTTATCTGATTTTAAACATGGGTTTCTTCTGTTCCAGTTTTTGTTTTCCTAAGTCTGATCCCATGCTATCATCATTTGCAACAAGATATTGATCTATTGCTCCCATTTCAGTCCATAGGTTTCAGTCTGCTCAAGATCTCTTGTATGAAAACATATTGCCGTAGGTGCCTCTAGTTTCAGCCAATAATCAAAGTCTACGAGGACTCCATAAACCTGTTACCACAAATAGGCTTTCATATCCAACCAGTTGATTAGTAGTGCATTTAAAATTAGAAAGCCAAGGTATACAATAACAATAGATCATGCGTGTCTACTTGGAATATCAACTCCAATTGCATCAAACAAAATATACATTGTTGCAGATCTGTTTATCCATTCCTAAGGGAAATATCATGTCATATGAACGAGTGTAAAGCCAAGCAATCAATCCATTCATCAAGATCATTTGCCTCCATGCAAGAATTTGTGAAGACAAACAAAAGAACGGTTCACAGTGAGAGAAACCAACCAAATGAATGTGTTGATGTATACCTCCTTGCCGAAGAAAGGTATTCTTACTTTCCATTACCTGAAACATATTGACAGTACTAAGTCAGAGGCACTACCTATCTATCATCTTACTAAACCAAGGTTGCGAAGTCAAGGCAGATGGAAAACTAAAATAGCTTATCTTCTAGAGCTTTTTTACATATATATAACATATTACATATTGTAAATAGAATAAAATTATTGGCAATTAGCAAGAACAGAATCCTATATGGAAAATATCGAAGTTATAGATATTTGGACTCTTCATATTCAATGAAATGAAATGTCAAAAAAAAGATACCAATTATGCTACAAGCACGATAGGCAAAACTTATGTCTAAGAACATAGAAGGTATATAGCAGCAGTATACATGGTTAACATAGAAGATCATTTACACTTACATAGATCAAGAGCATATACCCTTAGGATGAAATAGCTAGGAAAGGAACTTCTTACTTTATGACATGAGGGAAATTGGCTGGACTTGGACATCACCCTAGTATATGCAGTATGCTACTCCTGGATTTTTTTTAAATGCTAATCCTCAATTGATGCTTTGGATCAGTTGTCCAAGGGCTTTTTGAAAAGATCCACACGGGTGATGGTCCAGTTTCAACCGGTCTGTCTCCGGATGACCGCATCGCATCCGTTCGTTGTAGCGGTTGTACATGGACGGCGAGAAACACATCCGATGGATTTCTGTATTCCCCTCTTCTTAGATTTCTCAAAAGCCACTCAGCCCGTCAGTCTTCACCTCATGCCCATATCAAATTCTCGCTGAGACCCCCATGGGATTCACTTTTTTTCAATGTATATATAAGAAGCTTAAGAACTGTATTTGATGTACAGAACAAAAAATTTGTAAGCATGCTACCTCTTATGATTAGAGTAGCAATAAGAGAAAAATGTTTCAAAGCAAAGTAGAATGTAAAAGACCAAAATGTTAACTGATTTGGTGCTTCAAAGGTTAATTCAATTCAGGCACAAATAATCATGATTTCCAGGATGATTTTCTACAGTAAAAAATAGAAGTATCATCTAATAAGTGTAATATGTACCATGTAGGAACTGAGGTACATGCTAGATGATGGTAATGATATTGGGATACCTGATGGGATTTTGGTAAATGCAAAGGGTCCTTAATAATATGACAACACATTGGTTCTAGAAGGCCTTCAATATGATTTTTTTTTCAAGTTAAGCCACGTAACCTTAGGTGATCACACACGAAAAAGCCTTCAACTGGCAGAAGTATATGTCCCCAATTTATCCTATAGCAATGTTTCATCTCTCCTATTATATATTTTATATTTTACTCGAAAAGATATTTTTATTTTAGGATGAATAAAGCAATAGATCTTGACGGTTCTATAAACATATCAGTCTGGCGTATCAATGTCAGGTGAATATTTTCAATGGAATGGTACTCCAATATGCTACCAAAACAAATTGCAACACTGAATAAAGCTCAGCATTTAGAGAATTGGTGTCATTTTCTATAGAACGGTTGAAAGCAAATGGTATCATAAAGGACATGTTTTGCACCTAGAAGGCTGCTATGATATATGAGGTATGTTAATTATTTTTTTTACCAGGTTACAATGCATGATAGTGCAGCAAATGGCAACATATGGATTCTATTAAGATTTATAATTATGATCATGGAGTTGCAAGAAATAATGAAACAACTGAGAATCTCAAGCATAAAACCGATAAATAGGTCCCTCCAGTATGATCATGGAGTTGAGAATCTTTAAGAAGACCTATTGACATGATTTTTGAAAAATGCTTGTTAAAAGATCAAGTGATATCCGTCCTGGTCAATAATTACCTACCACTGCCATGAACAAATACCATGATAGTAGTATCTCTGAACCTGAAAGCATGAATTGTAGATAGAGATAACATCAGTGTAGACCAATCTAGACCTTTCCCCTCCCTCCCTGCCGCTAACCAAACAAAAACAAAAGTAGAAGAGAAAACGAAAACTTCCGATAGAGATTAGAACTTGCCGAACCACTTCTAGCCATTTCCAAATGAAAGAAGCAAGGTTATTTAAACAACGACTTGTGTTCTCAGTTTGTCATCTTTCAAAATAATGATGTATATCTCAATCCAGACAGTTCAATGTCAAAGTTACAAATTATTATGAGTCCATCTTCTCAAATTTATCGAAAAAACTCAAAGAATCTGAAGGTGCCATAAACAGAGAATGGAATACGGGCTTGAAGATGTAGTCGGAGACAAAAATAGCCTCCCAACTCCTCACATGAAGCAGCTTGATTCAAGATGAACCACTAACTTACAGAGCATGTTTGTTTTCAAATAGTTGATAAATAAAGATAAACAGAAAATATCTTTGTGTAGTGCCATAACTTCCAGATGAGGCAGCATACTTTATCATATGGCACCATTAGCATCATAAAACTTTTTCTTTGACAATTTTTGCATCTTAAAAGTATATATCTGAAGTTTGATTTAAAAAAGATAACATTGTTTAAAAAAGACAATATTGTGTCTTTGCACAGCATTGTTTCATACCACTAAATATGAGATTCACTGGCAAAGTACAGACACACATCGATATTTAAAAAAGACAGATAAAAGGGGATATATACTAAAGTGTGACCTTACGGACGTCAACTTTACATCACCTCAACTCTTCAATAAGGATAGGAGTTTTTTTTAGAAAAAATGGGCAACATATGGATAGGAGTTTCTTTGCTTCCCTCCCACCCAGTAGAAATTGATGATCCATGTTTGAATACTTCTAACCAAAATGACTACAATGGTGAAGCTCACATAAAAATGGCACATATATAGTGCATGAGTAATATGAAAGTGCTGCATCTGCATCCAACTTCTTATCGTTGTGATGCAGGTGATCTGATATTTAGCTTCCGCATGCATACAACTTATGAAAGAGAGACATAAGAAGCTGACTTCATGTGGTCTGATAGACATGTGAAGCGGGCAAGCAGGTAACAAATGGCTCCATATATCCATCCTTGGTCCTGGTTAGATTGGATCATTTATCACGCATCATGGGCTGGCCAGATCGGTCCTACAGCCAAGAAATCAGAGAGAGATAGAGATCAGCTGGAAAGAGAGGGGAACGGCACCGCGTGTCAGCCATCACCGGTGGGCGACCTTAGGCAACGACCAGCCAGCGCTTGTAGACGCCAGCCCCGAGCAGCCTCAGTCCATCACGTGCTTTAGCCGCTGCTGCCGTGCGATTTGACCAGGGGGCGAAAAAATGCGAGAGGAGAGATGAGAGAGGGCGCACGCAAGAGGAGAGGTGGGTGGGGGAGCGGAGGGGATATCTTACCTCGATCTGGCCACCTCCGTTGCCCTTCAGCCATAGTTGTCGTCGCTGGGGGAGCAGCAGCACAACGGCACATTAGGGGGCCGACGCAGGGAGGAGTTGTCGGGGCCCCGGCGGCGACGTAGGGCAGGAGAGGTGGCGGCCCGACGGCAGCACAGAGAGGGAGCGGTGGTGTCGTCGTGGGGGTGGATGTGGAGCGGAGACGTAGGGGAGAGCAAGGAGGAGGGTGGGCGGCGGCGGCAGCGCAGGGCGAGCGGCGGCGGCGAACATCGGGGAGCAGGAGGACCTATGTTAGGGTTTGGGTGGAGAAGGGTTAGCGGCAGGGGTGGGGCTGCGGGGGTGGTGGGGAAGGAGAGGCAACAGAGCCGAGGGATCCCGAAGGAGGAAGTGGACGGTGGAGGGCAGGAGGAGGGATCGGAAGGTTCGCGAGTTTTCGGCGGACAGAAACCACGTAGGAGCGACGGTGGAGGAGGGATCCGCGGAGGAGCGGACGGCGCAAATTGCCTGTAGCGCGGGACGAAGCGCGAGCGGAGGAAAGACGTACGAAAAAAAGTCTTCCTTTTGCTTTTTTTAGGAGTAGAGATATCTATATCTATAACTCTTGTACATCTATATCTATATATATACCTATATATAATAATAAAGATGCAAAATTTCAGGCCATTTTTTTGGTCCATCCATTTTTTTGTCTCCCTCCCTCTAACTACCGGACAATGAAGAGTTTCTTCCGTCCGAACTTATATATAACCCGTGCTCATACGAGTTAGAATAACTCCTATCTAGCGCGATACAGAATCCGATTCCAAAACGTATTAGTTCATGTATGTGACCCGTACTTATAAGCCGTACTCATATGTTCATCCATCACCTCGTTCTACTACTTTTTTGGGATCCAAATACATGGTAAATTACTGGCAGTGAGTTGAAATAGAAATGCATCTACAGTACTATTTGTGTTCCTATTCCTTCTTTCCCTGCGCCACCCCTTAACTACCTTATAAAGATATGCAAGTCCTGTTTTTCCCATGTCCAACATCGAGTCCAATTTTGGTTCGAATTATTTGTGCAATAGAAGTAGTTCACCTAGAGGGCAAGGGTAAAATAGGGATTTTTGAAAAACCTAGGTGGTTCACCTAGAAATAGTAGTTCACCAACTATAATAACCTAGGTGGTTACAGGATCCACGTTGGCCCGAAATCATTTTGGAGCCTCTACGAAGTGTTGATGCAAACAACCCCATTTAAGGAGCAAGGTCATCTTAATGCTCTATTCCAACACTGTGAAATGGCACTTCCTGCTGTTGTGTTTTCAGAGGCTTCGCGGTTTGTTTTGTTGCTGCAATGGGTGTTAACACAGACTGCCTTCTGACAGTGTTGACAGAAATGGCACTGGTAGAACGTAAAAAAATTTCCAATGGCACTCATGTCCAAACCAATTTTTCAGTGGCTTATCTGGTATTGTTGAATCATTGAGTGGCACACACAGAATTTTCTCAATTATTTGTCTTGATTTAACAAATTTGTGTTTTGTTTTTTCAGGAGGGGGTACGATCCACCCATGTATTTGATGTGATCCTTGATGAGTTGAGCTTCACATATCAACAAACATGGAGACAATTCCAAGATCCCTAAGAGAATTACTGCTGGCGCAAGCTCCAAGGAAAAAGAATGGGAAGATAAGATTGAGGGAAGTCCATAAGAGGCACTACATACTGGAAGAAGGGTCTTTTCTGATCAGGATTATGCCAACTCGAGATTCACCTCCTGAACAACATCTTAGTTTATTGTTTTGTTAATTTGATCTCTATTACATTGGCTATCACTGTAAAGGTATGTCTAATGCTAGCATTTCAATTTTGTTAGCATACTAATGGCATGTTTGGATACCACAGCTAATCACTAGCTAGCTAAAAATTAGCCCAAATAAAAACATGAGGGACATTTCCAAAATCATTAAGAGAAAATACATATTTCCAATATTATTACACCCATTCCCTAATTACACAATTTTTTATATTACTCCACTACCCCAAGTCTCAAATATCGATGAATCTTTTCTTATTTGATTGTCTCTCAACTGACTATCTGATCTTTATTAATTATACTACATTCTGCATGTATATGCTAATAATTGGCCTCGCTCATCGTTGAGAAATCGGCTAGGAGGGAGGGGAGCACCTCTATTTATAGGTGCTCATGATCATTGTGGTGTTGCCATGTGGCAACTTCCACACTCTTTAATACAAAGTATCCTAACTTTAGAACCCTCTTCATCCTTATCTAGTTTCTTATATTTTACCATACTAAAATATCTAGTTTTAGAGTATTCTACACTTCACCATGAAGCATGGAAATTATAGCTCATGCATTCTCTCCAATTTTCTAGAACCTTCTTACCTTGTCATGATCTTATCCTTATACATGGCAAAGTTAGTCTCTTGAGATCTCCACAATCTTGTAGAATGTTCCAAGTATGCATTGCATATTTCAACACTCACCCCATGCACGCACTGCGTTAAACTAGCTGCATGCAGCAAAAGACTTGTTGGATCATATATTTATTTCGTGTCTGACTCTACAGCGGCTACGAGCTCCCAACCTGCACCCCGTGCCAGCCCCAGCGACATCGTGGCGTCAGTGGCTAGGACACCAAAAGGAGGTATGCAATTGGGCCTGCTCGCTTCAGCTTATTCAGCCGGCTTATCAGCCACCAAACAGTGTTTTCCTCTCACAACAAATCAGCTGTTTCAGCTTTTCAGCCGGCTTATAAGCTGAAGCGAACAGGCCCATTGTTTCCATTCCTGACCAATAAACGAGATGGAGTGTGTAGGATCGATATGCAATTGTTCATTACAGTAGTAGTAGTTTATTCTTTTTGCCATGGACAATGAAAGTAGCTAGAGTAGTCGATATGCAGTTAGTTGGTTTCATTTGAGTTAACTGTTACCTATAAACACAACACATCTAACCTATATACGGACAAAACGGTAACGGTATAAACGCTTACTAAAATAATATATCTGACCAAATATTGTAGGAAAAAGTGTTAGGACGGGGATGATTAGTGCATTGATATAATAAAATAAGGGATCGATTTGCATCAATTAAAACACGAGGGACACTTCCAAAATACTTAAGAGATTAAAAAGACATATTTCCAATATTATTATACCAATTTCCCAATTACATGATTTTGTATATTACTCCAATACCCCAAGTCTCAAATATCGATGGATCCTTTCTTAGTTGCCTGTTTGTTGCAATTAAGCAAAACCTCTAAATGCAGACCCTAACATTGGAATTTAAATGAATGAATCAGAATTGGTGACCAAAGAAATTGAAACACTAGCTTATTACTTCAAATAAATTGATTTGCACCCAAACATTCGTGAGGCAATTAGTTGCATACCATTGAAATTTGAAGCAAAACAAGATTCCGGAAGGATGTTGTAGCGGAGAGAAATAGAAAAGGAAGCTTACGAGCAGCTTGTGGCCGTGGGCACCGATCTGGTGAGGAGGCGTGCTGCAGCGATCGGCGGTGAGCGAATGATGCCTCCCCATCTTTCGTGACTTGCAGTTTGGAACATTGACGATGAAGTTTTTGCGTTTTGAGTGACCGCAATTTTGTGGGTGTCGTTTTCCCAACCGAGACTAATTAATCAGGACTAAAAACCTCCATTAATCGCGGTTGGTAACACCAACCGGGACTAAAGGTGTCTCCACGGACTACAAATTTAGACCCAGGACTATCTTTAGTCCCGGTTCCAAAAACAAACGAGATTTTTGTAGAGGATGGAAGATCATTTTTCTACTTGTGCAACTCTTGCTCGTCATGTGCGTGACACACTTGGCTTGTTAGTAGATGACCACTAGTCCGTCCGCAGGGCTTTTTCAATACTTTGAATTGCCCCGTTTGTTTATTGCGTTGCCCTGCTTGCAAAGAAACTATGCAAGCGCAACAAGCGTGGGCTGCTGGGCTGGATGGTGGTGCACGCATCGAAGTTCAGGGAGGGCACAAGTGGTGGAAATTAAGTTCTAATCTGTGAAATTTTATTTTTCCCTGGTGCCTGTGCACTCGGTAAGCCTAAACGTGGCTTCGTCCTGGCCACCACCCATCCCATTAACGGCGTCAAGCAACCGGACCGCGGCGGCGGCGCCACATCCCGCCACGGCGCACCACGTCCTGCCGCCGCATCCTAGCCTCTGCCGCCACCACATCCCGCCCCCGCCGCTGTCACGTCCCTCCCGCCGCTGCCACGCCTTGCCCCGTCGGCGCCAGGTTGCCCAACCTCCCCGTCTGCCAACGAAGCCACTGGCCTGGGATCTGACTGCAAACTGACTGGAGCCATTTGTACCGAGTACTTTAAAGGACTCATCACTGTCTGTCTTGACAAATTTGTTTATGTATAAATGCTGAATACTAGTAGTATTCTCGGTACATGGAAAATGTCTTCAATATCTGCTATAGTTGTCTATTTTTTGTGCGTGCTATATGGATCAGGGAACCTTCTTTGCAGCAGATATTTGTTCCGTGTTTCTGATGCCAGTAGTCGCATGTCAGTTTAATCTTTTGAGTTCTGAAAGCTGTTGATTCTTTAGGTGTTTGGTAGACCCTTTTAAGTCAAAAGCACATGCACTTAGGTGCTATGGTCTTTGGCATTTCATAGTTACCTATTTCATTGATGTGTGAGATGCACCAGGATAGCACCTACTTGCATGGTTACATTGCCATCTGGTTTCTATTGTACTGTGGCGAAATAGCTGTTTCAATAGCGTAGTTGCCTAACTTTTTGTATGTGCTATATGGACCCTTTTTGTATTTGTTTTGATTTCTGCTGCCAGTAGTCACCCGACAGCTAAATCTTGAGTTCTGAATTCTATTGGTCTTTTAGATGTTTGTGACACCCTTTCGAATTGAAAGCCCATGCACTCAGTTGCTATGGCCTTTGGCGTTGCATAGTTGCCTATTTTTCATTGACGTTTGAGATGCACCAGGATAGAACCACAGCATGTTATTTTCCTGTATGTTGATTGCTAGGCAGTCTGGGTGCTGTTAAAACATCTTGTGTCTATTTTTGTAAGAACCTCTCATGGAAACTTAGTGGCCCACAATTAGCAAAACATGTATGTGCCATTTATGTGCTACTGCATAGCTGTTGTTAGCTTCCTGCATGCAGTAACTGTTTCTCATCAGAGAACATGTACAAGGGAAAACCTCTGTAAAAGTATTCTCTGTTCTGTTCTGTTCCTGCATGCATCTTTTCTGTAAAAGTTTTCTGTAAGAGAACATGTGCTCCTGCTTCAGTAAAAGTTTTCTGTAAGAGAACATGTGCTACTGCTTCATGCATGCATCTGTTCTGTTCTTCAGCAGTAGAGAGCATCTGTGCTACTACATTATTGATTGATGAAACCTTGAGCTGCAACTTGGTAAAGTATATCATATATGTTGCTTGAAAGTTGGATAACAATACATTTTTTTATCATGTGCTGCAGACATTATTATTTTACAAAATAAGGCAAATTGTTGAAACTGACCCAACTCTCACTTTTTTCGCAGAGACCTGGTACCTCTTTAAAGATGAGCTAAAAATGGACCCACCACCTCGATCGCAGCTATTTTACAAGGACCGGAAGAGAGGAGGGGGTAGTGGATCTTCCATTCTGGACCAACTATGATAACCTAGGTGGTTACAGGATCCACGTTGGCCCGAAATCATTTCGGAGCCTCTACGAAGCGCTGATGCAAACAGCCGCACTTAAGGAGCAAGGTCATCTTAATGCTCTATTCCAACACTGTGAAATGACACTTCCTGCTGTTGTGTTTTCAGAGGCTTCGCGGTTTGTTCTGTTGCTGCAATGGGTGTTAACACAAACTACCTTGGACGATGACAATATTGGAGAGATATGATGACTGTTCCCAGGAATACCACATTCACTTCAATTCATGGGGGGTAGATTCCAGTACAATGTTTGATACTAGAGATGGTGCCCCACCTCAAGATATTGCAGGCAGACTGGGAATACTCAAGACACCGACTAAGATCGTGACAATACCCATCACAAGAGGACCACAAGAGCCGGCTGCGACTGAGTCGTCGGAAGAAGAGGTGCAGCTGCAGGCAAAACATGCAATACTGGTAATTTATGCCTTGCACTTTCCTTTGCCTGACAACTTCAATTAATATTCAGCACATATTCTCTTGTGATCTGATAACTGCACTTGAATATAAATATTTTTAATTTTCTTTGTTGTTTGGCTCAAATTGTTTTGGAGTGGCTTTGTTATCTGTTTCCTCAATGTGTGTCTTTTGATTGCGTGACAAAAACTGGGAGAACCAACTGATAGTGTCGCGTTAGTCTGTTAAGTTGATCATGTGTTAGGATTGATCTCCACCGGATTTGACCCAACATTCTCAATTAGCGCCCTGATTAGGGGCGCCCCAACCATATATGGTTGGTGGGCTCCCGTCATGCAGCGCCATAAAAAAGGATGTGGGGGCTGGGGCACACGAACCAACATTCGCCGTGCCCACAATCCCACCGACACCAAAACCCTAGCCAATCTAGTGGAGGCGCTGTTAGCGGCGGGAAGACTCGCCACCAACATCGCCATCGCCCTCTGCTTTGCGCTACGCCCCTCTCCTATCCCGACAACGCTATGGCGTCCTCGACGACCACTCCATTGAAGACAGACGGTTGGTCTCTCTCCCTCTTCCTCTCTAGGTAGTTTCGGTTTAGATGAGAGTCATGTTGTTTTATTTATGTTAGAGGTGTACCACCTGCTAGATGAACACCTAATGCTCCTGTTTCTCTATCAATGGTATCAGTGGCCATACTAGGTTGTAATCTAGATGGGGAAGTTTATTTTTCTCGCATGAATTAGAGATCCGAAGCATGTAGAAGGAGAGGAATCAAATCCTAGATCTAAGACAGAAAAGCAAGGAGGGGTTTTTTCTCCTCACCGGATCTAACCTAGAAAGAATAAAAAAGTGTGTGTGTGGGGGGGGGGGGAGCGGCGGCCGTCGGATTCACTGACGACCATCGGCGGCAGCGCCATGCCGCAAGACCGAGCCGACGGAAGTGAAAGGGCAGACCCCGTAGAAAAGGGGCAAGAAGATAGCGCTTACCTCGCCGACCCCACCCACCGAAGAACTCTGGGAAGAAGCGGCTCACCTGCAGCACCGCTCGACGGCGCCGCGCTCACCCTCGGGTGGACGCGTGCACTGGCGAGGGGGCCTGAGGGGAGCCAAAGGGGCTGCCAGCCGGAAGGGGTGATCGGAGCGCGTGGGCACCATCACCTCACTCTGCTCGGGCATCCGCTGCGCTCGGCGGCGCTTGCTCACCGGAGTTCTCTCACCGGCGGACTCGGCTCTCACTCGCTCGATGTGTGGCGGCACTGAGAAGGATGAAGGAAATGGAGCTAGGGTTCGCAGGGGCCGGCCCCTCACTCGGTTTTGATCCAGCGAAAATCACGCGTAGCCGTCGATCTCGAATGGACAGCTAAGATCGTCCGGGCCAGATTCGGCCCAGGCAGGAAGGGGTAGCAGGCCGCTTCGGCGGCCTGGGCTCAGGTTGCGGCCTGCCAAGCTGCAATCGAGTAAACGAGCCGAGCGAGTGAAATGATCTAGCAAGCGGGCTAGGCTGGGCCAATCCGCGCTAGCTAGGCTATGTGCTTTTGCGCCATGCGTGCTGGGCCTCTGGCCAGACGCGGTGCGAGACGGGCCAGGTTTCTGCGCGAGCTGGGCTAGGGCGTTTCTGCGGTCGAGCCGAAGAAAAAGAGAAGAATGAGCCCATTTTTTGTTTTCTTTTCCAATGACTTAAATAATTTCTAGAAATTGATTAGTGGCTCAAATAAAAGTAGTTTTAAGAGTTTTTCTTGTGGGTAAAATCAACAAATTAAGTTTAAGCTTCCGTTGTATTAAGTTTGAATTAAGATGAATTTTTGACTTTATTTTGCCAATTTTATGCATTAAATTCAAGTTTCTAGTATGTTTCTCTAATTAAATTGGAACCAATAGGAAAATTTAATTAGAAAATAAGTATTTTTTATGAGTATGATAATTTTATCTACTGACCAACGTTGTTGATAAAATTGTTGTACTATAATTTTAGATTTATCATTATTAATTATATTTCTGCCCAACGGTGATTTATAATTGAAATTGAGAAGTTTTATGTTTTAATTTGACCAACGCTGAATTAACTCAATTTTCTCTGCATATTTGTCTTCAGGCAATCCTATGAGCTTTATCTCATCCATCGAGCCCCTCACAGGAGGGAACTATGGCTCATGGCGAGAGAAGGTCGAGATAGCGCTTGCGCTGTCCGACATTGATTTGGCACTGACTGCTCCCTGTCCCCTGTCCCATAGAACCTGAGGACCCCGTGAGGGTCGAAAATGAAAGTCAGAAAAGCAAGGAGGGCCCCGTGAAAAGGGTGCACGACCATGCACCTATAAGAATGCAGTATGATCTCGATCGTGCAAAGTGGGACTCGTCAAACAGAAAGTGCCTGATGGTGATCAAAAGCTCCATCACAGAAGCAATTAGGGGAGCAATCCCAGAATGTAAGACTGCCAGTGAGTACCTGACAAAAGTGAAGAGTTATTTAACTAGCTCTTCAAAAGCATATGCAAGCACCCTCATAAGAAATCTTGTCACTATGAAATACACGGGCGGCGGTGTAAGGGACCACATATTGCGAATGAGCAATATGTCTTCCAAGCTAAAGTCTATGGAGATGGAGCTTCCAGAAGCATTCATAGTTCATCTGATCTTTACCTCACTGCCCAAAGAATTTGAGGCATTTGCTGTGAATTACAACTCACAGCCAGAAAAATGGGGTATTCAGAAAATGATTGCCATGTGTGTGCAAGAAGAAGAGAGGCTTAAGGGCTCATCCGGTGATACTATAAATTACCTGAGCCAAAATAAGAAGAGGAATTTTCAGAATTCTAAGCCACAAGGGAAACCTCAGTGGAATGCTCTTCTTCCAAGGCACATGGAAAGGCTCCAATACAAGATCACCATCAAAGATCAAACCATGAAGTGGTGGTGGACAAGGACACTTGCAAGTGGTGCAAGAAGAAGGGACACTATCAAAAGGATTGTCTAGAGTTCCTGAAGCACCTGATGAAAAAAGGTGAGGATATCATTACATTTGTAGATGAATCTTTGTATTTAAGTTATGAAAAAACTACTTGGTGGATTGACTCAGGTGCAACTGTTTATGTTGCAAATTCATTACAGGGATTCCATACAAGGAGGATCATGCAAAGAGGAGAAAGAAGCATTAAAGTTGCAAATGGCATCCAAGCTGAAGTTGAAGCCGTTGGAGAACTCCTATTAGAACTAGCAAATGGCTTTATACTTCACTTGAGAGATGTTCTTCTTGTACCCTCTTTGCGTAGAAACTTAATAAGTGTGTCGCGCTTAGATGATGATAGTTTTGCTTGTCACTTTGGTAATGGATAATGTGAAATCAAGTTTAATAATAAGGTTGTTGCTCTTGCCTTCAGACAAGATGAGTTTTATTTATTATCACTTTGTGAGAATGTGAATGAAATAAGCGCTGAGAATGAGAATGCCTCCTCGCCTATGAATCTAAAGAATAAGCGAAAAAGAATTGATGACGTATCATCGAAATTATGGCACTGTCATTTAGGCCATATTTTGAGGAGGAGAATAGAACGATTAGTTAAGGAATCAATTCTTCCACCCTTAGAATTTTTCAATTTAGAGCAATGCATCGATTACATTAAGGGAAAATTCATTAAGAAAATTAAGAAAGACGCCAAGAGAAGCACAGGAGTTTTAGAAATAATTCACACAGATATATGTGATCCATTTCCTGTGACATCTGTGGATAGTTATGATTCTTTCATAACATTCACAGATGATTTCTCACGTTATGGTTATATTTATCCACAGAAGCGTTGGATAAATTCAAGATATTTAAGGCTGAAGTTGAAAATTAGCATAACTTAATGATTAAAATAGTCAGATCCGACCGGGGGGGGGAGTACTACGGTCAGCATACCCCATATGGCCAAGTTTTGGGCCTTTTGCAAGGTTTCTGTAGGAAAATAGCATAGTTGCCCAGTATTCTATACCGGGCGAGCCTCGGTAGAATGGAGTAGCTGAAAGATTAAACCGTACCTTAATGGATATGGTGAGAAGCATGATAAGTTACTCCACTTTACCGGTTAGTTTGTGGATGGAAGCATTAAAAACCGCCATTCAAATCCTTAATCGGGTCCCTAGTAAGTCGGTGTCTCAAACACCATATGAGTTATGGACTAGACGAGAACCCTCACTTAATTATTTGTGTGTATGGGGTTGTCCGACTAAGGCCAAAGTCTTTAATCCAAACATTGGGAAGTTAGATCCTAAGACAGTTAGTTGCCATTTCATTGGCTATCCTGAGAAGTCAAAAGGTTATTGTTTCTACTGTCCTGATAGATATACTAAGTTTGTAGAAACGAGACACGTTGTATTTCTGGAGGATAAGATGATCAGGGGGAGCACGGTACCCCGAGAAATCAACCTTGAGGAGAAACGGGTGTATGTACCCACTCCGATGGTTGAGGAACCTTTTTTCTTGACGCCGGTTGCTGTTGCACCAACAGTGCAAGACACTGTGGTAACAACACCTATTGTTAGTTCTCCCGTGGTGACAGGATATTGTAGTGACAGCACCTGTTGTTAGTTGTCATACGGCAACGACACATGAAAATGAGGAATCTGTCCTTCAGGATCCTATAGAACCTGTTGCCACACATGAGGAAGAGCTACAACAGCCCCCCATGGAAGATGTGCCCGTTGTTGAGGTCCCTAGAAGGTCTCAAAGAGTTAGAAAATCAGCTATTCCTGATGACTATGATGTCTATGTCAGTGAAGTAGTTCAAATGGAGCGAGATCCCACCTCATTTGAAGAAGCTATGAGATGTGCTCACTCATCGAAGTGGCTTGAAGCCATGAAAGATGAAATGAGATCCATTAGTAGCAACAAAGTCTGGGATCTAGAAGAAATTCCTAAAGGAGCCAAGACAGTAGACTGCAAAATGGTGTACAAAATAAAATGTGACTCCAAAGGGAATGTCGAAAGATATAAAGCACGATTTGTTGCGAAAGGTTTCACACAAAGAGAAGGAATAGACTATAATGAGACCTTTTCTTTGGTCTCATGTAAGGATTCTTTTAGAATCATAATAGCTTTAGTGGCACACTACAATTTATAGTTACATCAGATGGATGTAAAGATGGCTTTTCTCAATGGAGACCTAGAAGAAAACGTTTACATGGCACAACCTAAAGGTTTTGTCGTGGAAGGAAACAAACATATGGGATGCCATCTGAAGAAATCCATTTATGGATTAAAACAAGCCTCCAAGCAGTGGTACTTGAAGTTTCATGAGACAATAAGAAAGTTTGGGTTTAGTGAGAATCAGGAGGACAATTACGTATATGCGAAGTTTAAGAATGGGAAATTCATTTTCCTTATTTTGTATGTAGATGACATCCTACTTGCTAGTAGTGATGTTAGTCTACTATTGGAGATGAAGAAATTCCTATCCTTAAACTTTGATATAAAAGATCTTGGTGAAGCCTCGTTCGTTTTGGGAATCGAGATTCACCGAGATAGAAGAAAGGGGGTATTAGGATTATCGCAAAAGGCATACTTAGAGAAAATTCTCAAGAAGTATAGTATGCATTCGAGTAGACCTACACCTGCTCCCATAGTCAAGGGCGATAGATTTGGGACTTTTTAGAGTCCCAGGAACTAGTATGAGATCAATCAAATGAAAGTGGTTCCTTATACTTCAGCTGTCGGAAGCTTGATGTATGCTTAAGTATGTACGCGCCCTGACTTAGCTTTTGGTACCGGGGTACTTGGCAGATACCAAGACAATCCAGGAATAGATCACTAGAAAATGGTAAAGAAGGCACTGCGTTATACTCAAGGCATGAAAGGGCTCATGTTAACGTATAGAAGAATTGATTCCCTTGAAATAGAAGGGTATTCAGATGCTGATTTTGCGGGAGATGTAGATGATAGAAAATCCACGTCAGGTTATTTATTCACTCTCGCAGGTGGAGCTATATCGAGAAAAAGCTCCAAGCAAACTGTCACGGCATCCTCCATGATGTTTGCCGAGTTTGTAGCATGCTATGAGGCCACGGGGTAGGCGAACTAGAAGTTTGTACCCGGATTAAGAGTGGTAGATAGCATTCGAAAACCACTAAAGATGTACTGTGACAATGAGCCAACAATGTTCTACGCTCACAACAATAAGTCAAGTGGTGCTGCAAAACACATTGACATTAAGTTTTATGTTGTGAAAGATAGAATCCAGGATCATATCATAAGTTTAGAGCATATAAGAACAACATAAATGCTCGCGGATCTGCTCACAAAAGGCTTACCGCCCAATGTGTTTAGAGAACACTTAGCCGATATGGGTTTACGGAAAAGCCTATGATACCTGGATACTAAGGGCCTAGAAGAAGAATCTGTTTGAAAATAAAAAAGTGTATTGTAGCTGTCAAATCTGATAGTACATAACTGGCTATGATGACGAGATATGCTCTATATACTGATCTGTGATGAAATGGGTGCCAAGCTAAGTTTAAAGTCAAGTATGAGTATGAAGTGAGATCAAGGGGGGAAATGTTAGGATTGATCTCCACCGGATTTGGCCCAACCCTGATTCTCAATTAGCGCCCTGATCGAGGGTGCCCCAACCATATATGGTTGGTGCGCCCTCGTCACGCAGCGCCATAAAAAAGGACGTGGGGGCCGGGGCACACGAACCAACATTCGTCGTGCCCACAATCCCACCGACACCAAAACCCTAGCCGATCTAGTGGAGGCATTGTTAGCGGCGAGAAGACTCACAACTAACATCGCTGTCGCCCTCTGCTCTGCGCTATGCCCCTCTCCTACCCCGACAACGCTATGGCGTCCTCGACGACCACTCCATTGAAGACAGACGGTCGGTCACTCTCCCTCTTCGTCTCTAGGTAGTTTCGGTTTAGATGAGAGTCATGTTGTTTTATTTATGTTAGAGGTGTATCAGCCGCTAGATAAACACCTAGATGCTCCTATTTCTCTATCACCATGCGCATGTGCCATAGTACTGAGAACTTCCCTGATCATATCCTGGTCATCAGTTAGATTGACAGACTGAGTTTTGATCCATAGGTTTCTTTATTCGTTTGCAAGGTTCATAGTTTAAATGCATTATGCTAAAAACAATAACATCGTTATTTTATTTTTAAACAAAATGACTTTATTAAATTGTGGCTGCTGATGAAGCCCGGTGAACAAGGCTTTTACACACAGCTTCGCACAAAAAAAGGGAAAACAGTAGCTAGACCGTTGTGACACTCAGGTCAATTTGATTAGCTCAGTGTAACCCATGAGCATAGGTGTGCATGTTTAGTACCACCTTACTAGTTGAGCAAGGGTAGAGCCAACTTATAAACCTTTGTCAACTAGCCATAGCACCTTCGGGTTAACCCTTTTATACGAAGTGAAGATGAAAGTGTAAGTAGGGTGCTATGTGTATGTGTGCCCGCCCCTCGGAAGGGTTAGGCGGTGCGGCTTTGGAGGACGGGGTGTTACAAATGGTATTAGAACCGACCCTCGCGGTTATGCGTACGGGTCAGTGTGCGAGCATATGGTGCATGGTGTGTGTGGGCTCTAATGGGACACACGACATGGCATATGGCGCCGGCACTGGACGTACGGTTGTGCCCTAAGAGGGAACGTTCTTGGACATTTGCCCATGTGTGGGTGAGTTGGACCGACCCTCGCAGTTGCGCGTACAGATCTGTGCGGGTATATGGCGCATGGCTCGTGTGGATTCTGGATGGGACACACGGAGGGGGTGAATGTGACACCCGGCCCAATTTGGTTGGCCCAGTCAACTTATAAGCCTTTGTCAACCAGCCATAGCACCTTCAGGTTAACCCTTTTACACGAAGCGAGGACGAAAGTGTAAGTAAGGTGCTATGTGTACGTGTGCCCACTCCTTGGAAGGGCTGGGCGGTGCGACTTTGGGGGATGGGGTGTTACAACCGTCATCTAAGTTGTAAGAACAACATATTTGAGGCATATATCATCCCAAAGTTTCATTATATCTTGCATAAGCAACTTAGGACCAAATAAAACACTCTCCTTATCTAGCCAGCCCCTCCTTATCTAGGCCTGGGTTGCCGCAGACATGATGTTCCCCAGAAAGGCTACCCCGGTAGCTAACGGTTTCAGGTTTATCCTAATTCACATGATTGGAAGTACCTTCCCTTTTTCCCCTCTCGTAGTGCTCGGAGGCGAGCGGCAGAGCGGCAAAAGCGCTGGCGGGGCGCAAGCGCCATGCGCACGGCGTCAGCAAGACAAGAAGAGGCGACGCGAAGAAACGTTCAAAAACTCGAGTCAGCGCCTTGAGGTCGACACGAGCGCGTGGGCGGTCTCGGGCGCAGCAGCGGCTGGTTTGGCTGCTCGGCTCGACGGGCAACGAGGGCAGCAGGGTGAGCAGCAGCGGCCAGCGACTTCGCGTGCACGCGCGATGATGAGCCGAGGCACGGTGAGGCACAGCACGGCGCCAGCCGCCGCTGCTGCTTTCCTTGGTGCCGGCCACCAACCGCCGCCGCCTCCTTAGCCGCCGCTGGCCCGCCGCCGCCCCTTCAGCCGCTGCTGGCCCGCCGTCGGCAAGGGCCAAGCCGCAGCCGACAGAGGCTCCAACGCGAGCGCAGGGCGGCCAGGACGCAGCCGGTCGGGGCGAGCCGTCACCAACCACCACTGCCGGTTCCAGATGCCGCCGAAGGATGTTGCCGCCGTCCTGTGCCTCCTCCTCCTCCCATGGCGAATTCGAGCCGAAGCCCTTGCTCCAGCCATGGAGGCCGGCCGGCAGGGCAGATCCCGCTCGTCTCCGGCGAGCTCCGGCCACAGGGGCCGTCGCTACAAGCCAGGAACGGCGAATCCGCCTCCGCCGGCCCTTCCCAGGGCGCTCAGAAGTGGGGAACCACCCCCTCCGCGTCAGAGGAGGAGAGGTACCCGGCGCCGAGGGTGTTCCCCAGCGGGAGGGCGGTACGGCGCAGGCCCTGGCGGCGGTTGGCCACCACGTCGGCGTAGGAGAGCGACCGGGTTGGTGGAGGTGCCGGCGGGAGGGCGACGTTGATGTCGTAGGCGAAGCCTGGCGGCCACCTCTCCGCTGCAGCGCTGTTGTTGAAGAGCGGAGGTGCCCCACGGCGTGCGGCCATGGTGCCACTGCCTCCGTTCCACGGCAACGCGAGCGGGGCCGACGACATCGACGGCTTCGACAGCGGTGGCGGCATCGGCGGAGCCGCCCCGGCCGAAGGGCCACCCACGCGCCTGACGAACATGCGTCGGGCAGACGCCGGGGGCGAACTGCAGCATGGACTCCGGGCGCGGCGACGAATGGTGGCCACCCCTCTCTTCAGTCCGGATCCCGTGGAAGCGACGAGGAGGGTTCCGGTGGTGGTGGATGTCGTGGAGCGCGCGGCGAACGGCGCCCTGCAACATGTAGCGGCGAAGACCTCCGGCGTGGTGCCCGCGAAGGATGGCGGTCTCCACGACGTCGGTGATGGAATCCACCATGGCATTCATGGAAGGTAAAGGCATCGTCATCCTGTACCTTGGGGTGGAGGGCGTTTCCTTCTCCTGCAGTGAGTCCGGCGAACTCTCCGTCGAGTTCTCCAGCCAACTCCCTCCTTCCTTCGCTTAGCGTCAGCGGTGTGTAGAGCGGGCGTGCGTGATAACGTGTTAGAAGAGGCAAGTGTCGGATGGAAAATGACCGATGTCTATTCTCGGATGAACAGTGCTTGGAGACGTTTGGTTCCCTGCTTATTTTTAGCACGTGTCACATCAAATTTCTAGATACTAATTAGGAGTATTAAACATAGACTATTTACAAAACCTATTACATAAGTGGAGGCTGAACGGCGAGACGATCAGAATAACGTCAGAAGATAACGTTGATTTTCCACACGCAGGACGACAGTCCGCACGTAGCACAAGATCTGGACCTGGCAAACTTGATCAGATTCTCCCCATGGTCAATCTCCACTTATGTAATGAGTTTTATAAATAGTCTACGTTTAATACTCCTAATTAGTATCTAAACATTCGATGTGACGAGTTGCCCGTTTCCGTTAGCGAAAAGGTGCCTTTCTATGCCTATTCTGGAACTGTCATTAGCAGTTGCTAATGATGGAATTAACATAAATTGACCACTAAATAATAAATCTTAACAATCATATAACTAGCAAAGTGACCGGCCAATTGCACAGCTAGTATATTCTTTGCTTTTACTCTCTCTGTGTCCTGTAATCTAACGTATTCTAGAGCTTTTAATTAAGATAATTAAGAGAGAACATAAAAGACACATATGTCCTCACTTTGTTTTCCTAGGCAAACGTTATCGTCAACATGATTAATGGTGATTAGTTAAGAAATGGCAAGTGACACTATAGTACCTACCAAATTTATGCACTATTTAATACAAAACTGCTTTTTTTCCATAAAATCCTTTATATTACCTCTGTTCAAAAGGATGCAACTATGGTATGCGTGCCAGTTAAAGTGCTTCACATTTGACCAGGTTTCTAATAAATAGTATTCACATTTATAGATCCAAATTAATTTATTATGAAAATACATTTCGTAATTAATCTAATGATGTTTATTTGACATTATATATATTTATACCCTTTCATCTATAATAGGTCAAACTTGATATACTGAACCATGATACTGTTCCAGAATTGTATTTTTTGGGGGATGGAGGGAATATTTCAATATATTTTTAAATGCTTGTATTTACTCTCTTATCCTACTCAAAGTAAATGGTCTTCTAGCAGTTGTTGTTAGACTAAGTAATTGTTTCTAAAGAATGTCTCTCTTTATCTCAAATTTTAGAGCTATAAAGTTATGACCTCAACCTATATAAATAAATGGGTCCAAGGACATGTTTGATATGACTCCTTCACTAACACTCTACAGAGCCTCTCTGAAGAAGCCACTTTTCACGGCCAAAAACGCTCCGTCTTTTGGTGCTGCTCCGCGTGTTCCTTTGCCGGAGCCGGTACCATACAATAAATGATGTATAATTAACTTATCCTAGTTTGTATATCATGGCATCGTCGACATCTCTTTTCATAGCCGCACATCAAAGTTTTCCCACTACGATATACTAGAACTGGGTAATTTATTTATTAGCATGTAGGAGAGTACTTTAATTTAATTTTCTCCAATTAATGTAATAAGCTTTAGGCTTGGAGAGTTAACGCTGGCCAAATACTAATGCAGTAGATGAGCATATAACAAACGGATGTGCTAGCGCTTGGACGTCCGATGGGAAAAGTTACCGTCGGATGCTCCGGTAGTCCGTTGCAACATTCAAAATAGCATCTGCAACATAGAAAATCAACATTTGTAACATCAAAAATCAACGTTTGCAACATCAAAGAACGTGTAAAAAACTTCTTAGTGATTCGTTGATGATGGAAAAAAACCTGCCGCAACATCTGTATCATGTTGCGTGCGACATTCAATCTCGCATCAGAAAAAATGCAACATCCGAAACTAACTATTGCAACATCATAAAAAATATTGTGCAACATCCAAAGTAACATATCGAAACATCATGAAAAACAAACCTTCAACATCAAACTGCCGATGCATGAAACATCTCATTCCAATCCAATCGCAGATGCAACATCGCAAATCACAGGTGAAACATCACAAAAGTCATTGTTGAAACATCACAAAAATCATGTTGCAACATTACAAAAATCCCACGTTCGCTGCGAGCCTGCTCTCCAGTGAACGAGAACGATGGCCTGTACACGAACTCCCGCTCGTGGCCGAGGCCGTCACCGTCAGGAGCCGCCTCCCCGACCATAGGGGGTGCCGGGGAGGTGGCAGCAGCGGCGGGGGAGTGGAGCGTGTGGGAGAGAGAAGTCGCCGAGGCAGGGCTTGAGCTGGAGGAAGAAGGCTGGCGTGGAAAGGTTAGAGGAGAGGAGGTTGAACTTTGCAGCGAGTGCGAAGGGCGCGCGCACCAGGGAGCCGAGCAGGCCGAGC
The DNA here is from genome assembly GCF_000263155.2 of Setaria italica. Taxonomy (NCBI): domain Eukaryota; kingdom Viridiplantae; phylum Streptophyta; class Magnoliopsida; order Poales; family Poaceae; genus Setaria; species Setaria italica. The sequence continues at coordinate 25,806,172 of NC_028454.1, forward strand.
CCCGCGTGGACGGTGAGCGCGAACGGGAGGTCGGGGTTGTCCGTCATTGGGGTGGTACGAGAGGCGGAGCGACGGGCACAACGCGAAGGCCGTGGAGAGGTCGAAGCAGAGCTCTCGCGGGTCGCGCCCCACCGCGAGCCTCGACTGGAACAGCAGCCCTCTGCAGTTTCGGGGTGGCGGCGGCGGCGAGACGACAGAGGAGAGGTGGGGATCGATCGGATTGGGAATGGATGGTAGAGGTGAGGTGGGCTGCCCGTCGGTGGAAACAAATGCGTCGATGAGAATGTTTCATCAGACAGGTGGGTCTGTGTGGAGCGTCCAGTGTCCAGATGCCCGTAGCCTAGCATTTCCGTATAACAAATCCATTAACTCAATAAACAGTATTTTGTACAATAAAAATAAACGAATGAATTCAAATTAAAAAAAGTAACATAATTGTGTCATCATCCTAGATAATGCTTAGAATAATTTCCTCCTGTTTGCTAAGATCTCACGTAGCGGCCGGTCAGGCACGGGGATGAACTTGACGGCCCATCCAATGGACCACGACACCGCGGCAATGGCGACACAGACACCCCACTGGGCCAAGCCAAGCCTCTGGGTGCCGGCAAACCTCGTGAGCAGCTCCACCATGAGCACTTGCATGGCGATAGTCACGGCGATGATGCCCAGGAACATCTTGTTGCGGAGCACGCCGGCGAAGACGTTCCTTCGCTCGATCTCCCGCGCGTTGAACTCGTTGAACACCTGGCAGAGCACGAAGGCGTTGAAGATCATGGTACCGTTGGCCTTCTCGCTGACGCCGAAGATGTCGCGGCCGCGGTACTGCAGCGCCAGGAGGACGGCGACCTGGAACGCCGCCTGCGCGGCGAGGTTGCGCCACATGGCGTTGCTGATGAGCGGCGCCGTGCGGCCGATGGGCGGGCGGCGCATGAGCGCCTTGGTGGGCGTGTCCGTCGCCAGCGCCAGCGCGCCCATGGTGTCCATGATCAGGTTCACCCACAACAGCTGCACGGTCGACAGCGGCATCTTGCCAGAGGTCACCGCCGACACGAAGTTGATGATGAGCGCGGCGACGTTGACGGTCAGCTGGAACTGGATGAACTTCTGGATGTTGTTGAAGACGCAGCGGCCCCACCGGGTGGCCGTCACCACCGTGTCGAAGTTGTCGTTCATGATGACGATGTCGGAGCTCTCTTTGGCGACCTCGGTGCCCTGGATGCCCATGGACAGGCCCACGTCGGCCTCCTTGAGCGCCGGCGCGTCGTTGGTCCCGTCGCCGGTGACCGCGACCACGTGGCCCTTCTGCTTCAGGCGCTGCACCAGCACCAGCTTGTCCATGGGCAGAGACCGTGCCATGACGCGGATGCGGTCCACGATATCCAGCTGCTCCTCCGGCGACATGGCGCGGAACTTTTGCCCCTCGATCACAATGGCGTCACGGTCGCTGTTCGAGATGATTCCGCACTCCATGGCGATGGCACGGGCCGTAAGGACGTTGTCGCCCGTGACCATCTTCACAGCGACGCCCGCCTGGGTGCAGGCCTCAATGGCAGTCCTGACCTCTGGCCGGCAGGGGTCCTTCAGGCCGACGAAGCCGAGCAGTGTCAGCCTTTCGTCGTCGATCTTGGAGTGCTCGCCGTCGACATGCTTGTAGGCGAAGGCGATACACCGGAGGCTGGCGGCCGCTATCTCACTGATGATCTCTTCGAGCTTCTTCCTCTTCCCTGCGTCGAGTACGCGTGCCGCGCCGTCTGAACCGACATAAGCGGAGCAGTTCGCCAAGACCATCTCCGCGGCGCCTTTCCAGTGCGCGATCACCGCACCGGTCGCGTTGTCCCTGATCATCACGCCGCTGCGTTTCTTGTCGGAGTTGAACGCCTCGACGTGCAACACCTTGCAGCTCCTCTTCAACGCGTCGGCGTCCATGCCGAGCTCCTCCACGGCCCAAGACAGCAGAGCCTTCTCCGTCGGGCTGCCCGATATCTCCGGCGGCGAGGCGTTGTCCGGCTTGTACACGCTTCCGGTGGTGTTGAGCCCTGCTCCCTGGCGCAGCAAGTTGACGACGGCGCCGGTGACCTCCTTGGGTCGGTCGGTGCCGACCCAGAACTCCGTCACCTTCATCTGATTCAGTGTGAGAGTGCCCGTCTTGTCGGTGCAGATGGCGGTTACCGAGCCCATGGTCTCGCACGCCGAGAGCGTGCGCACCAGCGCGTGCTCCTTGACCATCCGCTTCATGGAGAAGGCGAGCGTCAGCGTCACGGCGAGCGGGAGGCCCTCGGGAATGGCCACCACTATGATGGTGATGGCCTGCTGGAAGATGCCAACGAGCGCGGTGAAGACGCTGTTGAAGGTGACGTGCTGCCTGTCGAACGTCGGCTTGCCCTGCTCGTCCCTGGTGCTTCCCGTGAAGTGCCGCGCGGTGAGCACGGCGAAGACGAGCACCGCGACGGCGATGCCGACCTTGCCGATGCTGGAGGTGAGGCCCTCGAGGCGCTCCTGGAGCGGCGTCGGTTCGGTTTTCTCCCTGGTGATGCTGCCCATCATCTCGCCCCAGGCGGTGTCCGTGCCGACGGCGGTGACGAGCATGTGGCCGTATCCGTCGATGACCTTGACGCCGGAGGCGAGGAAGGGGCTCTTCTCGGCGTCGACGTCAACAGGGTGCGGCTCGCCGGTCATGCTGGACTCGTCCACCAGCAGCGCGTGTCCCTGCAAGAAGACGCCATCCGCGGGCACGACGTCGCCGATGTTGAGCACCACGACGTCGCCCACGACGACGTCGAAGATGGAGACCTCCTGCCTCCTGCCGCCGCGTACGACGTTGACGGCGATGTTGACGGACTCGGTGGCGAGCCTGTCGAAGCGCCTGGCCTGGCCGTGGTTGCTGACCGCGGACACGGCGGCAACGAGCAAGACGGCGAGGAAGATGCTGACGCCGTCGTACCAGCCGTCCCTGAGGCCGTGCTCCTTGATGCCGAAGCCCAGCGAGACGGCGGCGCAGACGAGCAGCACGAGGAGGAAGACGTCGCTGAGCGCGTCCCACACGTGGGTCCAGAATCCCTTGGGCTTCCTCCGCGGGTACGTGTTCCCGCCGAAGGCCTCCCGTCGGCGCCGCACGTCGCGGTCGTCGCCGCGGATGCCGGCCTCCGCGTCCGACGCCAGCGCGGACGCGATCCCGGCGGCGCCTCCCAGGCGGCGGAAGCAGTCGTGGCGCTTGTCCTTGACCAGGCGCCTGAAGCCCTCGTCGTCCGCGGCGACAGAGAACTCCGCCGGCGTGGCGTCGGCGTCGGCGGAGCGCGACGTGCTGGCGGCGCCGGGTTCGCAGCCGTCGTCGGTTTCGTCGTGGATCTTGATTTCGACGTAGGAGCCGGTCCGTCGCAGGATGGCCCGGGAGAAACTGAGGCGGGCCAGCCTGTGGCACGTCCGGATGACGTTGGTGGCCTTCCTCCACTGCTTCGTCCACCGCAGCGGGTCAGCCGCCGTCGCCATTCTGCCCACCTCGATCATGTAGTCGGCGCACTCCATATATGTGCAGACGAATGAAGACGAGCCTCCACCGATTGAGACAGGGCAAACTCCGATTTGGATTTGTGCAGAAAACCGATTGAAATTGAAAAAAAAGGGAGGAGGCGAGGTGAATTCAAAGAGTGTGCAGCTGGTCTGAAGCTAGGAGAGACAATGGGACGCCTGTGACGATGACGGCGACCGTGGTTTCTTGATCCCAACAAGGCAACAAGTGCTCACAGCTTATACAGAAACGGCTGATCAAATGCTGACAGCTTATACGGAAACAGCTCCGGGTAATCTGGAAGAGGAAGATGGCACCACGCATAGCGTAGCAGTATTTATATAGGGTGGGGTACTGCTAACAGTAAGGCGGTCGCGGAAGCTGCCTGGAAGCCTGCGCAGCTACAAAGCCGTTTTCCCGTTGCTTAGCCAGTGAGTTTAGCTGTTCCATCGAAATAAGGTAACCGCGAGGTAACCGCGAGGTAACCGCGAGGACGTTAGTTTAAGGGAAGCTGCGACGAAAGTTCTAAAGCTTTGTGAATTATGAACGAGCGAGATAATTCTAACTCAACTTTCGCGAAATTTGTATGTGTAGAGTTGAAGATTTTTAGATAGTACGTACGGAGTAATGGTGTAGAGTTCTAAGATGAAGCAGAGGGCAACAGATCCGGATTGGTTGCTGCTGCTAATTGGTTGCGCCGCCGTTGGAGTTCGACGGCGGCGGAGCGGCTCGGATAAAACTTCCGGCCTAGGCCTGCACGCGCGCTGTTGCCTTGGCCAGGCTGCTGTTAGCTACGTACAGCACGTGCGCCAGTGCCATATGCGTGGCCATCGGCGTCCGGCTGGCCGGCCTGCGGGCTGTGGCGCGCACGTCCAAGGCCGGCAACCGGCCAGCGAGCTGTAATTTGCTAATTTGGCGACGCGACTTATTCGCTGATGATGTTGACACCAAAGTATCTACACTACCATGCAGGGGCGGATCCAGAACGGGACTGCGTCCCGGACTGAGCTGTTGAATCACACCTAAAATAGTCTAATTTTGTCTCCTAAGCTTCATTTTATTAAGCTAAACAGCACATAGGTTAAAGGGACGTCATGGTCTCGCCCCGGGCTGCAGCCCGGGCCCTGGATCCGCCCCTGCTACCATGCATCTTCAAAGTCCAATCCAACACGACAACATTTGAAATCACATTGATGGCCGGACTTTAAATTCATAAATTAAACACGTTGTCGTCCATAGATTAAAACCTGCACATTGGTCGTCATAGTTAACCAAAAAAAAAATGCTTGAATTCAAAGTATAGCATGCGCAAGCATGAAGCATCTACAAATGCGGTTACTGAGCGACATAACTGGTGGGAGGTAGTGAATTGAGGGGAGGGGCGCGACCGAGACCCGAACCCTGACGAACCCTATCCGACCCTACCGGCACCGACGCCGGCGCTCCCTGCCCCTCCTCCACCTCCACCTCCCCATCCGCTTCTCCTCCCCTCCCCATCCCCGGCACTGATCCGCGAGCTTCAGTGAGCCCGCCATGTGTCGAGCCAAACCCTAACTGTCCCCGCCACCGCTGGCGCCACCCCGACCCCTTCTCCCCCTCCACCTCCACCTCTCCATCGACCTCCCCTCCCCTCCCCACCCTCGACACCGACCCGCGCCTCTGCTGTCATCGAGATCCCGACCCGCCCGCGCCGACGCCGAGAGCAACCGCCACGGCCGCCAACGAGCCCACCACCGCTGGATCCGGTGCTGGAGCACCTACGCGGGTCGGATCCAAGGTTCGCCATGGCCCCTCTACGCTGCCGTCCCCACCACCAGCTTCGGCAACCGCAACAGCGGGTGCCTCCCGTGAACCCACCAACCCTTCTTCCCCCATGTGCACCGCCACACTCCTTCGCGGCGCAGCAAGGACGCCGACGCCGGTGGTGGCGGGCTGCACGCGTGCCGCTCGACGCAGGAGCCGAGCCGGAGTTAACGCTGACAGGGTCTGGGGTGCCCCGCCAGACGTTGCCACTGCCGGCCGGTGCCAGGTGCGCTGCAGCCGCCGCTGACAGCGACCTCCCCAAGTCTGCGCCTTCTGGGCCCATGGGCGCCATCGAGGAGCCACCGGCCACGCCCTGCACCTTCTCTCTCTCGCCGGCCTTGTCGCCGTTCTACCCTGGTTGCTCCCTGGGAGGGCGCTCAAAGCGCCGTCGATGGGCGAACGATGACGGTGAGGAGTCCGATGATGAACGTCCCACCACCCACCTGGAAGCTGCTCGTCGCCAGCCGAAGCTAGTTTTTGCATCCCCCGTGCATGCCCAGCCTCGTTCAGTCATGGTTTCGGGCTGGGGTGGAGTGGACGCGGGACGGTAGGGACACGGGCGAAGACGTTGGAAGTGCAGCCGGCCGTGCCTCCAGTTGGTTCGCGGCCTGCCTGCTCAGCCAGTGGATGGCCGCATCCCTGCCTATCAGCGGCTCAGCCCTCACGTCATGTCTTCCAGATGATGGGTCTCCGCTTCCAACGCCGATGGGTGGAGGGAGATCCTACCTTGACAAGAGGTACGGCCTGCGAACGCCTCGGAGACTCGCAGCCAACAGCAGCCGCAGGTCCGGAAGATCCCCCGAAGACCTTTGCGATAGATGTTTCAACTAGCTGTCCTACTCGCACCGAGTAGCGACTTGTTAGTTGCCACGACGTTGCTTGCATTGCCACAGTTTTCGCCACCTCACTAGGGATTGCAAGCAGCTCAGGTCTGTTGCGATGACGACGGCGAAGGGTGCCGACCTGCCACGGCACTCTGCTCGTGACGACAAACCACCGGCCCCTAAGCACGCTCTCCACGACGGTGGCTTGGACGGGGCCATGCTTGGTGCCATGGAGGGCGCTGGCGGAAAGCGACGGCGATACTGGCGGCGCCGGAGTAAGCCGGCGAGGGACATCAACATGGGTGCGTTGCCGACAACGATGCTACCTCTACTGCTGCACATTGCTTCCCCGAGCCAGATACGCTAGTGTTGGAGTTGTGCGCTAGCATGGGACCCCCCCGCGTGGGTTGACCCAATGATGGAGGAGTTCGTCGCCTCACTCACCGTGAGCTGGCCGGCGCCGGGGTGCCCGCCTGCTACGATGGCTGTCTTTCAGGAAGTTGAAGTATTGTTGGTGGACAACCATTCGCCGGCGAAGGCTGTCCAGTGGACGACAGACTCACCTCCGTCGTTGCCTGTGTGCAGGAGCAGCCACACACAACGCCACCTTGAGGGGACAACACGACGTCGTGGATGCCGGAGCAAGTTCCAGCGCCATCCCCCGAGGCGCGGACACAACTACCCCTCCTCGGCCAGCTGAAGATGGGAGCTCCGCTGCCAAGAGGCTAAAGCGTTTCACCGACAAGATCCTGCGTAAGGCGCCATCACCGCTGCTCCCTCATCCAGCTGTGGAGGCACAACCTAAGTTGCCGACCCGTAGCAGGAGGATCACCGGCTCACGTATCCCGGTTTCTAAGCGGGGAAAGGTGCTAGTGATGAAGCGGATGGGGATCCTCGACGGACAGATGATCGCGGCAACCAAGAGCACCTACGACAGTATCTTCGTCGACCAGCTCAACCCCTCGCATGCTAAGGCAATGCGACAGCTCTTCCCTGACCCACAAGAAGAGCGGGCGAGTCGCCGTGCAAGCAAGCACGTCTGATCGCCGTTGCTGGCTTGGTAGTATGATTAGCGAGTAATAGACCGTGATCTCCTTTTGCTAGGGAGGGCGGAGCCGATTGTATAATACTATCCCCCTTAGTGTGGCATGTCCGTGGCGCGTCGTTGTAACTTTCACTATTCTCGATCTTAATACAAAGATGCGCAAATTTTTTGCGTATTCGAGAAGAAATATGATGACTAAGTAAGTAGCTTTGTTTGAAATGAATACACGTTATGATACGTTTTAAAATAATTTATTACTATTAGCATTAGCGTATAGGATTTTCTGGTATATCTCCTTGATTTTACTACAAATAATGCCGCGGCTTGATACTCTTGATGAGGTAGCACTGTCTAGTATGGCTAGTAGCTATGCGCGTGGCTCATCATAAGACCTTAGCCTGATGTCCTATCAAAGACTTCAAAGGTAGTCACAGGATAACTTTTTTCTAGTTCTAACTTCCAAACCTATAACTTGGTTCGGTTGCTTGCTTTCCATCTGACCTATCAATTAGAGAAATGTTCTAATCTAGTTCCGCGATACGAGCTTGACTGTCGCTCTGAGACAGTAGGTTTCTTGGTTGGGGTACCTTCATCGAAGACTCCCTTCCCTACTGATCCTACAAGAGATGAATTCCACGGGTATGGACCTGAAGGAGTCCTGTATGTTCCACAAAGACTGATGAATGTACTGCTTGTGACAGAATAACAGGTGGGAAACCTGGATACACGACACTGAAAACTGGTCCTGGTGTGAACATCTATCTCACGCACGCCCACGTGGCTACTCCTTAGTATTTGTTTACGACGGTCCACGGCTCGTTTGGCCGCCGCGAGCGAGCAGCGATCGACATACGGCAGCCGAAACTCCGGCGCGCGCGTGCCATTCGACGTCGCACCCATATGCGTACATTATATTTTATACAGCGAGTAGGTCGACGGCGCGCGCGTCTTCGGCTTGCCGACGTCGTACGGCGGCGCTGACCAATATAATAAGGCTTTGCTTCGTCTGCTAAGGAATCCAACTGTACCGTAAAGTACGTTGCCTTCCTTGTCCGTAACCGCTGTGACGACAATGCTGCCGCGTCATGACGCGGTTTCGTCAAGTCAATACTAGTCATTGACGCGTTGTTGTCCCCAACTCCCCATCCCCCAAGCTTCCGGGACGCGGCCCCGCGACGTGACAGACAAAGACGGTCGGCCACCTGAGTCCCAAACACATGCATGTGGTTTCTGCAGCAGCCGCTGCTTCAGCAGCCCCATCTCACAGATTTACTGTTCTGACAGGAATAGCCCATAATCTCTTTCTGTTAGGGAGGGCAGAGACGATTGTATAACACACTAACCTCTCCTGATTGCCATGTTTTCTCGATCTTAATACATGTTAATACAAAGATGCGCAAACCTTTTGCATATCTGAGAAAAAAAAACTAATCAATTAATTAACTAATCTAGAAAAAAAAAGTAAATATCCTCAAATTCCCTTAACCGCGGGAGACGCGTGCGGCAGGTTCCTTGCCGGTTGCCGCACCCTTCCTTTCCGTGACTGATACGTACTTCATCATTAGTAATTAAAACAAGGAAATATTCGAACAATCCATTTTTAATTTTCATACTCAATTAAAAATATTGCGTTACATACATAGAAAAAAAATTCAACAGTTCGCACGGTAACTAGGCCGTGAACTTTAAAGATCTAAAACATGTACATGCCAGCACATTACATTACATAATATAATCGAGTGTGTGGATATTATACTACCTTAATTAAAACTATGTTTTATACTACCTTGTATAAAACACGTCGCTGTCATGTACATGCTGCATGTAAAATGGTCACGTAAAATTCCATGTATGCACGTAAAGTTCCTTATACGTTAGACACATAGGTTGGACATGTACGTACGTTGAGCACCTGCTGCATAAAAATATAGATAGATAGTTTATGCTAATTAAATTATAACATATTCAAAGTTGCAAAAAAATGATTTACCATATCTAATAATAGATCATGTATATGCATCGATTAGATAAAAAATCTTTATATCAATTTATCCTATTCTACAAAATTAAAAATTAAATAAATACCTATTATCTCATAAGAAGTAATAGATGATTCTAACCATTCAATCTAATTAAATATATGTCTCACATTTATTTGAGAGTATTATCACATTAAAGTCCCAGCATGTTTACTTGGTCGATTTTTTCCTTTTCTTTTATTAGCAAAAAAATGCTAGTTCTAAATTACACTTGTACACCCCGTAGAGTGAAGTGATGATCAACCCAACAGAGGAACACGATCGGCTTCAGAAGTGGAGCACTTCCCACCAATGGTTTTTGCTAACATTCATGTATTTTTTGACATAATATTCCTGTATTCTGTATAGATGCTTGGTATTGTAATTATTTTTTACCTTCAATTTTTGATTTTGTAATAAAACTCATATTTTGGGTTTGTCACAAATCGTTTTAGGTTTGACTTACTTCTCTAGATTTGACCAAATTTATGAAAATAGTACACATCTATAACATCAAATTAAATTCATTAGATATGCCATAAGATATATTTTCATTTTCATAGTATATATTTATATATATTGTAAATGCTTAATGGTGGCGCGCGCCAACGACGCGGCGGCGCGGCACGGCGGGAGGAGCGAGCGACGTCGTCGCGAGGCTGACCGGCTTCGTCGCGCTCTGCTCTTCCTATCTTCGGCGTACACACGAGGACGATCGGCTACAGCAAACAAAAAGGCAAGGCAAGGCAAGGGGAGGTCGGCTGTAACACTTGCACGATCGGTAAAGTCCTTATACGGCTGGCGACTTGACACATTCGGCGACGAGCTGGAGTACGTGTCCTTCAATAAACTTGGTTAAAATTAGACAGGTTTAATTAATTTTAAGATAAAACTAAAACGAGTTCAATTTGGAAGGAAGAAGTGAGTGCTAATTTATGGTATACTTTTAGGAACTCCATGGTTCTAAGATTTTCCTTGCATTATAGTATATTATATCTTCTATTTCAATACTTAATTTTGTTTCAAAGTCAAAGTATTTTTGCGAAAAAAGTTACAAGTATTTCTGCAGAACATAAATTTTGCATGTGCGAGCAGGTCGTAACTTCTTCGCAGCAAAGCGTGGCAATCCGTTATTTGAAAATAATGATGACGGGTGCTGCGTGTGTATGTCGATGGCACGAGCGTATGATCGATGAGGTCACGTGTGTGCGACATTGTGACCCGCCTGTCAGTCAGTGGCCGGCTGGCCGAGGCGGAGGGTCTTAAGCGAATGAAACCGAAGAGCTGCTCTTACGGATTCGGGTTGCCGCGTCCGGATGCGGCTATGCGCCTTTTGGTCATCGGCCCGGTCTCTGACTTTCTCTAGGGTGATGTGACGTGACAACCACGCATGCACCATCTGATAGGGCCAACGTAACCAGCGTGGTTTGGTTTCTCGAGTTAAAGTTTAGTCCGTGTCACATCAAATATTTGGAGGTTAATTAGGAGGACTAAATATGAGTTAATTATAAAACTAATTGCACAGATGGAGGCTAAATGGCGAGACGAATCTATTAAGCCTAATTAATCTATCATTAGCAAATGTTTACTGTAACAACACATTGTCAAATCATGGACTAATTAGGCTTAATAGATTCGTCTCGCCGTTTAGCCTCCACTTATGTAATGGGTTTTGTAAATAGTCTACATTTAATACTCCTAATTAGTATCTAAACATTCGATGTGACGGGTGCTAAAAATTAAGCAAAAGTAACCAAACGGCCCCTTAGTAGTTTAAGGGGTGTTTGGATACCAGGTGCTAAACTTTAGCAATGTCACATTGGATGTTTGGATGCTAATTAGGAGTATTAAATATGAGCTAATTACAAAACCAATTGCACAGATGGAGTCTAATTCGCGAGACGAATCTATTAAGCCTAATCTGATTAGTTCCAACCATTATTCTCGAAGTCCGTGTACTAAGTTTTAGTACTTGAGAATAAGACTTTTAGTACTTGAGCATCCAAACATGTGTGCTAAAAGTGCAATGCTAAACTTTAGCACTGTGTATCCAAATTGGCTCATAGATGAAATAACTATTCTCAATGCATGGTAATTCTAGTATTTCACAGACATTTAATTTAATGATCCATCTAGAGTTGAAAACCGACCCAACAGAGTTTGATCCCAATAAAACTCGATTCTTTTCTCTTTTCTTAAAACTGTTGTCATATCATCGAAAATTACGTGACAACCTATTGTGAATGAAACTTGAATGAAACTCCTATGTAGATTGGTGATGGTTTCATTCATCAAACTAAATCTCCATAAACAATGGAGCACTTTTTTGAAACCGCGTCACATAGCACCCGTTAAAATGGCCCTACTCGACCCGCACGCCCATGCTTCTACGGTTCGTTGCACTGTCTCATCACAGGATTGACGCAATAATCATGAGGCGGGCGCGCAAATTATTGTCCACAAGCAATGCATAGGAATTCATTGGTCAAGATTCGTCAACGGACATGTTAAGGTCAACACAATGAAGATCTAATATTATATGCTCCTTTGAAAATGCGTTTTTAGACTCTTTGGGATGATTTCAGCTATTCCTCGTCCAATTTGAAGTCAAAGGGAATTAGGAAAACCTTGGATCGCTAAAAACTTTTCTGGCATATATGGCATGTGATGGTGTCATTATGAATCTATATTTGCTTCGCTAAAACTATTCAAAGGTTGATTTTTTCTTTTTTATCTCTTTATACAGTTTTTGTTGCATTTTAAATTTTACATGAACATAGAACTTTATATTATTTATTCATTCATATTTTTGTTAAATTTTTTCAAACACATTTGGGTGCTTTTTGAAACGGGCAATGGGGCCACGGAAGAGGTGGGACCACTCGATATGTTCTCTGCCCGCGTCAGTGTGTGCTTTTATGAACTGATGAAGCGCATCGACAATCCACCTCTTGTGCATGTTGTGTCAAACTCTTCTTTGAATGTAAAACTTACATAAGATATGTCAGATTTTTTATTACTAGAGAAGAGCTACAGGTGTAGGAACCCACCCCAAAAAAAGGGGAAACCAAAACCGAAGGTTATACAAGCGGCTCAAGAGACAAGGAAAGTAAAAAAAAAAGATAACACATTTTGAAATTAAGGTTATTTTGGAGGGGTTTTAAAAGTGCTCCTGCTTTGGCTCCTTAAGAAGCCATAACAAATTAAAAATAGCTTTGCCCCTTGAAGCCGTCAAGAAGCCGGAAATTTAGCTTCTACCGGCTCCTCTAAAAATGCTATCCGCAGTTGTTTGGTCAAACTTTTTACGAAGTGCTTTAGCTTTAAAAGAAATTGTTTCATCAGAGAGACTAGAGCCGAAGCTATTTTAGAAGAGGCTGGAGGCCGAGCACCGTCAAACTATAGCTCAAGTCAAAGAAGTTAGTCCTAGAAAACCCTTATTTTCTTGAAGGCCCCAGCATCTCACTTCATCCTTATTCTTTGTGACAAACTTAGAAACTGTGGCAAACTTGCTTGGAACTTGCGATGGTCGTCTACTCTTCCCAAAACAGCAAATAACTGACGGTTGTGTAGACGTACGAAAGATCAGGTACTACAATGGTCATAAGTTTGGCCTTCCCATTAGGCACGGTCTAAACAATAGAAAATGGAGGCCAAGTTCTCATCCCCGTAAAAAATTCGAAAGTGAAGAAGGCCAAATTAATTCCAAGGCACATATGTCATCAAGCACACGTAACAAACGCGCACCTGTCCAGTCTACTGAACATTTTAAGGATTATACTTCATTGCTAAAAGCAACTGTTCAACGTTGAACCGTTCGTATTTCTTTGGTGTTTCCTTTTGGTGGAGGTACATGTGGTGGTTATGCTGAAATTACATGTAAGTGTATGTGTCTGTGCCTACCTTGTTAGAACGAAACTGCCTAGGGTGTCAAGCAGGCACATGCAGACAGCAGTGCAGAACTGAGCTGCAGTTCCGGTTGGGAAACCCCTTCGGTTCGGACTGCGGGACTAAAGGCCCGTCATTTAGTCCGGATCAGGCAACCGGAAGTGAAATAGGACATTTAGGCCTCCAGTTCGGGCCCCGGGACGCTCACCTATAGTCCCGATTGGTATAACCAACCAACACTAAATGTTTTTTTTCTTTTTCTTTTCTTTTATGGTTTCTTTTCCATTCAATTTGTTTTCATTTCAAATAGCATTTCGTATACGTATTATATGCTACTCTGGTACATCCATAAATAAGAATGGAACTAATTAATAAGAGCTTGTATATTAGAATGAGATCATTCCCATTCATCAAGTTAATACAAACCATAATAATTTAAACCAAGTCAATACAAACTAGTTAGATGTTCAAGTACACACCAAAGTACATGCAAACATAAGTTCATTGCCAAGTATGACTTTGTCATATTATGAACTCGGGTAGTGTAGGTCACCCATGTAGGAAGATATAATACCATCGATATAGAGCAACGCATTAAGTAGTGCACTCTCCCTTACTTCACAAGTATGAGCACAGAGTTTACTAACGACGATAAGCGGTGGTCGAGAAGTGGCTGTGTCAGATCCCCTCTTAGTCACAAGCAGCTTTTCCTGAAATCCTTGTGTAGTGAGTGTTGGCCTTTCAGCGGCATATTGCCAATCATAGCCCAATTGATCTAATGTCTGGTCTAAAATGGCTTCAAAGTTGAAACCTAGGTTAAGTGATAGTCCTCAACTTGTAAGTGTTGACAGAAAAAATGTATGAGAACCAACCAAATTGACATAACATTAAATCTGGATATAAGCTATGAGTTCGACTTTGAGTTTACCACGACATTTGGGTTGTTTGGAGCAATCGTTGCACAAAAGCCCGAAACGTCATGAAGTCATGAAAGAGGCCCGCATTTAGAAGCCCGAAACGTCAGGAAAATGTAGGCAGATTGTACCCCATATTAGTAAGAGTCCTTAAACATGCCTGGACAGCATATTTTTCTACCATAGTCTTGTGGGGTGCCTTCATTCCTGTCTCTAAGATTTGTACAATCTCACGTCTACGCCGCTTCCTAGCGGTAATGGAAAATACAATTCGACATTGGATGAATCATCCGTTATTTACTTGGAAGCTCTCAACATTGACGTTGTCAACCCCGAAATTTGAGAGTGTGTCTTCAAGCCAAATGATCGAGCCAATTACCTACGGTACATTTAAAAATCACATATATATACATATCAGAAACTATATCTGTACAAGCGTATTTAAAACATATTAATTTATTGAAAACATATATTGTTACTTACTATGTTTGGATAATTGCGCGGTGCATTCGGCACTATTGGATCGAATCCCACACTACTTACATAGCCGCCAAAACCTAGTACTTCCGGCGAAGGAAGACGTCCGGCCATCTCTTCTCACTAAAGTCAATATATCAAAATTCATATCACTAGAGTCAATATTTTTCATACCAAAAAAATGCATATCACTAAAGTCTATGTATATATGTATATATATATATATATCAAAATTCATATATATCACTAAAGTCAATATTTTTCATACACCAAAAGGCATATCACTAAAGTCTATATATATATATATATATATATATATATATATATATATATATATATATATCAAAATTCACATCACTAAACCCTATATATCAAAATTTATATATATCACTGGAGTCAATATTTTTCATACACCAAAAGGCATATCACAAATCATACCAGATTTGTTGCAAGAACCATTTTCCCCTTTATACTCTCTCTGGCTTCATTTCCATCCACGTTCGCTTGTCCCAATTCCTGCTTCACATTGCGTCATTGTTATTGTGCAAATCTTTTTTCCTAGTGTGTTAACTCGCATACACCTGTATCATGATACAAGCCTACCTGGGTAACCCTTTTCGCCAATTGTTCATCATTTGTGTTGTCACCATAGCCATCATCACTTTCACTACAATCTGATAACTCCTGCAAAATCAAACCCAGATGTATGCGGTTAAGTGCCTTGCCATGCAACATACACTTCATGCAACATTTTAGAATTTTTACCTCTCCAGGTGATTCTTGGTGCATGTTTGTTGTGCTTGGCCCGATGTCAGGGGGTATTTCTTTGTTATCTTTGTCAAGCTTTGCCAACACCTCTCTCGTTCTAATGTGCGCAGCGCGCAACATGCTCCCAGACCTGACTGCAGCCATTGCTAGGGACGTTAGATCTTTGATTCTGTACAACTGTGTGACTCCATCAGCCCCAACTAGGAGCTTGT
The DNA here is from genome assembly GCF_000263155.2 of Setaria italica. NCBI lineage: Eukaryota > Viridiplantae > Streptophyta > Magnoliopsida > Poales > Poaceae > Setaria > Setaria italica. The sequence continues at coordinate 25,821,626 of NC_028454.1, forward strand.
CATTCCTGTCGAATCCCAACTCCTCCTGTACATATTTTGTGTATCTACGGAGAATGTAATGTTGTGGTATACTATTTAGCTGGATTCTCATGAAGGCTCTCAACAAGTGCACGCAGAACAAACCTAAACAACCAAGAGAGTATATGTACTGTTAATAAGAAATTGGGATGTACGCTATAAATATTGTAACAGTTTTATCATGTACCTGTATGCTACCACTCCTTGCACTCGTAATGAAACTCGTCATTTTGTTTGTTTGCACGTACTTTGAACTGGTGCTGCCCCCAAGATATTTTAGAAGACCTATTTGTGTGAGTTACCAGATAGCATGTTTCACCCTCTATTGGATTGTCTTCTATATCGAAAGCCGTGCAATCGATCATCTTCTTTTCAAAGTCTTTGAACACATTTCTAGTATAAATTCTTGAAACCTGTATTTCAACTGGCCACTTGCTTCTTGTGAGCCTTTTGCTCTGTCACAGTACAAGAGCAACAGTTAGTTAAGGGAAATGGTGTTTATACACGCACTCCATAAATATGAATTGACACGCTGGTTACATTACCGTTCCATGGTACGACTCTTCAGACTCCTTCATCTTATGTGAATGCATGAAGTCAAGCATTTTTTTGGCGAACCTGTGCAAAGCCGTGTGCTTGTTAACAAAACACTTCTTCATGACAAAATTTGAGCTCTCGCTTCTCTGTGTCGATGCCATCCGGCCAAAATATTGGTCTTTGAAATATGCCGGCACATACAGTTCTCGCTGGCAGTAAAGGCTATCTAAAGTGCTATCCTTTTGTAGGTCGAACTCATTCAATAGTTCCTGCCAAGCGGCCTCAAACTCCACAGGGGTGAGTGGGTGGTTTAGCACAGAATAAAATTTATCCTTGAAATTTTTCTTCGCATACATCCCAAAGAGGTTGGTTAGATGTGGCATGTGCTTGTTCACCACATGCCATCTGCAAATCTTATGAACAACCCCTAGGAACTCTTTGGCAATCGCCACTCCCATTGCCTGGTCTTGGTCTATCACAAGATGCAAATTCATCATTGTTAGTTCTTTAATTGCTCTAAATTGTTGTATATGCTCATGTATCAAATATTTTTATCATAAAAATCAATGATGAACATATTACCTGTGAGGATACACCTTGTTCTACTTTGTCCCATGCACTTTTTGAATGCTTTGAACACCCATTCAAAAGTTTCAGCTGTTTCATCTCCTACCAATGCACATCCAAACAATGTATTCTGCAGATGGTGGTTTGATCCAACAAACATTGCTAGTGGCTTCTCATAAATGTTAGTCTTATGAGTTGTGTCAAAGCTCATTGCATCACCAAAATCTGCATAATCGCCTTGCATGCTTGCATGACTCCAGAATAAGCTGTGTATAACACCTTCAGAGTCCAGCTTGGGTTCCCATCGGAACTGCGGGTTTTGAGCCTCACAATCCTTGAAGAATTCAATAAGCTTGTTTATGTCATCTGCATGTTCTTCCCGTACATTAGTGGCCTTCCTATAAAACAGGTTAAAAAAACTCAACATTTTATCCTTCTAAATTTTAAGTACATTTCATTAACGACACCAATGATCATATACTTTAGCTTGGCATGAACCTTACTATTCAAGAATAACAAACTGTGTGAGGTTCTTTTACCTGTTCTCTATGTCCCGCGATGTTATCGGAACAAGCTCTGCACCCCCATGCATATTTTGCAATACATTCTTTATACTTTGCGTACTCACGCCGGCTTCCTGCAATTCATCAATTATTTGATAAAGTACTGGTTCCATGCTCTTGTGTGACCTCATTTTCTTGGTTTTCAAAGGCGTATGCAATAGGTGGTTGTGAAATAGGTTTGCATTTTCTATAATCATATCTACTTCGTTGCCTTCACTGTCATACACTCTCGTAAACTTCAGATGAGCTTTGCACTTCGTCTTCATTGTTGTCTTGTTCCGTACTCGCAGAGCCTCATCACCTTTATAAAAATCTCCTTTTCCTTTACAGCTACACCTCATCACTCTAGAGAATTTTTTCTTGTTGCACATTTTCACGCCGAACCCGGCCAGTTGTGCATATCTCATGTAGAACGCCTTTGCTTCAGCTTCCGTGTGGAATGACATCCTTTCTCTGGGTATCATATTTGGATCCATGCTTTCATTCTGCTTCAAATAACATTAATTTCAATTAACATCATATACTAATGCACCGCCATATGAATCAATATTTGCGTAGAAAATTCAATTATCATCACAGCCTTAAAGATATGACATAATATATATTTTCACTGACTACTCTCATGCATTTGTGCTTTTTAACTGTGCATATAATTGCTTTGTACAATTCAAACAAAGATTTATCATGCATCACTTACGTGTGTTTGTGGTGGAATTTCTTCTTCACTAGCAATCATCTGGTTTGCGTTCAAAGTATCCGAAGGCAAGAACACAACACCCTGTCTTCCCGTTGTAATGGTTTGATCCTCATTACTCCCTTGCTGGCAACCTATCTGTGTGGGCGGAGTTCGAAATCTAGTGCTGGAGCTCTCCAACATCTCCAGAACTTTGATGCAAGAGTCAATAGTGTCTCGTTCTCCTGGCTGGGGCGGTTCAGATCGTGGCGGTGACCTTTCCGGCACTTCTGTATTTCTCACGTCGACGGCGACTCTCATGTCGTTCATCTCCAGCCTTTTTGGTGAAGGGCTATCCGCAGAGTCCCTACTCGGCGCGGACGGCTCTGCTTCTTCAAACAATATCCTCCGACAACCCATCACTGGCAAGGTGGTCTGAAAGGTAACAACACATTGCATATCCATTAGAGAACTGTATTTTGCCGATTCAGAGTTTGTACAAATATTCAATGACACAACAACCATCTGAAAAAAAATTGTTTGGAGTTCAAAGCTTGGAAGTTGCACTGTCTAGAGTCCAGTGTCTAAACTGAATGGCAATGACAAAGTTTGGAAAGTGGCTGTTTGTCTGAATGCACAGCAGCCCTTCGAAACAGAGAGACAGTGAGGTGAAGCCAAGGAGGACAAGGGATAAGTTTAACAAGGAGAACCTTGCCACTCCTGAAAGCAAGGCTCAAGGAAAGAATGGAAAGACTGCCAAGACAGATAAAATGAGAAGGCAACCACAAAGTCAGCTGACAGATAAACACATCATGGAAAAGAAGGTGCAGAGTTATAGTCGAACGACACAGAGTGAAACAGCCAGTCAAAATTATCGCCGAACAAAAAGTGAAACAGCCAGTCAGAATCTAGAACACAAGAGGCAACTGAGATCCGAGCCAAAGCGTACGAAAGAGAAGTTTGAATATGTTGCAATGACAGAACTGAAGAATGCAGAGGAGACAAAAGTAGAAGATACTGGGGCTCCGAAACCGTTGGACAACACTCCCAGTGATGACGGTGTATTCAAACAATCCACGGTAGAGATGAAAGATAGCAACAGTACTAGTGGGATTTCAGCAGACCAATCTGAAAAGCAATTCACTGAAGAAATCAATGATCCAATCACTACTGTTGAACAGACCACTGCTGATTCAATTGCTGAAGCGTTGACGAGGACGCCGTCCGCTGCCCACCTCCGAAATCTGCGGGAGCCCCTGGGCGTCTACGTCTTCTTCGTAGCTCGCGAGGACAGCACGGCCGTCGCTGCTCGTCTTCGCGGAACCACCCCAGGGGTCGCGGCGTCGCCGTCCTCTAGGCGTTGCTTCCGGCGGGACAGCGGCGTCGTCCTCCCCTGGGCATACGGCCGCGGAATTGGGAACTACAGTTCCAGATGCAAACGTGACCAGCGCGCGCGCGCACCCGCCAACGCTGGGGGTTGGGGCCGTGCTACTGGATGGAGATATATAGAAAAATCTTTTTATATTGAGCTGTATTTATTTATATATATATATATATATATATATATATATATATATATATATATATATATATATATATATATATATATATATATATATATATATATATATATATATATATATATATATATATATATATATATATATATATATATATATATATATATATATATTCACATCACTAAACCTATATATCAAAATTTATATATATCACTGGAGTCAATATTTTTGATACACCAAAATGCATATCACTAAAGTCATTGAAATCAATATTTTTCATAAAACAAAATTCATATTATATAACAAAATTCATATTACCAAAATGCGGATCGGGGCGGGGCGAGGACGTTGGCGGGTTTGCGGCGTTGTGTTGTTGTGGTGGCTGTCTAGCTATTATCACTTGAAGTTTTGTTGTCATGCTGGTTTTGTTTTGTTTGGCATTTTTTTTCTTAAGTTGTGTTTCTGTAAAATACAAGCTTGGCAAATTAAACTTTGCAGCTGCTTTTTAGGGAAAAAATCTCAGGCCATTTTCTTCTAGTATAATAAAGTCAAAATTCAACCGCTTTTGTTATAGTTTGCTCGTTCTGGCACAAGGGGAAAGACACAAATTTATATATATGGATATAAAAATGTCAACTGAACGCTGTTTTTAACTTTTTATTGACCTTACATGTTACACGAAAACTACTGATACCCAGAACACATCTAATCGAAGGAACATTATTAGACTGCAAGATATAGCTACAAAAGAAAATGTTTTATGAGTAAAACATTCAGAGTTCAGAACACTAGCAAGTGTCATCGCAGTCTTCTAGGCCATGAACCGACCGGCGGCATTAATTGGGCCCCGCCGTAGATCCTTCTCCCACAACGGGTTCTGCTCCTCGAGATCTAACCTCAACGCGCTGCAATAGCAAGAACAAATCCAGCAGCAATAATGTCATTATTCAGTAATCCACCGGATGATGATGCATGATTGAGTGTTCGTTGGTGTACTCATACTGATGGCAACAACTAGCTAGCAGGCGAACTAGCTAGGCAATTCGTTTCGAAAAAAAACTAGCTAGGCAATGACCTGGACGCTGTGCAGCTTAGCGGGCTCCTGTACTTTGTCCTTTTCACCTCCAATGCGGCCGTAGCCGGCGACACGGTCGACGAGACCGAGGAACTTGTCCTTGATCCGAGCAGCGAAGTTAGCCATGCATGTGATCGATCGACAAAATGGAGCTTCTTAGCTAGTAGCTTACTCCTAACTAATGGAGTCTTAAGCTCAGCTGCTTAAACGTCCGAGTAAGCTTCTAGCTCTGGTTATATATGAATGAGGGCGAGCAGTGGTGCAGTGGTGTGCTCCAGGCGATCACGGAGCAACCTATTTATACACGATGAGGCCAGTCACCGAACGCGTTGGCTGTGCCTGCCCCACGCGTGCGCGCGTGAGGATATTCGAGTCGCCCGCTCGCTGTTTCGCGCGCTTTTCGGACCCACGACGACGGAATCAGAATTTCTCGGTGTTCTGCATCACTGTGCATGGTTGGTGGAGCACCTCCGCCGAAGTCCTGATCTGATGATCACGTTCTTTGTCAGTCAATTACTGAGTTGTTTATATGTACGTGTACTTGTAAAGAATGACTTGTTAATTTTTGTCCGCTACGCGTGCCATAATATTCTCTGTGATATGGTCGACGTATAGTTTTCGGGCAGGCAATAGTAATATTATATCAATGAGCGTGATCAGTGACGACAGCAGATTGTTTTGTTGGTAACCTGTAGCAAATAGTTACCATTGCATTGCTCATAATGTTAAGTGTATCCTGGCCATGTTGTTTCACTGTCCCAAATCTCAAGTGTCAGATGACAAATCCTGCTATTTTGCCATATGCGCCAATTTCCGTCAAGTATATAATATAATTAACAATTTTGATGTAGTAATAATAAAGCATCTTACACCATTGAGCCAACTCATAGTCCAACATGGCATCTTCACAAGTGGATGTGTACTAGTACTATGGTGAGAACGAAGTGCCCTCCGTGCTGGTCGTCTCGTGAGAAGGTGACTCAAGGGTCCGCCCGGCGGCCTCCCAGCCACCTCTATTGGTAGCGGCGTGTAGCAGCGGCGGAGCAGTTTGCACCTAAGGAAGAAAAACACATTTAATTTGATACAAAAATTATTATTACTATATCTTTTATCGATCATGAATACAAAACAAATAACTTGGATTCAGATTTTTGTGTTCGAATATCTCAATTTATTTGTCTATGTGTATATACGTCACCACGTTACCAATGATTTTAGAAAAAATGGATTATTATATAATAAGATGTCAAAATATAAGTACACAACAATCTATACAACTTGGTCAATAGCCACGTCATTGGTCAACAGCTTGGTTAGCTACCTTCTGCAGTCTAGCCTTTCCAGATTCCCATAATATTCAAAAACAGCTATTCTTTGGGTCAAGGTAGACATACAAGCAAACTGCCCCCTATATTTATGGAAAAGTGCAAACTGCCCCCTATATTTATGGAAAAGTCTCTGGCAGTTGATATCATCACTAGAAAATTTACCAAAATTTAAATTTTATATATTTTATTTTTCAAAATTCCACGTGTTTATGATGACCTAAATGACATTTTAATTTCTTATGTATTTTATTTCAGCAACAACAGTTTACTGAAATCCCCCTGAGTTTTTATAATTTGAACCTGCAGTCTTAACCATTTTAGTTAAGCCCTCAGTTTTTCAAAGGAATTTACAATTAGATTTTTTTATGTTTCCTTTTACAAATAAGTCCCTAAAACTTTAAAAGCTCATATCTCCATTTTAGGTGTTCTTTATGCTCACGCACTTGTAGGAGTGACCCACAGATGTTAGTAGCCTTTTTAATGTGTTTTTAATATTTGATGTAATATCCTTTTAAGTAAATTTGTTTGTGTCCATTGATACTATCTATAGGAGAGAAGATGTTCGAGATTGATCTAGAAGGAAAGTGGGAAGGTTTGAACAACATTTGGACGCAAGTGTCCTTGACCATACTTGCACCTACTTTATTTTATTATAGTTTAAACTTTAGTTGCATGTAGAGTCTAAGTTGATTCCCATGTTTGGGTTTACTAGAAATTCACATGCTTAGCCTTGCAAGTCAGGGTTGATTTGGGGTAAGTAAACTCAAACTTGGTTAATTTTGTTATATATGTTGCAAAGTTGGAAACTTTGCGAGAACTTGGTTACGGGGTGGTGAATTTGAGTAGGACGGATGGAATGGTTGGATGGATTTGTTTGGTTTTGTTCGTGTCTCGGGTTTGTGCTTAATCTCAATGGACCAGTTCATGGAGCATGTAACTAGGAAAACCATGTAGCCACACGAGGTCTATATGGTGGTGGTCTTAGTAGAAGCCATCATCGTGGCAGTCACGATCATCGCAGTCGTCATGCCAGTCGCGGCTGCCATCATGGTGGTCATGGACACCGCCGTTCACCTAGCCACCTTTGCTGTGGTTGCGGTCGTTGTCGAAGGTGCTTGTTGCGATGCTCCCGCTTGACCTCGTCCTGAGCGTTTTGCTTTGCATTAATAGTGTGGTGGGTGTCACGGTGTTGCCCGACACAATCATGGATAAAACCACGAGAGTGGTCAGGCTCAGGTTGCTAATTGCCGTCGGCGCCCCTACTGTTATTTTCGTGGCCTGGTGACTCCTTGAACAACATGGCAGGACCCTTCGCCTGGAAGCAGATCTCTCGGCCGACTCGACTAGGACCTTGAGCTTTTTATGGATCGCGCGAATGGCTGGATCCTCCAAGATTGGAATGTTTTTGAGGATGTGTGTCGCCGCTGTGATGTTCTAGCTGGCATGAATGAATATGTGGACATCGGCGACATCGCACATGATGGCACCATGAACGTCACAACCATGCTAGCATAGGTGTTCAACGTTTCCCTACCACTGGTGCTGGCGCTCGAGGTCGGCCCGTTCCTCCGTGAGCCGGCTCCTCCATGTGTCAAGGCCGGCCTGCTATGCCATAAGGCGGTCGGTTTTCTTGTAGAGGTATGCCTCCAGTTTTTCTGGAGTTCGCCGTATGGGAGCGGGGTTCACTGGTTCTCCTTCATGTCACCTCATTCCACTGCATTGGCCTGCGCCATCATGTTCTTAAGCCCTCGTCGCTAGAGTTGGGGACGTCATTAGCATCATATCCCGTGTAGTCGACGAGGATGCTGTTGATGAACTTGGCCACGTAGTTTGACATCCTGATGAATGTGGTATTCACGGACTATGGTCTCGGGAGGGAAGTGCTTCCCTAAGCCCGAATGGCCAATTTGAGGGGCCGAACAATGTACCCAGTCTGGCACTATGCCAGATGTGACCCTAACCAACTAAGGTGCTCCTCTATTGGGTTCAACGTGGACCAACCTACCTTAGTCGTGGAGGTCGGTTATGGTCTTAGTGAACATACTCGGGTCTAGGTATGGATTGTTGTTGGTGGGTTTGTATATTAAAGTGGCCCATTTAACACATTCAAGCAAGCTTATTACGATGGTTGGGTTGTGACGTTGTATGCCCCAATATATCTATATCTATATATTGCCTTTTCTTTTCCCCCCAATGAAATGAAATTGTGATTATTCCATACACTTGACATGACTTTGAACTTGTCCGGTGGGACTAGGTTTTTTTTGGGAGGTTGCATTGGATTGGCGTTAGACCGTGTTCTATTCTTTGAGATTAGTAAAGTCAAAATTCAACTATTCGTTTTCCATAGATTATGGCTTGTTCGTTCTGGCCCAAGGCGAATGATAGAGATGCATTGAGATAAAAATATCGATCAAAAGATGTTTTGTAATGTTATTACAAGTTACAATGAAAACTCATGCATAGAACATCAAGTGCGAGAGCGAGAACACTCGAAGGAACATAATTAAAATGCAAGAAATAGCTACAAATGAAAAGAAATGTTTTGTAAGTAGAGCATCAGACACTAGCCGGCCGTCTCATTGCAGTCGAGTCTGCTTGGCTATGAACTTTTAGGGCAGCACGTATGCTCAAGCTCAACAATCTCTAGAACCGGCCGGCACTAATTGGGCCCCGCAGACGATCCTCCATCCACGACGGGTTCTGCTCCTCGCGATCTAACCGTAACGCGCTGCAAGAACAAATCCAGCAGCAATTAATGTCATTATTCAGTAATTGAATAATCGACTGCATGATGGTGGATGAGTTTGTTGGTCGGTGCACTCGTACTGATGGTAACAGCTAGCTAACAGGCGAACCAAACAATTACCTGGACGGTGTGCAACTTAGTGGGCTCCTGTACGTCGTCCTTGCCTCCGGCGGCGGCGCGGCCGCAGCCGGCGACACGGCCGAGGAACTTGTCCTTGATCTGAGCAGCGAAGTTGTCCATAATGTGATCGATCGACTATTGGAGTTTCTAGCTAGCTAGTAGCTTACTCAGTTACTCCTAACTAATTAATTGAGTCCTAATTAAGCTCAAATGCTTAATCCGAGTAGCTTCTTGCTCTGGTTATGAGGTCGATCGACTAGTGGTGGTTTGGTGTGCTCCAGGCGATCACGGAGCACCCTATTTATACACGATGAGGCCAGTCACCAATTGCCGTCGGATCGACGACCGGGAACTGACAACACGCATGATGCAACATATGGCAGCGAATCGGTTTCGGTTGGATATCCGCAGGTTTCAGGTCCGCAGGTTTCGATTTCGATTCCCAATTTTCGCCCACGGTTTTTCGGGTTGGGATACCTGAAATACCGCGGATTTGGGGTCAGTTTTTAAAATCACCCGTGATTATCCATCGGAGCTCCGAAACAAATTCGGCCCATAGAAGCCCATCAGCAACTCTACGTATAAAAGCACAACAGACCGCACAGCCGCACTCCTATCCACAAGTGGCAAGTCCGCAGGCGCCAGGCGCAGCCCTCGCACGTAGCACGCCGCACCCCCACCCCCAGTCCAGCAGTCAGTCCCCCACCCCGCCGCCGTCCGTCGGCCGTGAGGCCGTCCTGCGCCGCCGCACGGCCTCGCCTCTCCCGCAGACCCGCACATGTCCTGCCGCCCGCCAAGCTGCGCTCAAAAGCTATGTACATAGGTTTTACTACGTATCTAGATATAATATATATCTAGGTGCACAACAAAAATTATATATATAGAAAAGCCAAAACAAATAGTAATGTGGGACGATGTTCGTAAATTGAAGTCAGCAAAGTAAATCTGTTTCATTAATCCACAATACTCCAGAACATTAACTCTTGGGAGGAGAGAGTGTTGGAAATAAACTGGCAGGTCTGGCTGCGGCGAGAGTGGTAGTATATGTAAACCACGGCGCTGAGAAGCGGGGCTGCGGGGGTTCCTTCTCACACATGCTTAGCATTATGATCAGCTCTACTTGCATGTGCACCAATAGTATATGTTGTGCAGTGTCTGATAGCCTCCATTTTCCCTTTTTGAACATCTTCCTCCCGTTTCTCTTTATCTAAAAACTTTTTTTTTCAGAAAAATCAAACACGAGGCCTCTCAAGTCATGCCAACACGTTCCTTGAAGAGCCACATTGTAATGCACCGGATGTGGAAGCAGTGGGAGCAAGGCAGGGGGACATGGCCCCGGCGCCAGCAACCTAGCTGGAACTGGAAGCCCTCCATGCATATGGAGCACTGGAAGACCTCCGGCGAGAGGTCGACGCCCTGAAGCAGCCGCATGGACGAGCTTGCCATGGATAGCGCGCCGCGTGTCCTAGCTCGTAGTGGAGGAAGACGGAGGAGTCATATATAGACTTAGAACGTCTGCTGGTCCGTGCCGGGGCCCTCGTCGCGGTGACTCGGCGTCGAGTACACCCGCGCCAGAGTGCAGCGAATGCGCACCGACGACGGACCCACGCACGGCGGCGGGCCGTGGCGCTCCAGCCTCGTGTGGCAGTCGGACACCATTACCCTGGTCGCCAACCAGCGCCGCCGGGGGGGGCGGGGGGGGGGGGGGGGGGGTTCGAGCTGTGCAGCCGCCCCGGGCCCAAAAAATGGAGGGGCCCATTTGTATGCATGTATATGTATACGGTATACTCTATCCCATGTACAGAATAGGAGTCCAGCAGTCCAACAGTTTGTTCTATCCCATGTATTCGCGTCTCATCAATCTTCAGTTGGGCCAGGCCCATAGCACAGCAGGACTGCAGGAGGCCAGTAGACGCGAACGGACCGATTAATTAGGTGATTTGACGATTGACGATTCGCATGCCGTGATTGACGATTTGATGTCTGGAGTCTGGACGCCAATCGCCAAGTCGCCGTCTCGCACTCTCGCCGAAACCCTGAAACCTGAGTCGCCGTCTCGTCGGAACCAGAAACTCCTCGACGCCTGGACGCCTCGACTCGACGTCTCAACCGTCGTCTCCTCGACTCTTCGAGCTGTGCAGCCACGGCCAGAAGTAAAATAGGCGCTCCAATCCTCCATTAATATTTGAAATTCATCTATACTGTATCTTACATAATTTACTAATAATTTGATTAAGTCGGTCCTATATATTAGTACATTTGTAAGTTAATTATCTTGTTAAAAAATCCCAGTGCCCTCATGTCATCTAAAAAGCATGCATCAGGCAGTGAGAAAAGGAAAAGGAAAAAACGTGTATATGAGTTGATAGAATCACAAAGAGGATCCATTGACAAATTTTTTAAGAGTAGTACAACAACTTCAAGAAACCCAAACGATTTGATGATAGTTGCTGTGGAGGAACAAACTAATACTATTCCAGAAGACAATGTTGGCATCAACACGGATGATAACAATGTGAGTGATCATGAGCACTTTGCTAGTGATGAAGAACCCGTTTTTACTTCAGATATGTATGATCCAGTCAATTGGGACAATCTTGATAATAAAGCAAGGGACATATTAGTAGAGAAGGGGCCTATAAGAGAAGAAAATATTATATTTCCTTTGGATGCCAACTCAAGACATCTTTCTTACACTCATTACTCTAGAAAAATGAGCAATGGAGAAGTACGTGACAGGAAATGGTTAGTCTATTCAAAACATGTTGATAAAGTATTTTGCTTCTGCTGTAAGCTTTTCGGTTCTAATAACCGCAACAATTCACTGGGGCGTGATGGATTTAGAGATTGGAGGCATACCAGTGAGAGGTTGAAAGAGCATGAAGTTAGTGTTGATCATATTACCAACATGAACTCTTGGAATGAACTGAGTGCAAGACTAAGGAAACGAGAAATGATCGACAAGGAGTTACAACAGCAAATTGCAAAGGAGAAAGAATGCCTAAGGCAAGTTCTGTTACGAATAGTGGCTATTGTGAAATTTCTTGGTAAACGCAACTTAGCTTTTCGAGGATCTAGTGAGCAACTTTACAATGACCTTAATGGTAATTTCTTAGCTTGTTGTGAGATGATCGCAGAATTTGACTTGGTGATGCAAGACCATCTTAGACGTATTCAAAACAAAGAGCTTCAATATCATTATCTTAGTCATAAAATTCAGAATGAGTTGATTTCTCTTATAGCTTCTGACATTACAAGTTCTATCATAAAGATTGTTGAAGATGCCAAATATTTTTCGGTTATCCTTGACTGCACCCCAGATGTGAGTCAACAAGAACAGATGAGTTTGTTGGTTCGATGTGTTGATATGTCTAATGGACAAATAAAAGTTGAAGAGTACTTTCTTGGTTTTCTGAAGGTGGATGACACATCTGGTGAAGGGCTTTTCAATGTATTGCTTGATGCCATCAAGTCATTTGGTCTTAATATTAATAATGTCAGGGGTCAAGGTTATGATAATGGCTCTAATATGAAAGGAAAAAAATAAAGGAGTACGAAGGAGGTTGCTTGATATAAATCCAAGAGCTTTGTATATGCCATGTGCTTGCCACAGCCTTAATCTTACCCTTTGTGATAATCTTACCCTTTGTGATATGGCTAACTCCTGTACTAAGGCTATTTCCTTCTTTGGAGTTGTGCAGCGGGTATATGTATTATTTTCTAGTTCTACCAAGAGATGGAGTGCTATGCTTGAACATGTCAAAGATTTAACTGTGAAGTCATTGAGTAATACTCGTTGGGAGAGTCGAATAAAAAGTGTCAAAGCAATTAGATATCAAGTTCCTCAACTACGGTCAGCTTTGAAGGCATTAAGTGAAGATAGATATACCACTGCAAAGGATAGGAGTGATGCAAAAAATTTGTTTGATATCCTTAGAAGCTTTGAGTTCATACTTGGTATGGTAATTTGGCATGATGTTTTATTTGCTGTAAATACTGTGAGCAAGAAGTTGCAGTCACCATCCATGTGTATTGATTCTACCTTACGATAGATAGAAGGTATGGTGAGTTATTTTGACACTTATAGAAATGAAGGGTTTGCTTCCAGTATGATCATTGCTAGAGAAATTGCATCAGACATGGGTGTAGAGACAACATTTCCCGTAACGCGGCGTGCTTCTAGGAAGAAACAATTCGATGAAACAGAATACAATGAATCAATCTTGCAAGCTGAGAGGGACTTTGAAGTTAATTATTTTTTGGTTATAGTTGATAATGCAATCACATCACTAAAAAGGAGATTTGAGGAACTCCAATCATTCAAAGGTATATTTGGGTTTTTAATGAGTTCAACAACCTTGAATTCCCTAGATGGTATTGAACTAAAATACTGTTGCACTAAGTTTGCAAAAACTTTCACTCTAGATGGTGAATCTAATGTTGAGATAAATGATTTGATTTCCGAGTTAAGTGTTATGTAGTTCACTTTGCCAGATAGACCAATGTCTGCTATGGAGATTTTTGAGTTTGTCAGAGAAGCAGATTGCTATCCTAATATTTTTTTGCTTATCGAATCTTATTTACTATGCCTGTGACTGTAGCATCAGCTGAAATAAGCTTTTCAAAATTGAAATTGTTGAAGAATCATCTAAGGTCTGTAATGTCTCAAGAAAGGTTAAATGGTTTGGCCACTTTATGTATTGAGAGGAAATTGTTGGATCAGATCAATATTGATGCCATCATCAATGACTTCGCATCTAGAAATGTTAGAAGAAATTTTTGATGTAATATAAATTGCTTGATATAAATGTTGTTTTTGGACACATGATCTAAATATTTTATTATTATTACTATTGTTGCTACTACTTTTCTTAGTATAGCTGTATAGGCCCCCTCTTTTAGTTTCGCTACGGGCCACAAAAGTCTCAGGACCGGGCTTGTCGCCAACGCCGCCATCGGTAGGCAAGTCAAGGCGGCGGTACGGTGAACCAAGGAAGCTTTAGGAACTTACGTGATCGACACGACAACACCTGCCAAGAAGGGTTTCTGCTTGAGATTTGAGAAAGAAGAAAAGACCCAAAACTTCACACGTGGGTCGGCGCCTTCTCCAGCCAATACACAAGCGCAAACGAACCCACGTTACGCTTTCCGTGCGAAATCCCAAAATGTCGTACAATAACCCTCGTCCATATTAGGGCCGCCAAAGTCCACCAAAAAACAGTTACAGGTCCACCAAAATCCACTCACGCGCGATTGACATGACGACAAGTCTAAAACCCACCAAGAAGGGATGGGCCAAGGTCCAGGCCCAACAAAAAAAAAGAAAGGAAAGTGTATGTCTACTTGGAGAAGAACTTGTTCTGTTCCAAGCCATGTTGCGTCAGAATTCGTGTAGCAACGTAAAATGCCAACGTCGCCAAAATCTTCGATGGCAGAGGCCCCATCAAACACAAGTCAGTTCCCAATTCGATGCTGCGAGATCTGGAGTTGTCCGGCGGTCCACCGCAGCGGCAGGCATAGGCAGTTGGAGATCTTGGGCCTGGCCCAACAAGCAAGCACTTGCGCCCAAGAGGGCCTACCCAACAAGCAAGTGCTGGCCTACAAGCAAGTGCTGCGCCAGACCAACATCTCCAATAATCTCCCACTTGCACAAGAGTTAATTATGTAAGTATTCATGTGTTTCAATCCCTTAAGTGTGTGACCCCGTAGGTTCATGCAACCAATGAACATGACTCGGAAACCATTTCCGATCAATAGTTAGCATTGGTCTCTAGCAAGGCGTACTGACTCTCGAAGGTTCACGAAGATCATATCTTACATAACCTGTAACACTCGGCAATATTATATCCTTCCGCCACATGACACCTAGCAAAGTATAAGGCGAGTGAAATACTACCCTTATTCTTAGGCATTTCTCGCTCAGTGAAGAACTTTTCTAATCGACTAACCTTTAGTCGAGGTATGGACATGCGCTTTTAGTTCATCACATCGAGAGGATCCAGAGGAGTCTCAACGATAGCAGTGTATTCACGGTGTCTCGTAGTGGGTCTATCCGGCACTGTGTTCCTAACACGTGCCTACAATGTTGGCGCAATATCTCATATTGCCATGACCTGTGAAACAAGATCATCCACCCAACACATGTACCAGCTTATCTCTACGTCACAGCCCCGCATAACGGATGGAAGCTGATGATCATTTTTAGTACAATGTCAATATTGTATCATGGAGTTTCACTAACGAATCACGTATTCGCTAATCACATATAATGATAAAGTCATGGAACATATCACTGAAAAATACAAATTACAAATGTTGACATAATATCATCATCTTATGACTACCTTTATGGAATACATCATCATAAGCCTCCCACTAGTGCTAGTCAGTTATGCCATCATCTCATGCCCATTGATTTCGTATGCATCTCATGCTTTGCTTGTGGGAGTGGCTTAGTCAACGGATCTGCAATGTTTAGATCGGTGTGCACCTAGCATATCTTCACATCTCCTCGATCGATGATTTCTCAGATCACGTGATATCGCTGTAGTATGTGTGTGGACTTCTGGTGCGACCTAGGCTCCTTTACCTGTGCGATAGCACCACTATTGTCACAATAGAGGTCTATCATACTAGAGCAACTAGAGACCACGCCCAACTCAGAAATAAATTTTCTGATCCATACAGCTTCCTTTGTAGCTTTCGAAGCTGCAATATACTCGGCTTCTGTTGTCGAATCTGCAATTGTCTCTTGCTTAGAACTTTTCCAGGTCACTGCCCCACCATTGAGGCAGAAGACATATCCCGATTGAGATTTTCTATCGTCTTGGTCAGTTTTGAAGCTAGCATCTGTGTAACCATTTACAACAAGATCCTCCAAACCTCCATAGACTAGGAATATATCCTTGGTTCTTCGGAAGTACTTAAGGATATTTTTTACTGCAACCCAGTGACCATAACCTAGGTTGGATTGGTATTTGCTCGTAACACTTAGAGCATACGAAATGTCTGGGTGCATGCACAACATGGCATACATGATCAAGCCAATAGCTGAAGCATATGGCACCCGACTCATCCTTTCCTGCTCATCAGGAGACGAAGCACACTGAGTCTTGCTCAAGGTTACACCATGTGATATAGTTATGAATCCTTTCTTGGAATCATTCATGTTGAACCTGTTCAACACCTTGTCAAGGTACATGCTCTAGCTCAATCCAATTAAGCATTTAGATCTATCTCTATAGATCTTTATACCCAGTATGTAGGCTGCTTCTCCAAGGTCCTTCATAGAGAAACTCTTTCTCAATGAGGTCTTGACATCCTCCATAAGCGGAATGTCATTCCCAATTAATAGTATGTCATCCACATACAAGAATAGAAATACGAGTGCGCTCCCACTAGCTTTCTTGTAAACACATGCCTCTTCTTAATTCTTAGAGAAGCCAAACGATTTGACTACCTCATCAAAGCGAAGATTACAACTCTAGGATGCTTGCTTTAGCCTGTATATAGACTTCCTAAGTCTACACACTTTTCTAGCATTTTGCTGGTTGACAAACCTTCAGGCTGTGTCATGTACACATCCTCACTTAGGTTTCCATTAAGGAAAGCTGTTTTGACGTCCATTTGCCAAATCTCATAGTCATAATATGCGTTAATTGCTAGAAGGATCCGAATAGACTTTAGCATGGCAACAGGCGAAAATGTCTCATCATAGTCAACACCTTGAATTTGACAAAAACCTTTCGCTACCAGTCGTGCCTTATAGATGTGAACCTTTCCATCAACATCTATCTTTTTCTTGAAAATCCATTTACACTCAACGGCTCTCACACCATCGGGTGGATCAACCAGGTTCCAAACCTGATTCTCTCTCATGGACTCCATCTCGGATTGCATGGCATCAAGCCATCTCTCAGACTCCGGTCCCATCAATGCTTCTATGTATGTTTTAGGCTCCTCATTATCCAACAATAGGATGTCATGCTGCCCTGTAATTAGTAGCGTGTACTTATCAAGTGCGCGATGTGCTCGTATTGATCTTCGTGGTTGAGGTTCATCATGTTGGTCAGGGACCATCGCTAATTCATCATGTTGCACCTCATCAATGGGAATTGAAATATTTTCTGGTGTTTCTTGAACTTCTTCAAGTTGCACCGTGCTCCCACTAATTTCTTTCAAGAGAAACTCTTTCTCAAGAAAGATAGCATTTCGAGCAACAAACACTTTGTTCTCTTGACGGTTATAAAAATAGTATCCTTTGGTTTCCCTAGGATACCCCACAAAGACACATTTATCAGATCTGGGCTTGAGTTTATTGGGCGCCAAACACTTCATGTAGGCTTCACAGCCCCAAATCTTCAAGAATGACAAACTGGGATGCTTCCCAGTTCATATCTCATATGGCGTTTTCTCCACAGATTTAGATGGTACACGGTTTAGTATGAACACAACAGTCTCTATTGCATAGCCCCAAAAATACAATGGAAGATCAACTTGACTCATCATAGACCTCACCATGTCCAGCAAGGTTTGGTTCCTCCGCTCGGACACACCGTTCCACTGCGGTGTTCCTGACGGAGTCAATTGTGGAACAATTCCGCAACTCTTTAGATGATCGCTAGACTCATGGCTCAAATATTCTCCACCATGATCCAATTGTAGGAATTTCATTGTCTTGCCGGTATGATTTTGTACTTCATTTTGGAATTCTTTGAACCTTTCAAAGGATTCTACCTTGTTCCTCATCAAATAGATATAGCCGTATCTACTCAAGTCACCAGTAAAGGTAATAAAGTACTGTGGGTTTAGGGTTTAGGCATTTCTATGGTCAGGCAAACTACCAATAGGTAGGCCCTAGGGTTGGGGATGTGGACCCAATGATCTTGTCTGAAAAAAGTTATGGACTGCTCAAACCATCGTAGGTACTGGACTGGTTGCATTGAAATGAAGTGGACTTCACACTGGCGTAGCTTATGTTGTCGATTGCTGCAAGAGGCATTGTGACCGCCTACAATGATGTTGACCTGGCGCTCAAGCCGCTGGAAATCTCCATTCTGGTCGGCATTGGGACGCTGGGCGTCATGGCGCAACGGATCATGTTGTTCTTCTCTGTTCTGGTCGGCGTGGTCATCGCGCCTGCCTTTGTTATGGTCGTCATGATCGTCGCTGCTGCGACTGTCATGGTTGTCCTAGCGTTGACCATCGTTATGATTGCAATACTCGCACCTATTGCTATCTAGACGGTCATCGCTATCGTGGGGTCGCTTATATTCCACCGGGGCAACAAGCTCCTTTTTCAAAGTCATGCAATCTCGCAGAGTATGGCATACATCCTTGTGAAAAGGGCATGGGCCGCTCAGAATTCTGTCAAATTCTTCTCGGTTGAAGGTGCTTTGCCTGGTTGGATTATTCCTAGTTGTGTAGACCTCCAGAGCCCTTTTGCGGAGGTGAGCTTCCGGACAAACTTGGGGTTCATCATGCAGTGGTTGACAGTAGTCATCGCTCTAGTGGCATCTCTAAAACTGGACTTTTGATGCCTCTTCAATATCAGCTTGCTCGTTAATCACCTCCATCATCTGTCTGACTATTTTCAGTTTTGCCTCATATAGCTTCTCAAACATTTTCTGATTTGTCAAGCCCGAGTGAAAATACCAGATGATATCGTGATCATCGATACCTGCAAGCCTGTTGCGATTCTCGAAGAAGCGGTTAGCGCATTCTCGAAGTGGCTCGCCTTCTATTTGACGGACTTGATTGAGCTTTTCCTTGTTGCTAGTCAGCTGTATGTGGCTTGATAATTCTGAGTGAAAGCTCAAGCGAGATGACCCCAACTGTCAATGTTGTTTAGGGGAAGGTTTTCCAGCCACAAGAGCGGAGCAGGACCCATAACTACAGGGAAGTAGGTGGCCATTTGATCGTAGGTGCCGTTAGCAGCTCTCACGGCCGTACTGTATGTTTTGAGCCATATAGTTGGGTCTGAATGGTCGTCACACTTTTCATTGATGGTTGGTTTGAAAGTAGGTGGCCACACAACAGCCCTGAGGTGAGGCGTAAAGGCAACAAAGCCGTCAATTGCCATGTCATCATTGTAGTCGTCATCGAAATAGTATTAGTCGGGGTTGACCCTTCCACGCCCACCATAGTTGCGTCTAGTTGGATAATAATCATCTTCATAATCGTACTCCCGTCTAGGCGGGTTGTAAACATCCTCGTAGTTATAATCACGCCTGGGTGGATCGTGGGGACCTTCGGGGGCATCGTATGCACGGTCGTAGTCGGCGCGACGACGCATCTCATCTTCCTGATGGCGTCTGTCAGCATGCACCACGTCACGGTTGGGTATAGGGGCGCCATAGTCAAGATCGTACTCGGTGCAGCGACAAAGCTCATACTCATCACGCTCGTTGTGACGTTTGTTTAGGTCAACACGGACATTGCAGTTCTGGCAAAGCTCGTGCAGGTCATCCCGGATATCGCGCTGTCGATCTAGTCGGCCTCTATCTCCATCGTGGGTTCTCCTGCCGCGGGGGCAGTTATTGTTGTTGTGTTGCTGATGGTCGTTGTTGACAGCGTTGTTGATCGGAGGATTGAGCGGCTGGATGGCCGGTGAATTGACAGGTTGAGCGGCCTGTGGGTTCACAGCTTGTCCGGCCTGTGGATTAGCAGCTTGGACAGCATTCTGATCCACTTCCTCTTCATTTATTGGGGGCAGTTGACCACCTCTGCGTTCACCTCGGCGACGGTCAGATCTAC